>NC_137463.1:267117400-267717400 GCF_964235325.1 Thermobia domestica
CCGCCTCACAAGGAGCGCCTAAAACCGATAGGATTTCAACGACAGCTACCACTCGATTCGTCACCTCTTTTTTAGCTTGCACTGGAGCTTCAGGAGATAACTAACACAAAGCCTCTAGTTTGTTTTGGAACTCTAGGCTTTTTCTTTCTTCCCGCTTAGCTTGCTTCGGAGCTCTGTCGGAATTCCTAACCCCAGTCACTTAGCTTGCTTCGGAGCTCTGTGACTTATTCCTTCCCTCTCTGCTTGCTTCGGAGTCTTGGGGATTCCTAATCCACTCCACCTAGCTTGCTTGGGCTCTGTAGAGATCTTGCCAAAGTTCGTGCCTTGCGTCACCTTTCTCTGCCTTATATTAGAGAAGTTCCATTATTGTAGTATTTCTGTAAAGTACTGTTCATAGAGGACTTTATAATAAAAACCGGTAGTAGGAAACGATTCCAGACTGTAATTTGCTCTACCTACTCCTGCACAAGCAGAACTTTACAATATAGACACTAATCAATCTCCAACTCATCAACATTAAGTCCAATGTAGAACTGTCTCAGAGTTGTATCTCGAACTAGGCAGGAGAGGTGTTACGGGGTCTGTGACTCCCCTATTTTTCGCTACTATGGACTTCGTTATTGAGTATCAGATTATTTTTTCAAACCATTGTCACAAATTACTTCAATTATCATCAACAAAGCTGGTAGTTCAAATTCTTCCACAAATTCTGCTACTTCTAGAAATCCTGACTTTCACACTGACTGAGTAAACTTCTATCCCGTTTAAAAACATATGGAGTTAAATTACTGTTTTTGTTAATACATTTTACTTGAGCTAATTCATTTGAGAGTTTAAATTTCAAACACTATTTTTTGCATACCTAGGTACGTGGATACTTAAACTTATTACTCAAAAATTCTAAATTATGCTGGATTTTCATGTTACTATAAGTTAAAACTGACCTTTGCATGCAATGAGCTGCAGTTATAATCCAGTTTTCATTAAGAATAACGCCTCCACATCTGAAGAAGCCGTCTCTGTAAATGGATACGACCCACGGCCATGCTCCTGGGGAACTCCTCTTGCCTCCAACGATACGAGCTGTAAATGCCAGATCTCCCATCATTCCATTCTCTTGTAAGCGTGTCTGCTGATCGTCTTCTGACAGCACTCGTGTTCCACACTTGACCGGATCACAAGTCACGTGGGTCACTTGATTACCTGGACAGGAAGTAACTACTTCAGGTTGACCACCATGAACAGAAGGTCCAACTATGAAGTGGCCTGTGTAATCATTGGGTGCTGAAACGCTGGCAATTTGACTGAAACAAAGAAATTTACTTTAAATTCAGAATTTGATTAAGTCATCGATTTACTACACTAATATTTGAAGGGCCTAGTAGCATTAAGATTTAAAATTAATTTGAGTGGTTAAATTTTCTTACTAAATTCCCTGCTTTTGACTGGAATTTGTTCAGTATCCAGTAGCTCATGATGTTGACTTCATGAGTTTAGTAGTAGTTAGTAACGCTACGTGAAGTGAATGGAAAACATGCTATGTGTATTCATGTAACGATTGATTTTCGTGAATAGTATATATGCGTCAAATTCTGTTTAGTTTGGCAAAACAACCATAGAATGCTATGTACGCTCATGGCTCGAAACGAAACATTTGGGTCAATTTCACGATTGAAAGTTGAGAGAGGGATTGAATGGCGAGAATACTGCTTGTTAATTATGAGCGTCCGCATTTACTATGTTACACTCACTATCATCACAGGTATTCTGCCATTATTGGAAGGTTACTTATTGCTGCAACTGAGAAGCTTCCATGCTCCACGGTCTTCTGCTAAACTCTTCCTCTTCTCGTACGATTTCTCTGTTTTGATATTATCCATTAATTGTAGTCTCCTTCACCCCCTCCCTCCCTTTCTTGCCACCATACCCTCTAAAACGTACCTCATGATAGAGTTCCTTCTTAGCCAATGTCCCAACTGATTTCTCTTCCTCTTCTTAATATCTAATATTACTTTTGTGCAACATGGAGATATCAAGAAATGAAATAAAATATATGAACGAAGTTACAAGAATATATACATCTAATCAGTGCCGTGCCATGGAAAATCAGCGTTCAGGGCGAGAGTATATGACAGCGACCCCGTACATATGAGTGAGGTCGACAGACCAGCCGCGAAGCGCCACCACGGATGGCGCGAAGCGTCAGATAATTTTCAAGAATAACCCTGCTTTTCCTTGATTTTAGCACTTTTTATTTTTTCTTTCCATTTTATATATGTGCACATGCATTTTCCTACCATGAGTAATATTATAGGACCACTTCCTAAAGGAGGAAGAGGACTTAAGTACATACTAGTTTGTACTGATATGTTGACAAAACTACTTAAATTCGAAATAATCTTTCCTCTATTTTCTTTCCTTCTTTTCTTGTTTTCTCCGAATTTTGCGCCCCTTACTTCGGCGCCCGGGGCTGTTGCTCCGCTCCTCCCCGCGGCACGGCACTGCATCTAATTTACCAATTTTATAGTCTTACTGGCTTCTATTTGTAATTTGCTACCACAAGTTTTCTGCGCAAGTATTGCAGGGCTTACCCAGAAAAGCTCGATCCTTCGTGATGGCAAACGTTTCGAGCCCAGCGTTCAGTTCCTCTTGGACAAGACGGGTACCAAACTCCTTTCCAATTCTTGTGTAACACTCCTTGCATGTATGACACTTCAAAAATCTAGAAGAGAAATTTAATTTTATAATTTAACAAATTAATTCTATCGTACTACATTTTGTATTTTTCAATGTCTCAAAAAAATTTATTTCTTAGAACTTATAAATTATTTTCTCTCTAACTTTAAGATACTAGCTGACATGCCCGTTTTTCGCACGGTAAGAATTAGTTTCTGGAAAGAATTTGGACCCTTTTCTCCTCTTAAGATAAGCATTTCAATGAAAACGTAGTGATAAAAATCCGCAATGTCACCTCTTCACACCTCCATCCGTCACCCTTACCTCTATGGGGACTGAGAACTTGGACTTAACCGGCATCGGGATTATCACTATTCACCTCAGTGACCCCAAAAACTATGAACTGGACATTAATATTGGTCGTTTTCGATTATTCTTACATATCAACAACTTTCTACCCCCACCTCTGATCCTCATGACGATAGGGGATGAATTTGAACTTGAACGGTATTGAATGTCACTATTCATCTCAGTGATCCCGAAAACTATGCATTCAATACCAATATCGGCCGTTTTTAATTATTTTTACACGTCACCCCCTCGCACCCTCTGGGATTTCCTACCCCACAATATTTCCAGATTGTAAGTTATACGTATGGCATGTTTGAGAAATTGTCCACGAGCTCCAGAGTTATGTTGGAACATACACAGATAAATATATCCCCTTGCCACCTTTAAAACAAAAAACGCTGGGACATGTTTCTGTTTATTTTTGGTGAGTTTATGTTTCTAATTTGAGGGGTTGGTAACACACTAAATTCTTCGCATAAAAAAAAATTACGTGTTGCGTGGCTTTTGTCTGCCGTTCTATTTTGCTATCATGGTTTCTCCCCTTATGATTTTCTACTTGTCGTTATTACCCAAAAATCACGAATCCTGGAGTCGATTTTGAACCTAATTTGTAGAACTCCTTGGCGTTATCTGAATCCAGAATTGCGAACAAAAGCAATACAACCAACCAAAATAATAATAATAATAATAATAATAATAATAATAATAATAATAATAATAAGGAAAAAAAATTATAATTTATTCTAAAAAAAGGAATCTTCTTTTACCTGTCGAGAGTCGAAGAGGGAATTCGCAAGAAATGTACAATCCCTCTCATCTTTTCCGTTGGCACAATCTCGCACCCCATCACAGCGCTTAACTAATGGGACACAGGTTGGAATAATGTCCTTCTGAGTCCAATCATCACAGCTGAAGTCGTGCGCTTTACATCCTACAGAAAAAAAAGAAACCTCTTTATATTTCAGATTTTTATATTGAATCTCCAAAACTTTACATACAGGCAAGGAAAGACACAAACCTCATTTTATTGACGGTTAATAAAATTTTGATATACGTAATTGTTAAAAAATTCTGCTCTTATATTTATCCAAGGCTTTTGATTGGTAAATCTCAGTATATGATTAACCAAATTAAACTGTTATTCAAGGAGTTAACGCCTGACTTGTCTTATTTAGAAAGGCAGGATACACTTTGTAGAAACAGGCTTAACAAAATCGTACCTACAACTATCATCTGTGGAATCCACAAAGTTAAATGTCAGTACCCCCGACTTACTTCTTATCACTTACTTATTTTCAACCTTATTCATACACATTGTTCAGAGAATATAATATGAATTGAACAAGTCAGAAAATGAAATGAAATGAAATTTTGAGTTTTAAGTCCCACGGTTATGCCGGTTAGGCTAAAGGAGACGGTGATAATGAGTAATGAATGAAATGGTGGAATGAAGAAAGTGGGAGGAAACGGGAGAACCCCGAGAAAACCCACGCACACGGTGTTTGTCCACCACAAAGTTCACTTGGCGGGAGCAGGGTTTGAACCCGAGACCCCTAGCACCAGAGGTGAACGCTCTACAACTGAGCCACCGTGGCCCCCTTGAACAAGTCAGGAAACATTGTGTATATACAAGGTGTTTAAAAACAACAACAACAACATTTGGGGCGTGATTCCTAACACCAAGATAAGACAAAAAGTATGGACCAACCTGGGTGCACAAATGCTTCCTTTCGGAGTTATAGGTTGCCGAAAACATGAAAAAATGAACTTTAAAGGTCCATAGCTCCAATACTATGAGACCTACCGTAGTGGGGTCAAAACTTCACTTAGGAACTAGAATGTGCGCTATATATATATATATATATATATATATATATATATATATATATATATATATATATATATATTTTAAATATATATATATATAAAAGTTTCAAAATCCTAAAGTATTCACGCAACAATTTTTATAGAGGGAGTTTGGCTACGGGCATATAATTTGAAGTACTCACAAACTACCTCTATAAAAATGGTTGGGAAAGTATCGCAGGATTCTGAAACGGATTTTTGGATAGGGTACGTATTAGTTCCTAAGTGAAGTCTTGACCCGACTACGGTAGGTCCCATAGTTTTGGAGCTATGGGCACTTAAAGTTCATATTTTTATGTTTTCTGCTGCCTATAACTCCGAAAGGAAACATTTGTGCACCCAGGTTGGTCTATACTTTTCGCATCAGGAAGCACTCTGTATACATGTTCATAGATTTAAATCGTGCATACAATATTTGAATACTTAGCTTCAACAGAAACTCAAATTTTTGTTATTTTAACTCAAATATAATACACATTTTAGGAATATTTACTTACATTACCTAAAAGATCATCACATTGTAGTTTTTAATCTTATGAACTACACACTTTTCCTTTTATAATTTAATATTATTATTGATTAGAAACTGAGAGATATTATTCTACTGAGTAGAAGCACTGTTCAAGTAGATGACATTTGACTGCCCTATGAAAACTAGAAGTTTTATTTTTTGGAGAGGGAGAAAAGTCTGTTATAAACATTTGTTGTCATAAGAAATGTGCTATTATTGTATATATTTTTTTTTAGAGGCGAGTACTCTGTATGAAGATTCTATATGCTTGTCTTTTGTTTTTAAAATTAATATCTGAATTTAACCAAAAGCTGCTTGCACTTCTGTATAGCTTTTCTTACAAATTTTATGAGTTCACAAACAAAAACCGATGCTAATGAATTAGCGAATACATGTATATAACAAAGCGTTGTATGCCAATTTGCCAAACCAAAACTTTCAAATTTCTTCAACTTGTGTACGAGTTTCCAAATCTAGAATCTTAGAAAATAAAGAGCTTCCCACAAACGAAAATAAAACAAACTTAGTAAAATTTTTTTCATAATGGAATAATCATTTGAAATGAATTTCAATTTTAATTGTAAATAAATAGATTTTATAATAATTTTTATATATTTGCATATACATACCATGAAATAAACATAGCAGAAGTGACTAACTTCCATCTGTCATGCATTTTGGGAATCTTAAAAGGAATTTTACATTCATAGTACAATTTCGGTAACCAATCCTGTTGCATTCGACGCCTAGATAGTAATGATGGACGCAAAAGTTCAAGATTATTCTGCTGTTTGTGGCTGATCGAAACATATAACCAAATATAATTTGAAGGACGTCAAAGTTAGAGAAATCGTCATCAGTAGAAAGAAATGAGTGATTCGTATTACGTTAGAACAAAACACCTAACGTTAAATTTGGACAAAGGAAATCTCGACAAGAATTGGGATTTAATTATAAATGACTTCATTCAAAAATGTAGTCCCTTGTGATTTCAAATTGCATAGACATCGAAACAAATCTGTTCATAAGAAGATTTACTTAAGTTGATACAGGGTTAAAGAAGAAAGCAAGTGATTTGGATTGAAGTGACTTTCACATTGCATAAAACGCGTGTTAAGACAACACTGTAGAATGCGTTTATATTCGTACTTCTAGTTATAATTTAATGTGTGTGGTGATCACAAATTTTAATAACTTATTGCTGATGTTAGTGTTTTGTGTGGAAAAAGATCTCAGTTTAAACTGTAAAATATTTGTAAAACCAAAGATCTTCAATAGTATCTATCCAAGGCAACAGGATGGTTTGCTGAAATTATGTTATGAATATAAAAATCCTTTATGATTTACAGAACACAAGTGAGTGCAAGTTAATCTTAAAATGTGCCACATGGTAACTGTTAAAATACAGGAGAAATGTTTAAGAAGTAATTTCTTCTCAAGTCGATTAGTTTAACTAAGCTTTCTTCTCTTCCTTAATCTGAACCAGACTTTCCATTTCCATGTACTTTTTCTTCCTTACATCCTGTATCACTGTTTGACAAAGCTTTCCACTCTTTCCTATTCTGAACCAGACTTTTCATTTGCCTGTACTTTCTCTTCTCTACTCTTGTATTATTTGGCCCATACATAAAATAATATTTGGTTGAATTTACGAAATAAAAATATCAACCACAATTCTTGGTACTATCTATAATCTAATTTTTCCATTTTAAACATGTAAAATCATTTTGGAGGAAACAGTTTTCATTCTTCAGAGAGAAAAAAAAAAATGCGTTAAGGACAATTAATGCTCTAAATAACGTTTCTCAAAGTGTGTTCCGCGGAGCCCAGGGGTTCTTCAAAGAGTTCCTAGGGGTTCCATATAAACCGACCTCGAGGAAGCGAATAAAAAATTCACAAATCCTTACCTCATCTAAAAGTTGGTTTGAATTTTGGATCCTTCGGAATTTGTTTTTGGAAGTTGGAACCGGAATAATTCATTATATATATATATATATATATATATATATATATATATATATATATATATATATATATATATTTACACTGGTATGAATTTTTGAAAAAATCGAAAATCACAAAAGCTTATTTCCGACACTTCTTTCGAACCGTAACGAAAAAGGTTTCGATTTTTTTTTTAATCTTCTTCCCCTTTTCCGAGTGGGAAATTTCAACCTTTTGGACTTTTTTCGATGTACAAACCAATATCAAGAAAGCGAATATAAAAACGGAAGTCTATCTCATCTAGAAGTGGGTTAGAATTTAGATGAATCACTTAGTATTATGGGCAAAAAAATTGGCATTACTATTTTAAATTGTCGAATAATTTAATACTATTTTCGTGGGTTCCGCCTTTTTAGTTTGAATATGAAAGGGTTTCACGAATGAAAAAGTTCGAGAAACGCTGCTCTAGATCAAAGCTTCACGAATATTAATTTTTACCTTTTGTTCAGTTCCTTCTCGGACGGAAATTTACGTACAATGACACAAGAACCATTTTCAACCGGACATTTCTGTAGCGTCTGAGTAGCAGGATAGATAAATAGTAAGAGGCGGAAAGTATGAGACGAAACGGAAGAAAGATGAAGAGAAGTGTTGATAGTGTACAAGAAAGCATGGATGTATACCTGCAAAATCATTTGTGTTTTCAATCAGCTGTTCCCTTAACATGTGCTCAATCTACACCACATGAACGATTTGCTCCTTATGACTCTTCATATGGGTTCATAAGAAAGGAAGGAGAAAATTGGGACATCACACAGAGATTCGGATAAGAAATGGCTACTCTTAAGGATGTTTTATGCCTTACCACTAATATTCTAAAGCACATGTGTAAATTTTTAAATAAAAGGAACCACCTTCATTACTAACCAAAACAGCCTAATTCATCCTCCCCATTAGGACAATCAAAGTATCCATCGCAGAGCTTTCCTTTGTCCACCCGATGCCTGCAGCTGCAATGGAGTTCGTCGCTAACGTCTGGACAGTCAACATCACCATTGCACCAATGATGCCGCCTCAAACACCAAGAACCGTCTGCACAAGCTTTCTCACCAATACGACAACGTAAGCCTAAAAAGAAAAAAAGGAAAGTAAACATCGTTCATCTACAAGATATGTCAGTGGTTAATACTGTTTCTCTTCATACGCGAGCTTAAATGAATTTAACATAACTTAAAACACTCCTATTTAATCTTTCGATATACTCACGGACCGGTCGAAGACTAGAACAAAAGTTAGGTATCATGAAAACAGAAAGCACCACACTCCATTTAGATGTTTAATTTAAGATTATTATTGAAATAATCAATGCAAAAATTACCGACCAGAAGTAATCAATGCAAAAATTACCGACTAAGTCATAACCACAATAAGCTGTCAGAAATTTCAGAATCAGACAACTATCGTATTTAGTACACTTTCCCTGAAAAGTCTCTTTTATGACTCAATGCGACATTTAATGCTGTTTATTTACCAAATTCACCTCTACAGATCCAATGTTAAAACTCCAAGACATATAGTATGGTGGCTTCTGTATTTTGTCTTACTTGCATAGACAACAGAATAAGTTATTTCACATAAAAACTTAATTTAAAAAAAGTTTTAACAATTTCAAAGCTTTTCTGCTCAAATCGAGATATTATACACTTAAAGATAACCGGAACTAATTTACTGACTTCCTTTTAAAACTAGAGTTGAGAGTTATACTAGAACATTTCATGTATGATACGGTACCATGTTATAGGCTAAAACTGACCAACTACGTAGCGCGGAATGGTAAAATAATGTCACGGACCGGCGTCAGTTCGCGGATCTGTGGTTTATTTAGACATACAAATAAACAGAATTTTCTACTAAATTTGAACTTCCACCAATATAACACTAGAATCACCGATCATTCATGAAGGATATACAATTTGAAGTTAACAGAAACTCAAAATTCGGTACACCACATAGGAATAAAATTATATTACATTTCCAAACAAATGCCACATCTGTAGTTTCGAAACTAGCTTAAATTATTTTACATATTCACCTGTTCTATACCATGTAAGAATACCTTCAATTAGAACTTTCTGTATAAGACAGACTGAAAATTACTTTGTATAACAAACAAATATACTGTGAACAGAAATTAATGTTTAAAATTTCACATGCTACCATTTTAGTATTGTTATGCTGTACCATCATTTGAATGTGTAGTGTCCGTAAAGAGTTGCTTATAAATATTTGTGCCTTTTGTCGAAGTCAAAGTTATGAGTAGGGAATTTTTATTTTCAAAATACTTTCTGACATACACTTAATAATAATAATAATAATAATAATAATAATAATAATAATAATAATAATAATAATAATAATAATAATAATAATAATAAAAGAAAGGACTTGGAAACAAAATCTCGAATTGTTACATAATCCGGATTCCCAGATCAGAAAAGTACTTCTGCTATCACATAGAGGCCACGTTATGAATTCAGTTTTGAAGGGATTTCATTCAAGATATGTCTTGATCAAGTAAGGTTAACTTTCCTGGGTTTTATATAATGAAATTAACAAATTATTACACGAGTTTCGAAAAACATCCTCTTCTACCCAGAAATAAATCAATGAGTTGAGTTTGAGTTTAACGTCCCGTTCAGCAGCGAGGCTATATGAGACGTGGACCTACTGATTAATGAGGAATCCGAACCACACGAGCTCCCGCCGGGAATCGAACCTGGGTCTCCTACGCCAAAGGCGCGTACGCTAAAGAAATAAATCAAGTTTTGACAGTTACATAAGTATCTACATAAAAAGTTAATTTATAGTACTCAGCCTCCCCCCCCCCCCCTGTAAATCAAGCTAATCTAAATTAGTTCAATGTATTAAAACTTTCGATGTTACAGTTGAAAGTAAATTTTCAAGGTTGTCCTAAAACAACTGTCAGTGGCGTTCCTATTTCTGAACAACGTCACGATGCGATCCGACCATAATGGATACCTTTAGTTCAATTCGTTGTGTAACCATAACAATGTGCCAAAATGTTTGCTCTCACTAACCTACATTCAGCAACCGTGCGAAGAAGCGTTGATTTTTACGCTTCAGGGTTTCGAGTTGTGCGTATAGCTATAGAAACGAAGCAACATTGTGCAATTCGATATTGTGTTCGACATGGTTTATCGGCATCCTGGACTGGAATGTTTATCTCAGTATTCGTCGCTGACAGGCAGCCACGTTCTGAGATTAATGTGGCTGACTCACGAGCTTCGACAAATGCTTTATGCCAACGAAACATACTTCCTTATGTCTTTCATCCTCTCGACAGTTGCCAAGGCCGATAAACCGTGTTGAACAGGATATCGAATCGCACAACGTTATTCCATTTTCATATGCATACTCATAAATCTTAAAACCTGGAATGTAAATATCAACATACTTCTTTGCACGACCGCTAAAGGTAAATTAGTTAATACAACGTCCGGCGCGTTGTTATGGTTACACAATGAGTTGAATTGCATGTCTACATCGCTGTTGGGTCGCCTTGAAGAGTCGTTCCGAAATACGAATGCCAGTTGTTTCGGTACAACCTTTATCTTCGTTCAATAAACTCAATATTATTACCGATTGTAAAGGGTTTCAAAATACGAGGATAAGTCAAAAAATATCCGCAATTTTCACATAACTCTTCTTACATTGTCCATATTGACCTCTTTCATCGTTTATTTTATTCTTATGCTGTTGTGCCATGCAATGAAAGTTTGATCCTAATTTCTCCATTTGTCTTCCTTTTGTTGCTGATGGATCGTGGCCGCTCCATTAGAAGTTTGCACCGAAGAGAAGTAACGGGTAGTGATCAGGTTTTTATGGTCGGAAAGTGTATCAGGAACCATGAATAATTTCCAGACTATGTGTCACTTCATTAACAGTCACTCGTCTGTCTAAGAGAACCTTGTCACGTGCACGCTCAATGTTATCATTTGTGGCCGAAAATGGTCGACTGGCTATTTTCTCGTGCGTAACACTTGTGCGACCATTTTTGAATTTTTTTAGTCCATTCGTAGACACTCTGTTGGGACAAGACATTGTTCCTGTATTGTGCCGAAAGTCTTTGATGGGTTGCGGCCTCTGATACATCTTCCCACCACTGCTCGTTGTTCCTCTTTGGTGCAAACTTCTAATGAAGCGGCCATGATCTATCTACAACAAAAGGAAGACAAATGGATGAATTAGGATCAGACTTCTATAGCATGACCACAACAGCATAACAATAAAATAAACGAGGACAGAAGTCAGTACGAACAATGTAAAAAGAGTTGTCAAAATTGCGAACAATTTTTTATTTACCTTCGTATGTTTGCGAAGGCTTAAGTCTCTCTCAAAAGTTCTCGCAACGTCACTGCTATCAATATTGTATTTCACTTAAAAAACTTTAAAAATAGACAAAACCTTAGTAGCACTTCAACCAAGCAGAGACAGGGAGAAAACTACACAGGATATGAAGACCGCGACAAAAATATTTAACAAGAATATAAACGAAAGACAAGAGAAACACAATGATAAAGATAACTTATATGTAGATACAAAATGTCGGAAAGTTGCTACCAGTTTACTTTGTTTAAAATGGCACTCTGGATATCCAAATATGTTCTCTAAGTCAATCCTTAGACTATGCAGGTGTAATTTGGTATACAACTCGTACATTCATGAGAATCAGAATTATAGTTCGTATATAGTAACTTTTCGTGATGTGAAGGCTTGTTTACGAAGGACTAGCTCGGGAGAGTAATGCTTCCGGAAGTAGGAACGAGAAACACAGTTCTGATTGGTTGGCGTTATCCACTTCTTGCCACGTTGCATTAAAATAGCAGAAATCAAACAGTTCCTGCTGTCGGCCTTCGTGGCTGAGTGGGCTAGCGCTATATGCTCGTAATGAAAGTCTTGGCGCGAGTTCAAACCCGGCCCGAGGAAAGTTTTTTTTTTACATTTTTTTACATTTTTATAACACTTATTAAATTAAAATAATATGAAAATAATACTTAAAAAAGTGATTTATTTATTTTTGTGCAGATAAGTAGTTGTAGTACTTATGCCCTTGTACTCCATGATATAGGGCTCATTTTGTTTCCCTTGTACTTCATGATACAAATTTTGTGACCAACTTAAAACAACTGGCTAGGATAGCGCGTAAAACAGCTGGCTAGAGTAGCGCGCGGAAAAACGTACTTCCGGGAGTATTACTCTCCCGAGCGGGTCGTATTTACGAGGTAGAAAAAAAAAATATTATTAAAGGCTATTGATTAGAAAGAGAAATGCAGTAATAACCATGGGACACAAAAACTCACCTTCAGCTTGCCGTCCTTCGGGCTTCATAGTCTCGTTCCTATTCTTGGTTCCTTCGATCTTTTCCTTCAATGGTTTATCCTTCGTTGTCTGCTCATGAGGTGCCTTCTCAGAATGAGTTTCTGCTGGAGACTGTTGTTCTGTTGCTTTACCTGATACGTGGACTTGTGAAGGGTGAATAGTTATATGTTTCTGTCCAGGTTCAACTTGAAACGGCCCTGACGAAGGGAAGAAGAAACACTGAGGCACAAGGGACTGATCCTTCTCATTGCTGTGATGGGAGTCTGCTCGTTCATCAGCTCCCACGCGTTTCTGCGTTGTGTGATGTTGGCCAGAGGATAACTGCGAGATGAGCTCAAGCAACTGGGGGAATGTTTGATGTGCTGAAACTGCTTCAGCAGGAACAGGAGGAACAGGAGACAGGAAGCAGATCGGGTACACAACCCAAGGTGATGGTAAATCTCCGTGTGACGTGGTGCCATGGCTAACTACTTGTTGAACAACCTGTACAGGTTTAGACACAGTAGCATGAGCTTGATAGGTATTTTGCCCACCGTGTGCACCTGACTGGACGTAAGAACCACTCTGTACAACATACGGTTTACTTCCAGACTGATGTGACGTTCC
Organism: Thermobia domestica; assembly: GCF_964235325.1. Classification (NCBI taxonomy): domain Eukaryota; kingdom Metazoa; phylum Arthropoda; class Insecta; order Zygentoma; family Lepismatidae; genus Thermobia; species Thermobia domestica. The sequence continues at coordinate 267,130,755 of NC_137463.1, forward strand.
AGCTAAAGGTGCTGGTATTACGACTGGTTGTTGTACTGAGTGTGTCACTGTTCCGTAACTAGTTCCAGATGTTTGAGCACTTCCTGTTACAGTCACATATGGCTTCTGCGCACTTTGTCCATACGAAGTAACGGAACTTGTAGCTGGATGAGACACTACTTGGTAAGTAGTTCCGGTTGAGGTAGCAGGATGTGTCTGGTAGCCATGTTTACTCACACTTCCAGTATAGGTAACAACAGGTACAGTGTACGGTTTTTGTTGAGCACTTCCACTTGTATATACTTTTTGATAGGTTCCATCCGCATTTTGAATATATGTAACAGGCGTATGCTGTAAATTATATGTATGAGATGTGGAACTTTGGTGAGTGCTAACTTGCCCGTGTGGAATTTCATTATACGAAGAAGATACTACACTAGGATGAACAGTTGCAGGCGCAATGTTGTACGATTGATAAGAAGAATGAGTTGAATACGAAGGCTGCTGTTTATTTACCGAGTAAGAATATTTATCCAACAAGTTATACATCCTTCCTTCGGCTGTGGAATTTACAACAACAGAATCTGGTGGGAGTTCTCCACTGGAATCTGGTCGTGAAGGCCCGACGGTTCCTCCGGTCTTCGGAAGGAGGCTGGTTTCTTCAGTGTGTGATGGTGGCGCATGCTGCGTAGACGTATCAGGTTGTTGATGCAAAGTAGAAGAAGTAACTTGATTGCCCTTCGTAGTTGATTCAATAGGTTTGGTTGGCTTCAAAACCGACTGTGTCTGCGGGGTTGATGTATCTTGAGCATTTCTAGGGTCAGTAGAAGGAATGTGTAAGGTTTCTGTTGTTGTCGATGATGGTTTATCCTCTGAATGAGTAGCCACTGACTTATTTCCAGATTTAGATAGACTCTCGTTTGGAATATGGACATTCTCTTGTTTTGTTGGATCATGTGTAGCTCTATCTTCTACCTGCTCCGAAACACGTGACAATTTGTCTGTTTCAGAATTTCTACCGGTTGCAATAGTTTTCAATATTCCTGTCACATTTGAACTCGCCGAATTCGAAGTTGGAATCCGCATTATGTTACTCTCATGTTGAACATCTTTCTTTGTTCCTATTGGCTGCTTTAACTCTTTAAAATCCATAGTTGAAGTACTAAGAGGATGTTCAGTAGTGACCGAAGCACGAGCTTCTGATTTATCTGTCTTTTTATCTTCGATCGTTGGTTCCTTTGTCACTAGCGTCTTAGTTACGATGTCAGAGCCTCCGAATTTTGAAGTGAGGGTCCGCTTCAGATCATCTAGACTTTGCTCGATACGCTGCATTCGTTGCTGAAGGTTACAAGCAATATCCACACAATTAAGATTTCCTTTCTCATCTTCCTCACAAGCTCTGCAAACCCTCTGACCTCTAGAATTGATATTGTAAATACCAAGAACTTTTTCGAAAGCAGATAATTTTTCGTCCGAATCAGAACTTGTATGCCTTTGTTCCCTCAACTTTTCTTCAAATGAATAAAGGGCTTTTTCAAATGTAGCAATAGCTTTGAGAGGATCAAACTTCTGTGTACGCCTCTGTGTTCGTATAGTATCGTCGTCTTCATCGATTCCAACGGTTCTTTCAAATTCTCTCAGCGCCTCGAGAGAAGGAATTCGGGGAATTTCCCTCTTCCCGCGCACAAGGGAAAGCGGAACTTTATTTAAATCAATTGAAGGATGAGGAGGCGGCGATGACGTACTGCCCGTTGTTGGAGCCGGTTCCGCTCGCGACGCTGTTGAACTTTCCAAATCATTGTTTGTTGTTGATGTAGTGCTGGTCTCCTCGTTCCAACGATATACAGTGTCCCCTGAAAAGATGATAAACTTCAATCCTCAATAAAAATCCACAAATTTGCTACATTTATTAAGAAAAACGTAATACATAACCAATAAAGAAAGAAAAAGTAAAGAGGAACACGCATCTCTTTTCCTAAGTTCTCAACTAACATCCACAGACAACGTTTTGATAATAACAAAGTACAAGAAGATTTGTTTTCTAGTGAACATGTATTGAAAATGCTCTACTCATATTACAAGAACTTTTTCTCAACATGATTTCCCAAATACGCCGCCGAATTAGTAACTTGAAATATTTTAGTAAATGATATAAATGTCAAAAGTAAATACTATAATTACTTTACATGAAACGTAAATATTGTGAAAATATACTAGGTATATTGCCACATCACGAAAATTTAAATGATTTTAGTATATCTCAATTATTTTCTAAAACATCCTTTAAGTCATATATAAAAACAGCCTGGCCTCGACTTCTTGTTTACAGACCGTATTCATAGGTAGGAAAATTTTAATTTTCTCAAAAATAATATTAAAAAATTCAGTTTTACGTTCCGTGATTATGCCCTGTAGGCTTAAAGAAGACTGTGGTGATGAGAATGAGTGAAATAGTGGAACAAAATGCTGGGGAAAACTGGTAAACCCCGACAAAACTCACGCACACGTTGATTAACTTTATAAGAATTCCGAGGATGGACCACTAGACGGTGGCTGATCCAGGGGGAAATCGGGATGTAACCTCTAAACTATCTGATGCAATGCCACAGATTACATGACATTATAGGAATAGTTATGGTACTTGTTCTCGGAATTACTTTATTTTAAGCAATGTTACAAACTTTATTAATGTTGATCATATTTCGGAACGGTTTGAGATATCAATGCTGTAGACGGCATTATGATTATTTTTCGTTTATTAGAAATCACATAAAGTTCTTGGATTTGATTGCACTTTTGAGTTTGACGTCCCACGATCACAAAATCACATGGATGATTGGAAAATCTTATGTGTAGTATTGAGGACAAACTATTTTTTTTTTTAATCCTACAAATTGACGCTGTGAGACAACCACACAACCTATCAAGGTAAAACCAATAGTGGAGTATGCTATCATTAAGGGCTTCGATGTGACTCCTGGGGGCGCGGTGGCTCAGTGGTAGAGCATTCACCGACGGTGCTTGGGGTCCCTGCTTCGATCCCAGCTCGCACCGTGTGGTCTTTGTGGTGGACAAACACCGTGCTCGTGGGTTTTTCTCGGCATTCTTCTGTTTCCTCTCACTTTCTTCATTCCACCATTTAATTCATCACTCATCATCACAATCTCCTTTAGCCTAACCGGCATAACCGTGGGACGTAAAACTGAAAGAATTCATTTCATTTGTTCAATGTGACTCCAATAAGACTACACTGGATGGTTAGTAAGGTATGGCCCAAAATTACGATTAACTTTTAATTTTTCTTTAATTGTAATAATCTCCAAAGCAATTCATTTATTAATCGATAGATTGTGTCGAGCTGGATAATATGACATGGTTAAGCTTAAATTCTCATCTGTAGTTTTCGAGAAAATCGAAAGAGAAAAATTTTTATGTTTGTAAAAAAGTATGACATTCGTTGCCAATACTGACATTAGCAATTAGCTTTTATTCTACTGGAGTAGTTTGTATGTATTGCTTTTTATTTTCTTCTAACGGTACATGCATACTCCTAATAGTTATACACAATCAGACAGTTAAGTAATGAGACTGATTTTATTGTGACGAAACCGTGCAATCCCTAAATCAATATGTGCGTTCGAAAGAGTATTTCCTCCTCTACAATCTGGCAACACCGCATTATCGCACACGATGCATGACGGGAAATACAACGCCATTGCCGCAGTCACTGAAAGGCCCTTGTGTGACGCTAGCAGCATGAAACCGAAAGGAAATATCAAATTCTGTATTAAACTAGATAAATGTGCCACAGAGATTGTTGATTTGATGCAGAGAGTGTATGGGGATGTGGGAATACGAAGCAACTTCGACTTCAGAAGTCAAAAGCGAAGACAATTCTCCTGTGTTTCTACGACAGTAAGGGTATCATTTATCATGAATTTGTACCGGAAGGTCACACAGTATTGCCCAGTTTTATTTAAGTATTTTGGAGCGTTTCATGAAGAGAATTCGTCGTGTTCGGCCTGACTATCCAGCCCCAGGTAGCAGATTTCTTATCCATCACAAGACAACCGATCATCGGGCAGTACTTGTTCAGAAATATTTGGCCCCAAAACAAGTGTGTGTGTTGCAGCACCCCTCTATGTCAGATATATCCGTCTACGACTATTTTCTGTTTCCTAAACTAAAGCTACTATTAAAAGGACGACTTTTTGACAATGTTGAAGACATGCAAGGAGCTGTGACAACGGCATATCGGTACATATTCCAAACTGAGCTACACAGGTTGTTCTACTTCTTGTGTGACAGTGCCATTCGTTGTATTGAAGCAGGAGGGATGTTCTTTGTATAATAAACAGATATTATTACATTATCTTTGTTTGTTTGGTAACAATAAAATCAGTCTCATCACTTAATTGTCAGACGGTGTACTCCTAACAGTTACGCTCACACTACTTATGTACACTCATGTCCAAAATTATTTTCGCATATCTATAACTGTCTTCTTGTAAGAATATTTGATAATGATTTTGCAGGATACTTTTAATACTGATACTATGTGTATAAGCGGGAAATGTATATCTGTGGTAATTTTCATAGGAAAAGAATTATAAATACGAAAATTAGAATGAGTAAAACAAAATGTTGCTAAATTGACAAGAAAGTTATTTTCGTTATATTGTTCTTATTTACTGCTCTTTTGACATGAAATTTGCCATATACATGTCTTTGCCGATTATACACATACTAACATTATAAGAAATACCCGTCGAATCCGTTATCAAATTATATTCCTAGAACAACATTTATAGACGTAAGACAATTTTGGACATGAGTGTACATAGGGTAAAAAATCTTCATCTTTTTTTTTTTTTACTCTTTAGCCACCTTAACTCATTAATATAACTTAGAAAAACTAAGCATCTTATAGATTGAAGTTAGGCAGAAAAAACATAAGATGGAATAAGGGAGTATTCAAGTAACTTTGCAGTAACAGCTAGACTAAGTTCACAAAAATTTCATTTTTTACTTACAGTTACTTACAGTTTTTTTACTTACTTATTTAGAGTTACAAAAATTTCATATTAAACAGGCCAAGCATTTGCCCAATCAATTTACGAACCATCTGCCAGTTAAAAGAAAATACAAAGACCCTCAATATCATTATTTAACATTAAAAAAATAATAAATATTTTGTATTACCAGGATTGGAAGCAATCGCAGCCACTAGCCCTCCAAGAATGGCGATTCCGCCAATAAACATTACAAGTAGAAGAATGGAACGACGATGCATTTGACACCATGTCTTAGTTTGACGGCAGCAGCCGACTATTTCACACGAGGCTTCATAACTTCGCCTACTTTCTGCAAATAGAAAACATATAAAATGAGGAGAAAGAATTCTTTCATATTAATAAAATGTCAGTTTGCATTTTTACCACATTGTAATCATTTATTATTGGAATTCTCGTAACCAATTAAAATGTTATTCTAATTGAGAGCAATCTTCACACAACTCCAAGCATACTTCTCACGTTAAATTCTTCTAACACTGGCGTCTCTGGCATGTAAAATGGGGGGGGGGGCATCAAATAAATTAATTTAAATGGTACTTCCTAGTCCAACCTGTTTATTATCTTCGATTCCATTTTTACCTTCCTGCTTACCTTCACGGATATCCTAAGGTATATTAAGAATTCTGTTATAATCGTTTCACAGCCTGAATATTATATTCCAAATAAAATTATTATATGTTATTCTATCGTTAGTAAATAATTAAATTAGAATAAAATATTGAATATTTTGTACTTCAAAATATTAGGGGGAATGTGTCCCCCTCATCCCCCTCCAGAGACGCCCGTGGTAAGTAATATGCCTGGATACATAGGATTGCAAAAAAGGTTTTATATGGATAGGCATGCTTCGTTTGCTACAATGCTATCTGCAAAATTGGTATTAAACTTTTGAGTATATATACATATTTTTTAACACATGAATCCACCCATTAATTTTAGATATAGTCTGGGTATTATATTATAATATCCGGAAATATATGATACACACTCGTAACTGAAGTTTCCAAAAAAATACAGATGAAACCCTGAAGATTTATTTTATTTATTTATTTATTTAAAATCCAATCGATTGTCACGAAAACTATACACATGAAGGGAAAGAACATTTTAAATAGACTAGTAATATTATCCTCAACAAGAAAACTTAGCTAATAACGGTTAACAATATTAATTTCTCTAATACAACCTACTAAATTTTCTAAATACGGTCATCTTATAGAATGTCTTAAAATTTCAGTTGTAGAGTAAAATATTTTCGAAAAAAAAAAAAAAAAGATTTTTCCTAAATTTACTTTAGTTTTCATATATGTTAGGTCTCCGAATATATATAGTAGTAGAAGCAAAAAAGAAGATGGAAGAAAGGATAAAGCAACACAAGGTTAATGTAAGATTGGAAAGGAACAATAACCAATATGTAAACAGAAAGAGACAAACCACAGTATAGTGTGGGAAGGAGCAGAGGTCATAGAAGTAGGGAAGAGAACTTTGATGAGAAAATGGAAAAATTCAGGGATTTCATGAAGATAAGAAACAAGCTGATGAATTAGAATGGAGGATTTGCGATAAATAAAGGGGAAGGATTTTACTTATAGAAGAAGAAAGGAAAAGGAAGAAAAAAGAGAATAAATGAATACTGGAACATAGATGAGGAGAAAAATGAAATGAAATCTTTGAGTTTTACGTCCCACGGTTATGCCGGTTAGGCTAAAGGAGACGGTGATGATGTGTGATGAATGAAATGGTGGAATGAAGAAAGTGGGAGGAAACGGGAGAACCCCAAGAAAACCCACGCACACGGTGTTTGTCCACTACAAAGTTCACTTGGCATAGATGAGGAGAATTAAAGAACAAAATGTATCCAGTAAAAAGGTTATTTTAATTGAACAAGTATGCAACTGAACAAGTGAATGGAAAAACACAAGTGTTACTTTTTAATGAAGAGGCGGAGCCTAATTAAAAGTTGATCTCCAGAAAATATGTAAAAGATGACCAACTCCTAAGTAACCTGAGAAGTGGAAGTCTGTTGAAGACACAGTGTGTTGAAACTGTTACATGATTGTGTTTTTTTCATTTTTTTGCTCAGTATGTTGATGTTGATGTTATTTTCTGTTGATGTTTCTAAACGTGAAAGAACTACCTCTCGTGCTCATACAAATTCAAAGAAGTCAGTTGTTTTTAATGTATTAGCATTATGTTCTATTCCTCTCTCTACTAAGAGTGAGCGCAATCCTCCAGAACAGAACTATTTCAACAGAACATATTCTTCTGGTTACTTCTTCCATTTATACTCGCATTCCTAGACATAAATAACACATTCTTCCACTATTTTATTGTTCCTTTAAACAAGTCACGTAATAACCCTTAACTTTGGTTCAATCAAGCTCTAGAATTCATGTAATGATTTTTTTTTTTTTTTTTTTTTTTTTACCTTTTCTACTTGTGTTTAAGAAGCAAAAAGGGTAAGGCGTGAGTGCAAGTCGATCTGCAGATTCCAAGATCTTCAAAGTGCCTTGCTATCCAATATTCCTCAAGGGACGACAGTTAGACGAGGAAAATTGATTTGATCCGAGAGAGAGGGAAACACACATTACTCTGGCCTTGTTGGTTCGATCCCTATCCAAGCTAAGTCAGAATTTACACAGCTGACTCAATCTTAGAATTTTACTCGTATTTTCGTCAATAAATGATTAATAACTTTTCATACACAGTTCATAAAGCATTAAAGGAACGACACGAATTACAAATCGTCGTAGTCACAAGAAGTGCTTTATTCAAGATGTCACTTCACCTTCCTACTTAGAACGGCGAAACAAAATTCGTATTGCTACCAGCTAACAAATATGTATATTCCATTTCTTGTTATAAAATGACAGTTCTATTTGTAAATCCATAAACGTCATAATATTATTACGTTCATGTGTAAACCTATGAAGCATCTGACATACATCTCTTCCTATTAAACAAAAAAAGCTTCATGGCTATTTGACTTTCTTTCCTTCTTTCGCCGTTCCAAAATAAAGAGACCGTTTCTGACTAAAACTGAACTTGTGACTTTAATATATATAGTATAGATCAGCGTTTCCCAACCTTTTTCAACTTGCGGCACACTACAGGTGCAACTTGAATTCTCGCGGCACACCCATATTATATATAAATTACTATTATTATTTGTAAATATAAAATGCCGTGGTATTTTAATGTGATTACTGATCTCCTTCTTACAGAGAAGAAAGCTCGATCACTGATTTTCCCCCGTGGTAAATCATTATGCTTATTTTTCATTCTAATTTTAAAATAGAAAACAATTGCAATGAAATATAGGACTCGGGTTTTTAAAAATCCACTTTCTCTTTCGAAAACTGTATCTAACCTTTAACTAAAAGGGAAGGTCACTAAATAACGAACAAATAAACAAATATCCTATACTTTAAAAACACAAATGTAGGTAATTTGTATGCATGTTTACTTTGTTGAATTTATTGAATGATGTGTTAAAATTTCAAGTTACGAAATAGTCTGCAACAATAAAGAAGCAATAATGGTCATGACAATGATAAATTCGTTTTCAACATTAAAAATGTACAGAAAAGTAACACAGTATGAAACTTAAAATTGTAAATTTATAGTAGAGGTTCATAGTAATGTGAAATACAAATATATATTTTCCCCTATGTCTTGCAATTTGGTTCCTATAGAATTAATAATTTGTTTCGATTTCCTCGCGGCACACCGGTTGGGAAACGCTGGTATAGATCGTTGCCGACAACACTACACTGGACATTGTTTATAAAAAGATCGATAAACACTATTCACTAGTTCACTGTTCACAGTTTGGACTGCAAGAAATAAAAATATTTCTTCTCGCTAATATGCCTGTCAAAGTGAAATTACGTATTTCTACATGATTTGCTTTTTCCGTATGACTAAATAAGTAAAAACACCTTTTTTTGTGGTAAAGGAAACAAAACTATTTAATTTCAGCAGGAATCGATCTGAGGACCCCACCATCTCCAGTCCATATTATCAGTTACATCACGAAAACGCTGCTTACAATGGTAATGATACATTAAATGATTTGTTTGAGAGTGCCAAAACACTTTACATCGAATCTTGTTTCGTTTTTATTACGTTCGCTCTTTGTGTTTTTCATCCAATGCATGTAAAACAAATCCATTTTTCGCTACAGTGTCCTGGAATACTGTCTTAACTGATCAGATAATAGGAATCAGCAGGTGAAGTGATGTTGTGTAATGTGTGGAATTTTATTTCCATACAATCGATAGCAGCAAAAAGCAGACGATACTATCCCGTGGAAAACATGCATTTACTTCTTTGACACACAGTACTATCTTATCCGTTAACCCTTTATTCAAATTAGAAAGGCTGAGAGAGAGATAAAAACTGTTTTCTGCAATCACGTAAGCTTCCCAAGAATATATTTTATCTCCTTTGTAATCTCTCGACTAAAATCGGAAGTGGTAGAAAATTTACACCATTTCCGGTTTCAATATTAAGAAAATGTCACTAAACAAATTCCTTCATATAGTGTACACATGACTTTGCTACTGTTTTTTAAAGTTTTGTTTTCGAAGCTCTTACTTACCTTCAAATCTATCTCTGAATTCCAACCTGGTAGGATGCAGTTGTTTCCGTTCAGGTGGTGTATGTTCGACTTTCTCCTCTGTGTGCTCCGTGTCCACAACGATCAGATCCTCTTTTGGATCTTTGACACCGATACCCGTACTCATCCTGGAAAAAGTAAAGAGTATGGGTTTTAATGTAACAGCTGCTACGATACACAGAACAATTATAGCCTTCTAGCGACATTAAAAAAAATCCTGTTACCTAATAGAACTATTTCAGAAAATTAATATTAATATCCCCATGGGCTCTAGCTCATCAGTCCATTTCCATTTTCTCAACGTAACAAATCAAATAATAATAATAATAATAATAATAATAATAATAATAATAATAATAATAATAATAATAATAATAATTTCTCTGGCGATATGCATTGTTATTAGCATAGTAGTAAGAATGTCGGCATTGATTCAGGGCCGTGCCGTGGAAAATCAGCGCCCGGGGCGAGAATATACGACGGCGCCCCCATACATATGTTCCAAGCAATTTTTCCTATCTTTTTTCCTTTTTTCTCCCGAATTTTTCGCCCCCTTACTTCGGCGCCCGGGGCCATCGCCTCGCTCGCTTCTCCCCACAGCACGGCCCTGCATTGACTCCTGTGGAAGTAAAATCTTTTTATTACAAGAGTTTTAGGAATTATTAAAAAAATGAATCAAAAGATTGCGATCTTGGGCAAGAACTTGAGGAATGATAAAAAATATGCACGAAAAGATTGCGATATCCATTGATAAAGTTCGCAACACTACTGAAAATGGTATTTGTGGAAAATATTTAAAATGATTGTTGTTTTCCTTCTCTTTTACAAGGTATAGCACTACAGTAATGGCTTTTAGCAGCTGTTATTAGAAGTAGACGCAATTACATAATTTAAGCAGTGTTGCGAACTTCAGCCATGTATCATATTTCCGGAACGGTTTGAGATATCGAATACGTTATATACGAATACGCAAAATAATTTGTACGTTGATTGCAAACCACATAAGTAACTATATATGATACTTACCTAAGGATTTTTTTTTTTCAAAATAAAGTATTTCAAAAATTCGAATTTTCAAGCCCTGGTAATTTGGTTCCTAATCATTCGACACAAAGTCATACCATGACAATGGTATCCAAAGCTAACGTACCTTCGATGTTTATTATCCTGTCTATCTATCTCCGTTGTGCTGTATGTGTGTTAGAGGCTTCCAAACTTTGGATGTTTGTGATACTATAAAATCCTTAGTTTGCAACACTAAATAATAAACGTGGTATTTTAAGTTTTCGTTTGATATGTTGATTTGGAATATGTAATAATATGACGTAGTGCCATTTGAAAAATATAACTTTATATTGGGTTGGCAACACTGTTCATCCGGTGGTTACAAAATACCTAGGACGTTGTGCCCCTCCCTACAGTTTCTTGGTGTAAAATTTCGCTTCTCTGCCTTTTACGATTTCTAAGATTCGATGCATTCCTTGCAAGGGGATATTCTACAAATACCTTGGAACAAATCTATAGTTTGAGTAATTTGCATATTTATGATTTCTTTGAAATTTACCGCCTAACGAGAGATGCACGAGAAAGTTTTATTCTGACCCACTTTCACATATCGTAGAGCGATGAAATGTTACATGTGTAATCCTGCATACATATGTAAGTAATGTGGTAATATACAGCTCGTAACTCTGCATCGTTGCTGTGTTATAGGTCCGAACGAGCAGTAAGGTGTATTGATCCAAAATCAATTACTGCACCTCAGAACAGTGGTCGAAGTGATACGGTATGCGGTGGTATGCCATACCGCCTCTGGTTTCTCAGTGATGAAGACATACCGCCTCTGGTTTTTCACTGATCAAAACATACCGTCACTGGAAAATGGATGCTAATAGCTATACCTTTAATAAATCCATTTTTATACACAGTAATTGACGAATTGCTTTGCACGTCAAATATTTTATTTCTTATATAGCAATAACATTTTTGTTATATTTTTCCTATCCTTTGTTTTTAAAATTAGGTGTCTATGAAGAAGTTCACTTTTGCTCCTACGCAAGAACACGTGTTGGTTGTGGGGCCGCGGTGGCTCAGTGATAGAGCGTTCACCTCTGGTGCATGGAGAGAGTGGTTCGATCCCAGCTCACGCCAAGTGAACTTTGTGGTGGACAAACACCGTTTGCGTGGGTTTCCTCGGGGTTTTCCCACTTTCTCCATCATTTCATTCATTTCTCATCATCACCGTCCTTTTTACCCTGCCCGGCATAAGCGTGGGACGTAAAACTCACATATTTCGTGTTGGTTGCAGCTAATGGTCATATGACAGAAACAAATCAGTCATGACCCAATCCAAACAAAAGGCGGTATATTGAGGCGACTCGTTTAAGCTGAAATCGGAAAGTATCATTATGTGTTCGTCAGGACTTCTTTGGTATTTATATTTGCGAGAAAAAAAAAAACATAGTTTATGCAATAAAAAAAAAATGTTATTTTGCTTAGGTGTTCGGCTATTGTGTGGTGTGTCAAGAATATTAAATTAGTTAAGTTTATACCTATACTTTCATTAAAACGTAATTTTGCATTTTTCTAATAATTGGATAACAATCTTCCGGGGAGTCTGGAATAACTCGGTTGAGTGCTGAATCCGCGAGTTTATTCGCGGGAAATTGTTTAAAATTTGTTAATACAAAAAAATGGTTTTAGAGCATTGTCGTTGTTAATTCTTTATAATACAACACAAGAGGACTTTTTATTATTATTATTATTCACAGAAATTTGGATCAAAGCCTTTCCATGCCCCACCCGTAACAACGAAAAGTTCTTCTGTGGTTTTGAGTCATTATGGAAATAGAAATCCAATCTTTTAGGCAACATACCATCATTGTATTTCAACATTTCGATCGCTGGTATGTCGATTCAAAATCGTACTAAAACATACCGCCTCTGCTTTTTGTCCACTTCGAACATTGCCTCAGAATGCAGCGTCGCTGCCCTAGGAAATGACTGTATGGTTGGCAAGAGGTGGAATGAAGATGGTGTGCGGTCAAGAGAAAACGCGAACTATAACGGATTTCATACTCAGGCTCGTGCATCTGTCTGGCCAAGATTCGGGCAGTGAACGGGTGCTTGTTTTCCAGGAGGCGGACACCTTATGTGAGCATGCCACGCTTTGAGATTTCACAGAATCCCGCAACGCACGCAACATCGGGGCATAGTATTATCCTGGTAATTGTGGTACCCTTGGCCTTGAAAGCAAGTAGTAATACCCCACGCTCAGGGACGTACGGAGGGGGGGAGACACGGGGGTCCGGACCCCCCCGAAATTTCGACTTTTTAAAAATTTAGCCTAATTTTAGGGGCAATTTTAGCAATTTTAATATAAAATAGCTTCATATTTAGTTTGGACCCCCCCCCCCGAAATAAGTTCCTGGGTACGCTACTGCCCACGCTGATCCCAAAAAGACGTGAGCATCACTTTGGTCGTTCAGAGTTGAACACTGTCTTCCTTTGGTATTGGTACATCGGCACTGTCATTTATTTCACTAGGATTTTCCTGATTTCCCGGCGAAGGCCAGGATGGTATCTTCTGGAAAGCCAGGACCAATTTCTTCCCTAATCCTAGATCCACCTAAAATACCGATGTGACCCCGGAGGTCCGAACTCTTCCTTGAGTCATTCACTTGCATAAATACATGCATAAAAGCGACCAAAGTGATGATCACGTCTTTTTCGGATCAGCGTGGGGTATTACTACTTCCTTCTCAGGCAAGGGGTGCCACAATTACCAGGATATACTATGCCTCACTGCTGTGTGCGTTGCAGAATTCTGTGAAATTTCATAGCGTTGTATGCTGAAAAAGGTGTCCGCCTCCTGGAAAAAACGCACCTGTTCATTGTTCTAATCTTGGCCAGACAGATGCATGACTCTTGGTATAAAATCCGTCATAGTTTGCGTTTTCTCTTGACTGCACACAGTCTTCATTATACCTCTTTCCAATCATGCAGTCATTTTCTTGGGGCAAGTACTCTGCGATGTTGCCACGCTGCATCTGAGGTGCAGTAATGGATTTTGGATCAACACATCTTACTTCTCGTTCGGAATTATAACACAGCAACTGTGCAGACTTACGGGCTGTACATTACCACATTAATTACATAGGTATGCAGGATTACACATGTAACATTTCATAGCTCTACGAGATATGAAAGTGGGTGAGAATAAAACTTTCGCGAGCACCTCTCGTTAGGCGGTAAATTTCAAAGAAATCATAAATGTGCAAATTAGTCAGAAACTATAGATTTGCGACCCCCGGTTCATATAAATGAAAATGTTCCGAAGTACTTATAAAATATCGCCTTGAAAGGAATGCATCGAATTACCAGTTACCCTGTATATACAAGGTGGAAGGTAACTCCACCGAAAAAACTTTCGGAGGTGATTCCTTATATGAAATGAAAGAAAAATGTTCTAATCAACATGGGTGGAAAATAATCTCCTTTCAGAGTTATGAACCGCCGAATATTCGAAAAATCACGTTTCAAAACGCCCTGACTTAGAAACTATAGGACATTTCCCAAGCAGTTGAAGGAATCGCACAGGAACTAGTATGTGCTCTATCTAAATATCCAGGTTTCAGAATTCACCGCTACCAACGAAACGAACGCATCATTAGTACTTAGAATAGTATCCCTATACTTCAACTTCCAGTTCGTTTCACCGATAACGGAGGATGCTAAAACGTGGATATTTAGATCGAGCGCATGCTAGTTCCTGTGCAGTTCCCTAAACCGCTTCGGATAGGCCCTATAGTTTCTAAGCCAGGGAGTTTTGAAAAGTGATTTTTCGAATTTTCAGCGAATTATCGAATAACTGAAAGGAGACGTTTTTCGACCCATGTTTATTAGAGTTTTCTTTCATTTCATATAAGAAATCACCACACAAACTTCTTCGGTGGAGTTACCTTCTGTCCTACCTTGCATAATGAAGCTAGGCTTATTAGTTTCAGGAAATGTGCGCGCTATGCATAACAGCATTGTTCGACGTATACTTACAGTTTATTTTAATTGAAATTGTCCATCACAAAACTTCAGTGTAAGTTTTAAAATATACATTATATTTACAAACATATGTTTATCAAAATAATAGAAACACTTGGAGCTGGAATCTGTCAAATCTCTGGGTTGGCAATGGTTAGGCAGCTACCGCAGCGCCGAACGGTTGGTGGTGGTGGATTAAGGTAAACTCCGTACTATATCAGGATCAGTATAACGGTAGTGTGCAGTGGATTGATAGTGTAAAATGGGTGAACTCTGATTTCCAAAAGGGTGATTGGTGCTCTACTGTGTAGTGCGAGAGTGAAGAAAGTGGTGTTCTTGAGTGTATCGCGGGGGATAGTATTCAAGTTGATGATGGGCCTACAAAATTCATGGCGGAATTAGATCGGTGAAGAGGAGCAGTAGTTAAAAAAAGAAAAACTGACAGCCCCTTCCCCAGCATTAAAATAGGTTGTCACTCAGAACAGTCATCCGACTGCATTGCATGTGACAGATGAATTCAAGCAGAACTCCTACAGCCTGTGTAGAGTCCGCCACACTGACATGGACATACAGAGTGGGGTTGCAAGAGCGAAACCGTTGATAAGGGACCCGAACGCTTTACCGTGACACCTTTGGTATCGCGAACGTGCAACATGGACCACTGGTGACTGAACACACGTAATGTGGTCAGATGGAGTATAATTCCCCTTATTTCAAACCACTGGCCGTGTTTGTGTGTGATGGACGCCAAAAGAAAGATACGATATGCTGTGTACCCGCCCGACTGTGAAACAAGGCGGTCGCAATATTGATGCTGTGGGTCGCAATATTCCAGTTTTCACTGCACCTGTAATGGCGCTTACCGGTTGCATCCTATGGCCTAGATATTGTTTTCTGGCAAGACGCCACATTCCAGAATAACAACACACGCACGTTCACACAGCCAAAGCTGTTGCAGCATGGTTTGAGAAATGAAATGAAATCTTTGAGTTATGTCTTTTATGTCCTTTAGGCTAAGGGAGCGGAGCGATGATGAAGACAAGTGAATTATGAAAGCATTGGTGCAATGTTAATGTAAAAGGAAACGAGAGTGTTCTGAGAAAACCAACGGACACGATGTTCTTCACTACAAATTTGCTTGGTCGGGAATCGAACCAGGGACCCCATGTATGAGAGGTAAATGCTTTACCACTGAGCCACTGTGCCTTCAGCGTGGTTTGAGGAACACTGGGGTAAAGTTGAACATCTCCACACCAATTTTGCAACCGGAAGATAATTCAATATCCATGGTCCGTTTCGGTCTCCTTCCTCTCACACAAAACTCTTACACTGCACGAGAATGATGCACTATTCCATTTACGACATCTATGACTCCTTTCCACGTCGTATCAGAGCTCGCTGAGTTTGATAAATGGGCCATGGCACATTAATCTGATAAGTTGCACCTTTTCCATTTCTTTATTATTAGGGATGCATTCGAGTCGAGTCGAGTCGATATTTAAGCCTGTCTCGACTCGTCTCGAGAAAATGTTGTCTCGACTCGTGTCTCGACTCGAAAATATGTTTCTGTCTCGACTCGTGTCTCGACTCGACAGTCTCTGTCTCGACTCGACTCGAATTCGAGTCGAGACGTCTCGAAATTCGAGTCGAGACAAAATGTACGAGTTAAAATATACACACACATCAGCCAGACCATCATGACTACCTACCTAATTGTCAGTATGTCGACTTTTGGCATGGATAAAAACGGCGACACGTCTTGGCATACACGCAATGATCCTTGATAGGTCGCTGGAGAGAGCTGGCACCACATGTGCTCACTCAGTCATCTAATTCCAGTAAATTCCGGAAAGGGGGGCGATGTGTTCTGACGTCACGTTCAATCACATCCCACAAGGGACATCACTCAAATGTCCGGCTCCAATTTCAATGAAACTTTTTTTTGCTGATAGAAGGCATGTATGCATCATTACTTGTGATGACAAATTTTTGCGATGGTGCATGTTTTCTATTTTTTTTAATAACTTTTAAGAGTTGTGATGTGGTTATTAGAGATTACCACAGAAGTCCCTTACTACCCTTTGTAAACAGAGCGTTAATGAAGAAAAGTGAAGAAAAACCATGTGGATACATATAAGTCCTGGGGGGAAGTCGTATGGTAGATATGACCTTGATGGCAGCCATCTTAAAATCCGCCATTTTGAATTAAGGTCAAGTTTTCAAAATGGGAATAGGGTAATATGATACATAATTTCGGGCTAGAATTTAATTAGAAAAATAATGGTGAGATTAGTTTTAAGATACACCCATTTGGGGGAAAGTTACCGGCATATTAATTGTTTTTACTTACTGTGTGCGTAAGACCCTTCTTACTTTCGTCTCAAGACCTGTAAATCGATCGCAACGGCAGAGGCCGGTTTCGCACTAATGTTTAGAAATCTTTAAACTCACTTGAGGCAATATTTGTGGATTATTGTATTGTATTTTGCCTTTAATTAAATTTGAACCCACTTCATGATCTTGTGTAAAGTATCACTAAAAGAGAATTTCTGTTTTTATGGAGAACGTAAGCATAGCAATTATAAAAGGTGAGTAAGGTGCGTATGTATTTATAAGAAAGTTTATTTTACGAGTCTTTTGTGGTTCCGCCAACCTATTCTTTAGTTGTTGTTTTTTTTTTTTTTCAAAATACTCATATCTCATAAATAAAAGAGCTATTATAAAATCTCTTACCACTATTCTTTAATACTTATAAAATTTTATTTATTGTAAAAGCACTGGCGAGATATTTCTTATCGCCCACTAAAATTATGGTGGAGCTCCTTCGTGGCTAACGGTTAGCATACTTGCCTTTGGCGTGGGAAACCTGGGCTTGATTCCCGGTGGGAGTTCATGAGGTTCGGATTCCACGTTAATCAGTAGCTCCACGTCTCACATAGCCTCGCTGCTGAACGGGACGTTAAAATCAGAATCAATTCAACTCAAAATTAGGGTTTTGACTTTATTATGATGTCATTAGTTTAAACGCCCAACTGCCCAGTAATTATAAACATTGACTACATTATAAAATTGTAATTTGTGACGACTAAAATATCAGAAATTAAAGATTATTCTTTGGGTTTTGGAACATTTTGAAAAACGTGAAAAACTGGTACTGCACCGATACAACACACCTTTTGGATTTGTCATTGTGTAAAGTGATACAAACTAAAGAAGAATTACAACTTGATGAAATTGTATTAGGACTTATTATTTAGAAATAAACACCAAATAAGTGTAATAGTTCATATCTGTATCAAATACCAAGTTTATGATGAATCAACTACACAAAGTAGGATCCAAAAACGCTCATTGCAATTTGTTCCATCCTTCAGTCGAACCAGGAACTGAAACATAAAGAGTGACATTTTCTTTTTAAAGATACTTTGTCCAGCTAAGTATTGTGAAGGTTTATGTCAGTAGAAGGAATTGCATTCCATTATACAAGCGCAATTTCACAACTTTATGTACACATTACTAAATATCGAACACCCTTGTCCATATGATTAGCGTACGCGTCTTTGGTGCGGGAGACCTAAGTTCGATTTCCGATGGGAACTCCTGTGGTTCTGAACCCACGTTAATTTGTAAGTTCACGTCTCATATAGCCTTGATGCTGAAAGGGACACTAAACTCTAATCTAATACTAAATACAAATATTTATACAAATATTTAAAGAAAAATGATGACGCACCAAGATGACGTGAATTTGGCTATCAAATCCATTTTGTGTTTTCAGTTATTTTCTAGTAGTATTTTTTCTAGGCATCCTTTCAAAAGACAGTGATGCAAATTTCGTAACTGCGAATTCCTGTTAGAAGCCATGAAATTATCCGATTAGATGCAAAATTTCCCGTCCACTAAAATAGATACCGTAAATTTACAATATCTAACAATAAATAATTTTGAAAGATATCGCTTTCGAGGGAAAAAAATGAAGTGAAATCTTTGAGTTTTACGTCCCACAGTTATGCCGGTTAGGCTAAAGGAGAGGGGTGATGATGAGAAATTAGTGAAATCGTGGAATGAAGAAAGTGGGAGGAACGGAAGAACCCCGAGGAAACCCACGCACACGGTGTTTGTCCACCACAAAGTTTACTTGGTACGAGCTGGGACCGAACCAGGGTCCCCAAGCACCAGAGGTGAACGTTCTACCACTGAGCCACCGCGGCCCCGCTTTAGAGGGGCCATGACGTATAGTTGAACTCATTCTCGTAGTATGAAAGGCATTATTTATAATTATGCATGATAGGATCACAAACAAAATTTAAAAATGTTATGTGCACTTTCTTTTAACAAACATTATATTGTCTTTTATGGTGTGGAAGAGAATGTTATGTTCGAAAAAAAAAGTCCTTAACACGATTCTTGTTGCTACACACTGCATGTTTCTAGCCACAGAAAAGATGCAGCGATAGGTAGGCTATTTTTCAATTGCTTTACATTAGCTTGATGTTTCAAGTCTTTTGTGTGTTTCTGAAGTTCACTTTTACCACAAAAGAGCTCAATATTAACATGTCTTACATAGCTTTGGTTCGATTCTCAACACGGACTGCAACTACCCGTTAAATTGTGCATCCGAAAGGCACTCTTTGTTAAACCTCGCTTATCACCGCTCATCTTAATAATATATATAACTTCACCTCGAAGCAAATGTTGCATTTCTCTCTTTCATCCTAACACAAAACAAAACTAACCACAGCTGTGACACGAAGGAGCTATTTCAAAAAGAAACAAACTGTGCTTCATAGAGATGTGTACCAAATGATAGAAGTATAAAGTATTGTTTTCTTTCCTGTTTATTGATATCAGTTGGTGTTCTTAATGAGTTTACTCATTAGTTTAGAAAGAGTATATATGGAATTTGGACATATGTTGTACGTATTCTCCTGAGAAATTGATGAGACCAGAAAAATTATAAGGACAGATGGAATAGGTTTAAGCGCATCTACGTGACTTTATCAAATATTTATTCTCCATAATGGTATAGGAAAACTTGGTATAGGCTTACTTTTATCTTTGCCTCCCTCTGTTAGCTGTTTTGTATCATATATATCGGATGGTTTTGATATTTCTTCTGATCATTAAAACAACAATGGTACAATCCGCGGCAAAAAACCTGCAACATGAGTATATAAGTTTATTGTGAAATGACGAAGTCTTTTGCTCCAAAATAAGTGTGCACGGGAGGAGGCCGAGGTTTATCCCGAGTGATTCGTTCCACTTAGACGTTATGTTCATTCCCTGTGCGGTTAGGCGTAGTTTCACAATAAACTTACATTCTCATGTTGCAGGTTTTTTGCCGCGGATTGTACCTGTGTGCGTGCAGAAATGCAAAAGCACAAGGTAACTTCCTATTTGTTTTGGAAACAACAAACCCATTTCACGTGTGCGAGAGAAATTGAGCACAGCGAGATCGGGTGTTTACTCACGGTCAGTTCGCAGCAGGAGTCCATGGTAAAAATTTGGCTATCTCGAAAACACTCGCAAAACCTTACAAATACAAAAGACTGCGCTTCAAAGAAAGTTTAGACACAGATGTTTCAATTTTCTTTTAGCATCGTTCTTCAGCAAAAGAGTCGGTTCATTGTATTCGAAAAAGAGAAGGGAGAAAGGGTGAATTTATATTTTATGTGGGGGGTAACGTTGTAAGTAGTATAAACAATACATACCGCTTCCGACTCTGGACGCATACACTAGCCGCGGAGTTCACACACACACACAGAATCAGAGTCCTCACACACCAAGGGTGAGAGCTGTGCCACTGAGTCACAGCGGCCACGGGGCTAGGTCGAGTCCACTTTACGTTCATAGTTTCTTAGTACATAAATGTTACGATTATGAAATAGATTTTCCTTAATGAGCTGCATAAAAACAAAAGCTTTCGAAATGCATTAAACAATTAGCTTGATTTGAGTGTGAACTTAAAGTTATATCAGAGTGTAAATACGGATACGCACCAAAGCTCGAAAACTTAATACACTATTTCTCCTATATAGTCAGCATGTATCAAGCAATCATTCAGCTTTCATTTGAGAGGATGGAAATCGAAGGCCCCTGAACAACTATGTTATTAATGTGCGGAATGTATTTATCTTACAGTGAACTGCTTTGATGCTAAGTGGCCTAACTCCAAAATTGAAATTTTCCAGGAGTGAAAGTTGAAGTTCAATATCTCATGAACAATCCATATTTCTTTTATGTTGGGAACCAAAACCATAACTACTGTATGTAGTTCATTGTTTTATAACTTAGTGTTTACAAAAATCCTTTTAAAAAATACCTATTCATAGAAGTGGATGTTATCTGTACTAGTTCTTGGCATCCAAGCAGTCCATTTATTGTAATACTAGCTTAATATACCGATTCTTCGCATGGGGGCTGTATTTGGAAGTCAACACCTGTGGAAGTATCACCATTCATTTCAGTGACCGCGAAAACTAAGGATTTGACACTAGTATCAATCAATATGGGCTATTTATACATGTCTCGGTATTCCTCACCCGCTGACACCCGGCCCGCATACAGTAGTAGCTGAATTTGCAAGTCATCGCTGATGGAAGTGTCACCATTGATCTCAGCGACCGTGAAACTATGGATTTGACACTAATGTCGATCAATTTGGATTACTTTTACTACATGTCTCGCTAAACGCCCCCCTGAGACCCCCTGGTTCCAATTTTGACAAAAACGCTTCGCCTTAGACTGGGACCTGGACCAAGGTATCCGTGACCAAAATTTGGTAACTCTCGGTCAACTTGTCTGGTCCCCAGGTCGGTACCAGTAAACGTCCCTCCCCCCGAGGCCCCCCTGGTTCGAAATTTAAAAAAAAAAACGCTTCGTCTTGATCTGGGGCCTGGACTAAGGTACCCGTGACCAAATTTTGGGAACTCTCGGTCCACTCGTCTGGTCCCCAGGTCGCACAGACAGACAGACAAACACACAAACAAACTCTTTATTTTATTTATATTAGATAAGATATACTATGTAAAAAAGTCTCGTATCATAATATGTGATGTACAACAAATGTTACATTATATATTATCCGTAGCTCGTGATATGCTGCAACATATTAAAGCCTCAGAATAGTTGGGCAAGCGAATAATCCAGAAGTTACGTAACCATATTGCGTTCATGGGAACGAAAACACAATAATTATAACTATGCTAAATTACTATAGGCTACCAACTGCTCATTCAGAGAATTTATGAAGTTCACTCTATCGCAATAGTTTTATACAAACTAGATTTAGACTACGGATAATAGTTTTATACAAACTAGATAATCAATTATTATTATTATTATCATTATATTTACAGTACCACCAAATACAACGACATTAAATATTAGTTCTAATTAACTGAATTGAGCTGAAAATTAAATCTTGATCTTTAAAGATTAACTATTAATTTTATGCGTTCTATACCTTTCTAAAGGAATAAAAGCTGGAATTGGTTTCAAGGCTGTTTCTGAGTGAATACTTTCTTCAAAATAATATTAAAAATTATAGAAAGATTTTCGAGACATTCGAGTCGAGTCGAGATTTTTAAGAGCCGTCTCGACTCGACTCGTGTCTCGACTCGAAAATTCGAGTCGAGAAATATGTTTGTCTCGAATTTTACAAAGTGTGTCTCGACTCGAATCTCGACCCGAATTCGAGTCGAGTCGAGTCGAGATTCGAGACATGTCTCGACTCGAGCGCATCCCTATTTATTATTTTGATAATCATCTGAGTATTCTAAATATCACTGGCGTCTCTGACACGTAAAATTGGAAGGGGGGGGGTTGCATCAAAGAAAGTGATTTAAATGGTATTTAGTCCAACCTGTTTATCATCTTCCATTCCATTTGTTCCGATCTTTCTGCTTACCTTCACGGACCTCCTAAGGTATATTAAGAACTCTTGTTATACAAAAATAATCGTTTCACAACTGAATATTATATTACAAATAAATATTATTACTATTATTTATATTATATTCTGTCGTTAGTAAATAAATTAAATTAGAATATTGAATATTTTGTAGTTCAAAATATTGGGGGGACGCGTCCCCCTCGTACCCCCGCCAGAGACGCCCGTGCTAAATATAAATCAAATTAGAATAAAGAGCTTGAAAGAGCGATCATTTCAAATATTTGTAAAGTCTTTTGATGAGATGCTTACTGCACTAAAGAGGTCACGTCAAGAAAATTGCCGTACGCAAAGAGACATTCAACATGAAAAGATCGCTCTTAACTAGCAAGTTTAATACTGAATTAAGGAAAAAGCTAATCAAATGCTATATATCGAGTAGTGGACTGTATTGTTCGCAAAGTGAAAAAATAATTATAGAGCTTCTAAATGTGGTGTTGGAAGATGATTATGATGAAAAAATGCACAGAGAAAGTAAAAAACGATGTTTTAAAACGGGTAGGAGGGAAGAGGACACTTTTAGTTACCATCCTTCGTAGGAAAAGCAATTGGACTGAACACATCTCACGAAGAAATTTTCTTCTTCATAATTCCAGAGAGAGAAAAATGGAAAGAAAGTGAGGAGTAGGAGGAAGAACTCACACAACTGATCGATTATTTGAAAAAATATAAGAAAGTATGGAGTTAAAACTGGAAGCCGTAGGCGAGGATCAATAAACTTGGAACAAACAATACCAAGCGTATAACAGAAAGAAAAAAAATCTCCGGACCTGCTGATGTAGAATACTTAATAATAATAATAATAATAATAATAATAATAATAATAATAATAATAATAATAATAATAATAATAATAATAATAATAAAAGCCTTTTCAACATATACGGCGCAGGAGACCAGAGTGATTCTCAGTGGGAACTCATGTGGATCGGTTTCCACGTTAATCTGTAGGTCTGCGTCTCGTATAGCCTCAGAACTGAATGATACACTAAACTCCAAGCCAACCTACCAACCTTTTAAAGATACAAAAGTTGTTAAAAAAAAAGAAGAAAGGTAATTTTACAAAGACCAGCTGCGTATTGGTAAGTAGGATTGCTTTAGAAGGATATAGTATAGTAGAATAGGGACAAGTAGAACTGCGCTAAGATTATTTTTCAGCCCTGTAGGCCAAGGGCGCAGATTTCTCTGTAAATTTTGGGAGGGGGCATTCAGATGCAGAAGGTGTATATGTAAGGATTTTAAGACAAATTGCATTCAAATTAGGTAATAGTATACATGAGAACACCCTGATCTGAGTTTCTTCTGTTATATTACCACTTCTAAGTGAAATACCATAAATTTTCTACGTAGTGCAATAGTAAGAAGTATCCATGCGATATCCACAAGACATGCGATATGCGTTAAATCCCCCCCCCCCCACACACACAGTCATAGATAAAGTACAAGGGCACTACACATGCAGATATAAAATACAGGTACGTTCGTTTTTCTTTTCGTATCAGTCGAAAAGTAGCTTTGTTACCCTCTTTGTAAGTTCATACATACTCAATGAATAATCCCTAAAAGTATCAGCGTCCTGTTCCTTCGGGAATTGATGCAGCTTCATGTATACTATATCCTCAAATTATGCCAAATATTGTATATTCATAAATACAATAGGGGGCCCACATGAGGTTTGGGCGGTCCCCGGCCCCCCAGGATCGGCGCCTTTGCTGTAGGTTAAAAGAGACGCATGATTAATGAAAATTAAATGAAATCTTTGAGTTTTACGTCCCACGATTATGCCGGTTAGGCTAAAGGAGACGGTGATGATGAGTAATGAATGAAATGGTGGAATGAAGAAAGTGGGAGAACCCCGAGAAACCCCACGCACGCGGTGTTTGTCCTCCACAAAGTTCACTTGGCGGGGGCTGGGATCGAACCCGGGACCCCAAGCAGCAGAGGTGAACGCTCTACCACTGAGCCACCGCAGCCCCGCATGATTAATGAAATGAAAATGAAATCGGCTGATATTTACTATCTCCCCAATCTTGCACATATAAGCGTGCAGTTTCACTATACGGATCCATAGTATTAGTATTAGTAGTAGTAGTATTGGGTCGATGAATAAGTTCGTGCGGTTTTCTATTGGGTTGGCAACAATGCGGTGTGAAGCGATTGTTTATTGTTATTCAGTTGTTTTACAGTAGTTTGGAGATTGTGTGTTGTGAAACACAGGTTTTCTTGATTGTGAACGTATTATTCTATATATTTCAGAGAAACTAATATGGAATGTCAAGTTGAATAAAAGTGATCATTTCCGTCACATTTTACTCTTCGAGTTTATCCGAGGATCCAGTGCAGCAGAAGCTGCGAGAACAATTTGTGCAGTGCACAGTAATGAAGCTACTGCTGAAAAGAACAGCACAAAACAACCTTCCCTTGGCCAATGGCTAATAGATTTCTTCCAGTCAAAACCAAAACCCCAAAACCGTTCTAAAGGCGAGGCATTGAACTGCTACCTGAACGTTGACAGAAGGTCATAGATAGTGGAGGTGAATACATCACTGAGTGATTGTGAGTTAATGTGAGTGACAGTAAAATGTATGCAATGTATTGTTACACTCGTAGAATGAGTTCATGTTATGCCTATGTTGTATTTGAATTAACATAATAGCAGAATAAAAATAAAATATAAGAACAGCAGCGACCCAGTAGTAGTAGGAGGAGGAGGAACAGATTAGAAGTCCCGCAGGGGTTGGTTGAGTTCTGTTCTCGACATAAAATAGGCAAATTAAAGAATTGGGGGAGATATTAATGCCATCCATGAAATCTTTTAGTTTAACGTCTCACAATTGACCTTTAAGCTAAGGAGACAATGATTGAGGGACGTGAATGATGGAAGAATTGATGGAATTACAATGTGGGAGTTCCTCTAGAAAATCGTCCACCTCAAACTTAGTGTATGGCTACTCAAGGATGCGTTACCTTCGACAGCGAATGCGATCTAGGTGGCTACTCGGTAATTTACTTTCGCCAGAGTTATAAATCATACTGTGAACCAGTCAGGGTTTCCAGGCCTTACTGCCACATCCTTATTCATGCGAATCACGAGAAATAACTATTGTGTTACATATATTTTTCTCCGATTAGCTAATTTTTAGGAATTTCCTTGTATTTTTTTTTTATACAAGCACATACTTTATAATGAAGTTCCAATACTCTGCACAAAGCATCTTCCAAGCACCTGTTTCTTGCTAAAATCCCGTTGCCTAGCAACTCGTCTTTCCTTTTTTCCCTTCCTTTAAACATCTTTTACTGATTCCGAAAGAGCACGTGGTCTGTTCCGAAACGCACTAAATACGCTCGAACCAACGTATTCTGCGCATTTTTATTGCTTTCGCGTTTGCAGCTCATTGTGATTAGCCATCCATATTTAAATACATGGTCAGCGTATTTCAAGCGTACGCATGAGCCATAAAAACGCATTGCGATCGCATCGAATAGTCATGCACTTATTTAGTCGGAGATCGAACCAGGGACCGCGCGCACCAGAGGTAAACGCTCTACCGATGAGTCACCGTGTTTCTTCTCGGATGATTAGTGAAGTTGGATCATTATGAAAGGAACTAATGGAATGAGAATGTGCGAGTCCTCAGAAAACCTATGGCGAGATGTTAGCCACCACAAACTCTCACGGCCTGGGAACCAGGGTCACCTAGAGGTGTGCGCTCTACTGCTCAGCCATAATGTCTCCATTCTTCAATTTTAATCAGTGGCGTATTTACGATTTTGTTTCGGAGGGGCTTTGCCTGAAAATGCGAAAATTCTGCAAGATATTTCATATACTTTACTATAGTAAGATTTCGGGGGGGGCTCAAGCCCGGAAGCCCCCCTAAATACGCCACTGATTGTAATTAATATTCTCATATAACAAGCCTCGACTCGATTGATACAAGTATTTCCATCTGCACATGCACATTTGATATTTAATGCTTTTATTTGATGATTAATTATTATTTATTAATGCATTGACATTTTCTGTCAATTCGTACGTAGGCAACACCGCGTTAGAACAAAACTACGTCAAGGAAGATCCTCCTCGAATATTAATTAGCAATTACATGCCTCGACAGCTGTCTCCTGAAAGAGGAGACATCACCCACTGCTAGGTATACGTACGCAGCAATTTATTTCGGGAGTGTTTCAAACTTTTTGGTGGTCAAAATTGAATATGAAGATAAATTGTATTAAAATTTGTAAAATCAGCACTGAAGTTAGACTAATTTTCAGAAAAGTTGGGATTTCAGTGGGGTCCGGACCCTCGAGAACCCACCCCTTACGTACGTCCTTGCTCACTGCATTGTACTGTACAAAATCCTCATCATATGACTTTAATGGTTTCTCTATTGCAATTATTGTACTAGTAAAAATATAATTAAGAATTACTATCCAATTACCACAACCTTGCCAACTAGATATAAACTAGGTTTACCATATTTCGTTTATTTCTACAGATTAAAATATGAAACTTGCCTTGATAATTATTTTAACATTTAAAAGCACAAAACAAGTAAAGTTTCATTCAGGTACTTGCAAACATCTACCAACTTCTGTTCTTCAGTTCCAAATATCTGTCATTTCGTAATGCGTTTACCAAATCAAAATCAAGTCTACCAGGCACACGGAAGCGTTTGACCTACCAAACAGCGCAGTCCAGTTGAAACAACGCAATTTACGCTGGAATTGATAAACACGACAGTACTGCTACCCCTTGGCCAAAAGTTGAACCTCAAAGTGCAAACATATACAGAATATGTAATTGGAATCCATCTCGAAGCTATAGCGACATTAGCTAAGTAACGCTAAGTTTAAGGGCCTTCACTACAGCAAAATCAAACTACCGCTAATTTTAGAGTTTTTCTGTAATATCTTCAAAACAAATAAATATATTCGAAAAGCAGAGACGCAGTGAACTAGGCAATACGATTTTGCATGTGATAACCGCTATCATAACTCATCTATCTGCTTTGGATTTGCAACTGTAGATAGATTTAGCATTTCTTGCGAGTTCTGTAAACAGCGGCATACCAAAAGCAGATAGGTGAATTGTGGTAAAAGATCACATGCAAAATCGCATTGTCTATTTCACTACGTTTCTGCTTTTCGAATATTTTTATTTGTTTTGAAAGTATTACAGAAAAACTCTAAAATTAGCGGTAGTTTAATTTAGCTGTAGTGAAGACCCTTAACATACACAAAAAGTTCATTACTACAGAAGCAAAAGATTACCGTGAAATGTTATTCTGTCAAGCCAACTCAGACAAAATGGTTGAAAATTGAAATCTTTGTTTTACGATTCCACGTAAAAGAAGTAAAAGAGACGATGCATTGATGTGAACTATTTATTTATACTATTTAAGAAATTTTTATACAAACTATTCATGTAAGTTAGGAAACTATTTATATAAAAGGGGCCATGGTGACTCTGTGGTAGAGCGCTAGCCTCTGGTGCGTGGGGTCCTGGTTCGAAACCTGGCCAAGAAAGTTTGTGGTGGACAACATCGTATCTATGGGGGTTTTCTTGCAGTACTCCTGTTTCATTCCACATTATCATTCCACCAATTCTGTCATCATCTTCATCATTCACTTGCCTTAATCATCGTGTTTCTAAGTTTAAAGGTTATAATCGTGGGAGGATAAACTGAGATATTCCATTTCATTTATGTAAAACTGCTGGAAGAAGAATGAAGAAAAGGAAACCCATTGTCTACCATATGACTTGGCATCAAACCCGAGATTTTTTGCACCAGAGATGAGCGTAATACTACTGGGCCACTGTCCTAGTTAAAATTGTTTCTGTCTGCATCTTTAACATCCTGCTTTATATAGCCCTCGCACTTTCTTCCCGGCCTACCCAAAGGTCTCTTTACCCATCTTTTCGAACACAACCTTATACATGCTACGCATATTTCACACACGAGGCGTCTTTTTGGGAGATGTCTCCATCTTATTTTTATCCGTACGCTTTCGATGAGGATTCATTTGTTTTTGAGTGTCACGTCGTAGGCTTGTGCCTCTTAAACTAAATGAAGATTGGGAACGAAACAAGTGGTGGAAGCAGGCCTGTAGCCAGCCCCAAAATGTAGGGGGGCTGAAGTTAGGGGGGGCAATCCAACTATATTATAGTTAATCACCATATCATAATTCACTTGCCAGCCTACCGGGAAAATTATAGGGGCCCCATCCAAAATTTAGGGAGGGGCCCGGCCCCCTAGACCCCCTGGATACGAAGGACAATACAAAACACATGATATACTAAGCAAAATTCGAGTCCCAAAAGATAGGTCCTACGAAGGAATATTCTATTAATTTTGCTAGGCAGAGATGGCTCAGTGGTAGAGCGTTTAAATTTGGTGCGTGGGGTCCCTGGTTCGATACTAGCTCGTGTCAAGGGGCTCTGTGGTGTACAAACAGCATGTCCGCGGATTTCCTGGGGGTTCTCCCGTTTCTCCCACTTTCTTCATTTCACAGTTTTCATTCATTTCTCATCACTGTCCCCTTTAGCATAGCCGCAATAAACATGGGACGTAAAACTCAAAAGATTTCATTTTATTTTGTTATTTTCGGTTCAAATCGATTCCTAAAAGCTGTTTTAAAAGCCTTGCAGCATAGCGCAGCTACGGGGTGTGCGGGGAATGCATGTACAGACGACAATGAAAAGTTTTGATTCTTTTTTTTTTTTTCAATAGTCATGCATTCTAAAGTTTTGTTCTCTGGAACAGTGTTTCTTCCAGACCTGTTTTTGGGGGGCACTGCCCCCGGAGCTCTGAGAGTGCCCCCCGGAGCAGACCAAAATAATACGTTTATAATATAATAAATAGAAAAGTATCAGCAGTGCCCCCCCGAAACATTATTTCTGAAAAAACCACTGCTCTGGAAGTTGTCAATTTATTGAAATAAAGTATCTTTTTTAAAGCTGACTTTTAACATATTTAAAACCCAACAAAACAAAATGTCATATTTTGAGGGGGTGATGAGCTTTAATTACCTTTGTGCACCAGAGACGTATGCAGGAATTTATTTAGATAGGGGTTCAAATTCAATATAAGGACAAATTATATTAAAACTACTAAATTTGCCCCTAAAATTAGACTAGATTCAGAGGAAAGTTAGGATTTCGGGTTTGTATGCTGTACAAGTATCACGAATCGAACCCGGAACCACGCGGATAGGAAGCATGCGCGTCATCAATAATAACAATGGGGAATATCCTCTTAGTTGGTCGATTGGATGGCTCCCGTGCCTTTGATATAGGCCTATTTGATCGCAGGTTCGGTTCTCGGTGGCGAAGTATTGAGTTCATGGTGAACTCACTGAAAATGATATATATACCTACATTTCTATATATAAAAATGAAAGTGATTATGTTTATAACTTAATAACTCTTGAACCATCCGACCGATCTTGATCAAATTTTCAACGTATCACAAGGTTTGAGACTGAGACGATTTTTATCATTTCACTTTGACGGTGCAACGTAGATGTGAGGAAAGGAGGAGATATTTAAAAGTGATCGAAAATGGCCGATATTAGTGTCGAATCCATAGTATTCGGGGTCACTGAAATGAACAGTGACACTTCCGATGCCGTTTAAATCCAAATTCAGCCCCCATTAGTACTTTATGTCCAAAATGAAACGTATTCTCCCCGAGCAAAGAACGGGTATTCTGTTAGTACTAACTAAAAATAAAATTGTGGACATTACTCCATCCACTAATTGCATTAAACTATCAAATTAGGGATGCTCACGAGACAAGATTTGTGGCTGTCTCGTCTCGAAAATGTGCTGTAAAAGTGGTCTCGACTCGAAAAATGTATATTTCTCTATTGGAAGAGCCGTTTCTCGACTCGTCTCGTGCGCATCCCTGTATCAAATAGTTCTTACGCGGACATCTCGTAATTTGCTTTTGTAATGTATTTTGGAACAAATAAAAGGGCCAGTTTTAAAAGCTTCAAGCTACTTTTAAATCTTCTTATATACACTTTACTTTTTGTCATTCAGCAAAGGGCGCCCATCAGGGGGCAAGGGGGCGCTCGCCCCCTAGGAGGAAATTGTACTTGGGAATATTGAAAACCCAATAGAATTTTTACATTAGTTACAGCAAAATTTGAAACTGTATTTAAAACGTCGCTTATACTTGCCCCTCCCCTTGGAAACCACTACATGGGTGCCCTTGCCTTCAGCTGATTTTTCTAAAAATAATTAAGAAATCAATTGCAAAGGGCAGTATACAGTATAGGCCCTATCGTATGTGGTCTATAGACAACTCACCAAAACCTGCCCGAACCTAACATGGGGATAGATATTGATTTCCTTAATACATGATTATGTGAAACTTTTTCCTATGCAGATACTTGGTTCTCCGGCTGTGGGACATAAAAGCTAAAGTTTGTATTTAAAAATAACATCATTTATTTTTACGTCCTATGTTTATGCCCTAGGCTAAAGGAGAAGGATTGCAAAAGAATTTGTGGAATCAGAATGTGGGAGGAAAGGTAGAACCTTGAGGAAACTCATGGACACAAGATTGTCGACCAGAAACTTAAATGCTCCGAAACTGAACTAGGGATCCCTCGCACTTGAAATGAGTGAACACTCTACCACTGAGTTATCATGCCCTATAATTTGAATTTACAGTGTGTATATATACAGGATTTAGGATTTAGATTTTGGGCTTTCGGCTTCTAAGGCCATTTAGCCCTTCACGTTTTGAGGGATCACGCCCCTCGGCGAGCACTCAATCCGGGGAAAGGGAAGGAAGAAAGGATTGGGGAAGGAAGGAAGCGGCCTGGGACCTATAAGTTAGGTACCACCCCAGCATTTGCCTGGTGTGAATGAGGAGAACCCATGAAAACCTCATTTAGGGTAGCTGGCCTGAAAAAGCGTTTTACACTTTTTCGACCGAGTGTCCCCACCGGGAATCGAACCAGGGACCGCCCGTACTAGTATATATATATATATATATATATATATATATATATATATATATATATATATATATATCATATGGGATCTACAGAACTTATCCGATCTGAAGTAAATTTAGCCGTGAGACAGACTTCGACTTGATAAGTACGCATGTACACTGTTTCCTTGTGCACACCTTTAGTTCTCGAATTATTTGTAATCAAAGTTTGACCTTGGACTTACAGTACGCCTAATTTTCGATATATATATATACAGGGTGTTTTAAAACAACACCGACAATGTTTGGGAGGTAATTCCTGACGCCAATGTATAGACCAACCTGGGTGCACAAATGTTTCCTTCCGGAGTTATAGACTGCCCAAAACATGAAAAAATGAACTTCAAAGCTCCATAGCTTCAAAACTATGGGGTCTACAGTAGTCGGGTCAAGACTTCACTTAGAAACTAATAATTTCGCTATTCAAAAATACATGTTACAGTACCCTAAAGTACTCACGCATCAATTTTTGTAGAGGGAGTTGGGCTACGGGCATATAATTTGAAGTACTCACCAACTACCTCCGTAAAAATTGTTGCAAAAGTACCGCCGGATTTTGAAATTTGGATTTTTGAATAGGGCACATATTAGTTCCTAAGTGAAGTGTTGACCCGAGTACAGTAGGTCTCAAAGTATTGGAGCTATGAATCTTTAAAGTTCATTTTTTCATCTTTTCGGCAGCCTACAACTCCAAAATGACGGCTATTTTGCACCCAGGTTGGTCTATACTTCTCGTCTTATCTTGGTGTCAGGAATCACCTCCAAACGTTGTCGATGTTGTTTTGAAACACCCTATATATATAGGGTATTAATAAACTATAATGAGAAATTGTAAAAGGTGATTTCTCATATCAAAATAAAAGAATAAAGTTGATATGGCCCTGTAGGGAAAAGTGGATAATTTCAGAGATAAGGTTGTTCAAAATCGTAAAAAAGTTCAATTTTAACACACGCTATTCTGAATTCGTGAAAACGTGGAATATTGGTCCACATTAGAGTAAAAAAAAAGTCATACATACGCAATTAAAAATTCATATTTTATCAACGGGTGTGCAGGGGATTCTCTAAAGGGGATAATTCCCAGACATGCTCTCAACAGAATTTTCAAATATGCTCTGACTTTAACATGGGTTCAAAGTAGCTAAAAGATAAACCTTGACAGCAGTGAACACTTAAATGCTTCGATGGGAAGTCAGAAGTATTAGGGATTCCCTTCATTATGGTCTCCCGTGTTCAGTGATATTATTTTTCACGCTTGTAGGTGAAAGGAATGTGAAATATACCATGACAAAATACATCGTAGCATGCTTTATATCAAACACGATGAAACCTGAAATCTGTGTTCCTAACACTTTCGATGTTTCGTCAAAGATTCCGTGTACACTGTTGTTAAACCTTATCTTCTGCCTACTTTGGACCCATTTTGATATCAAAGGAAATCTGAAAATCCAGTTGACAGCATGTCTGAGAATTATACGCTGTAGTTAATCTCCTGTATACACATAGCGCATTGATGAGGCATGCTTTTCTTGATTGTGTGATTGTGTGTGTATGATTTCCTTTACATTGATATGGGTCACTACTCCATGGTTTCTCCAATTCGAAATAGCGTATGTTGAAACTAAGCTATTCTTGGACAGCCCTAGCTCTGAAACTATCCATTTTCCCCATTGATCCATATGAACTTTTTCTCTTATTTGGATGTCAGGAATCTTCTCTTACAGTTTGGCCGTATAGTTAGTTGTTAACTAGAACAAGAATTAGTACAGCTCCTTCGTGGCTAAGGGGCTAGCGTACGCGCCTTTGAAGCGGGAGACCCGACTTCGATTCTCCGTGGGAGCTCATGTGGTTCGGATTCCACGTTAATCCGTAGGTCTACGTCTCATATGGCCTTGGTGCTGAAAGGGACGTTAACCGCTTAACGGTTGAATTTATTTTAGAGAAACGTCCCAAAAAGGTCATATTATTTTATTTCATATTTTAAATCTATCATAAATGCGTGCTAACGCGATCTATTTTAATTGTCATTCAGGACCAAATTTGGAAAGTTATAACCCCTCAAACTACTACTTCTGGATTCAGAGTTTTTTCAGGCACAATTGAAAATAAAATAATTGTAAGATTAAATGAATTTGCGTGCTGAAAAAATATGTTTTATTTAAACAATAGCTTTATCTGCTAAGTCCTGAACAGAATCATAGCAAAATTTCTATCGTCTTGTAAGTTGAAGCTATTTAAAACGTGAAAACATTCAATCGGGATTATCCCGAAATATTTCGGGCACTGCAGGAGCAATACACTGCCGCCTGGTGTAAAAGTCAATAAACCAAAACAAAAGACGGTTAATTTGCTTGTTAAGATTTGCTGCCTGCACCTTTTCTTCTCACAACGAAACATTTCACTTAAATACAGATTCGAACGGAAAAATATAGTTTCAACGTAATAACTCGGGATAATCAAGATTTACATATTACCCTTGAATGTAATAATTCGGGTAAAACCGTCAAGCGGTTAAAGTCAAAAAATCAAATCAAAAACAGAGTTAGTAGAAGTGGATGGATCAAACTTTTGAAAGCAGTGAGTGTCTTGAGGGATATGACATCAGTAAAATTTAAATGGTGTTACTGCAAGCTACGGGAAGAAAGGCTATCTCATATATTAATTTTTGTATTGAATTTTCTGGAGCTATACGAAGCTTTTTTCCCCCCAGCTAGCATCGACAATTCTTTAATCGACGTGACTTCCCTCAAGCACCGCCACTGTTTAAACTTTAATTTGACGTTAAACATTAAGTAAATGGTTATAATAAAGATTTACGGAAAGAAAAGAAGGACGATCTTTTTCCAGCAATTGGAAAAATTCATTAATTTATTTATTTATCTTTTCTGAAAGTCTGAGAAAAAAATTCGAGTCATAAAATCTGATAACTTTGCTCTAGTATGAATAAAATCAGTTTAAAATAACCGGTCTTTCATTGACTGGCTACGGAACAGTAATTTTGCACAAATACAACTAAAATTAAGAAAATAAACTTACCGCATGGTGTTAGAATGTTATAATTCCCTGTTCGTCAACCATTAGCGTTCACCAAAGAATTCCAAACTTTTCGATATGCACAGACCACTAAAGAATGCTCTTCTAAACCTTGATGTTTACATCAGCAGTACTTTTTTTTCTCTCTTCTATTATTTTCGAAACATTTTGCTTCCGTATACAGAAGAAAACTAAGATTGCAGATTTCATAGCTGGTTGGCCACACATGCTGACTAAGTAATACTTGATCGTCGGCGACCAAAACATTCAGACAAAATATGTTGACATCAAAGAATTCCAAACACCTGGGAACTTCTTTCATTACAATTATGTTAAAATTACATTTGATTTGTTAATATTACAATGAATTGTGTCATTTCTAGTAATGAAGGCAATTCGCTAAGGTAATCCTCATTAATAATAATAATAATAATAATAATAATAATAATAATAATAATAATAATAATAATAATAATAATAATGTCAATAATTTGAAAAATGAAATCTTTAAGTTTTACGTCCCACGTTTATGCCGGTTAGGCTAAAGGAGACTGCGATGATGAGAAATGAGTGAAATGGTGTAATGAAGAAAGTGGGAGGAAACGGGAGAACCCCGAGAAAACCCACGAGCACGGAGTTTGTCCACTACAAAGTCCACACGAGCTAGGATCGAACCAGGGACCCCAAGCACCGGAGGTGAACGCTCTACCACTGAGCCACCGCGCCCCCCTGTCAACCAAAAATACATGTTACAGTACCCTAAGGTATTCACGCATCAATTTTTGTAGAGAGAGTTTGGCTACGGACATATAATTTGAAGTACTCACCAACTACCTCCGTAAAAATTGTTGCAGAAGTACCGCAGGATTCCGAAACATGGAAAAAAAGAAATGAAATCTTTAAGTTTTACGTCCCAGGATTATGCCGGTTAGGCTAAAGGAGACGGTGTCCGTGATGATGAGTGATGAATGAAATGGTGGAATGAAGAAAGTGGGAGGAAACAGGAGAACCCCGAGAAAACCCAAGAACACGGTGTTTGTCCACCAGAAAGTCCACACGGTGCGAGCTGGGATCGAACCAGGGACCCCAAGCACCGGAGGTGAACGCTCTACCACTGAGCCACCGCGCCCCCTGTCAATAATTTGAAGACAATGAATATATATATATATATATGTATATATATATATAAAAGTAGAAAGTCAGCCAGGTACTATCTACAAATAGACTAATAGACTAAATAGACTATTAACCGTTTTCAAATCTTTTCAAAGGGTATTGAAAACAATTATTAAACTAACTAACTCTATGGCCTATGGAGCGCCGAGATTCAGTGCCACGTTCACAAAACTCTCCATTGACTTCTGTCCTTATCCAACTGGATCCAGTTTCTATTTTGTATTCCTATTTCTTTGAGATTCTTCTCAATATTGTCTTCCCATCTTCGCCTGGATCTTCTGAATAGTCGTTCTCCTAGATTTGATGACCCTAATAATGTTTGGTAATCGGTATACATTATGCAGTTCATCGTTATGAAGTTTCCGCCACTCCCCATTCCTGTTCCTCTTGGGTCTGAATATTTGTCTCAGGATTTTAGTCTCGAATACTTTCAGTATACGGTCAGTGTAAGCAACTATGTTTCGCTATCATACAGCACAGCACCCATGATTATCGTTTTACATATTTTAAGCTTTACATTCCTCGACAGAATTCGCGACGACAAAAAATTTTGAACTGAATAATAACATGAATTCCCTTCTTTCAGTCGACATTTAATTTCTTCGTGAACATGGTTTTGGTCTGTTAATATTGACCCTAGATATTTGAAAGTATCCATTTATTATTTATGATTCTAATGCATCCATCAATTGCCGTCTTACGGTCACGACGAACTTCTATATATTTAGTTTTCTCTCTGCATTTACTTCTAAACCCATGTCCCTGCAAGCGTTTAATAAGAACTCTGCATTTACCTCTATTGTTCTCCTATCATCCCTTATTGAATTTACATCATCAACATACACCATGACCTTGTGAATACCATTCAGCCCTGGTTCCTATCTTTGATTTTCGTAATAGCGTAAGAGCTCTTCCGTGGCTAAGCGGTTAGCGTACTCGCCTTTGGCGTAGGAGACCCGGGTTGGATTCCCGGCGGGAGCTCATGTGGTTCGGATTCCACGTTAATCAGTAGGTCAACGTCTCATATAGCCTCGCTGCTGAAAGGGACGCTAAACTAAAATGAATTCAACTCAACATACAGTAGTGTACGCAAGTGGAGTATCGGAACTTAACCTCTAATATATTATGGGAAAATAAACATTTGCTATAGCCGTATTAAGATCTTATGTAAAAATAACGCTTGTCTTGAAAGGGCATGCCATCGTGTCCGTGGGTTTTCTGGGAATACTCCCGTTTCCTCCCACTTTCTCATTCCATCATAATTCATTTGCCTTTAATCACTATCTCCATTATCAAAAAGAGCATAATCACTGGACGTTAAACTGAAAGAAAGATTTTTGAAGGGTATGAGATTGAATTCTTATCAAAATTACGAAAAAAAACAAACGACAGTAAATATAATCTGCTACTGAACAGCAGAAGCGACTCGTGAGGGAAGTCACAGTAAACATTAAAGTGTTATGGATTTAAAGTAAGGAAATGAAGTTATCTATTGTACTAATTGTAGTATAAAACAATTATTGCATTAAGGAAATTTTCATCTTTTAGTTTCAAGCGAAAATATCTTAATATTTACTGGTGTGACTTGCCTCACGAGCCACCTCTGCTTCACAGTGTATTTTTCTACAAGTCTGGCGCATTAATAAATAAACAACCTGTTCCAACTAAATTAAAAAAAAAACAATTATCACTGACGACGTACAACATACTCTTTAGTGCCATAAAATTATTTTTTCGCATTTTTTCAAGAACAACGCATGAGGGTTGACACCATATATACTTCTTTGTCTATATTGGTGAAATCTATCTATTGGTAGATGGCTCATCTGTGGGCCCTTTTTTTTGTTGAAATTAAAATTAAATTATTTTTTTCAGTGTAACGTCCGCTATTATGATGCCTCTAGGCTAAGGGAAATGATGATTAAGAGAAATAAATGATACAAAAATTGGTGGAATAAGAAAGTGGAAGGAAAGGGAGTATTCTAAGAAAACCCACGGACAAGATGTTATATACCACAAACTTATTCGGATGCAGATTGAATCACGGACCCCACACATCAGAAGTAAACGCTCTAACACTGAGCCATTATGACCTTTTCGTTGTTGTTAAACGCTACTAATGTTATAGACTCACAAAACGATATGCGTAAGTGTAACACTTTACCCATAGATTTCCAGAAAATGGATAAAAACGGCGTGGTTTTCTGAATATAAAAAGAGACACTGTACAATGCCACTTATTGAAGTCAAAGTGGCAGAGAAATGTCACTGACCTCTTCATTAGGATAGCAGCAAAATGACAGCTGATACTATCGTCAATGAAGTATGGCCTCAATTGATACTATCATGCCCTCAACAGATACTATCGTCAATGAGATATGGCCTCAACTGATACTATCGTCAATGAGCTATGGCCTCAATTGATACTATTGTGAATGAGGTATGGCCTCAATTGATACTATCGTCAATGAGTATGGCCTATGGTTTCAGCTGACACTATCGTCAATAAGACATGGCCTCAACTGATACTATCCTCAATGAGGTATCGCCTCAACTGATACTATCATTAATGAAGTATGGCCTCAACTGATACTATCGTCAATTTGGTATGACCTCAATTTACGCTATCGTCAATGAAGTATGGTCTCAACTGATACTATCGTCAATAAGGTATGGCCTCAAACTGATACTATCGTCAAATTGGTATGACCTCAATTTATGCTATCGTCAATGAAGTATGGCCTCAACTGATACTATCGTCAATGAGGTATGGCTTCAACTGATACTATCGTCAATGAAGTATGGCCTTAACTGATACTATCGTCAATTTGGTATGACCTCAATTTATGCTATCGTCAATGAACTATGGCCTCAACTGATACTATCGTCAATGAGGTATGGCCTCAACTGATACTATCGTCAATGAAGTATGATCTCAACTGATACTGTCAATTTGGTATGACCTCACTTTATGCTATCGTCAATGAACTATGGCCTCAACTGATATTATCGTCAATGAGGTATGGCCTCAACTGATACTATCGTCAATGAAGTATGATCTCAACTGATACTGTCAATTTGGTATGACCTCAATTTATGCTATCGTCAATGAAGTATGGCCTCAACTGATACTATCGTCAATGAGGTATGGCTTCAACTTATACTATCGTCAATGAAGTATGGCCTCAACTGATACTATCGTCAATTTGGTATGACCTCAATTTATGCTTCGTCAATGAAGTATGGCCTCAACTGATACTATCGTTAATGAGGTATGGCTTCAACTACTATCGTCAATGAAGTATGGCCTCAACTGATACTATCGTCAATTTGGTATGACCTCAATTTATGCTATCGTCAATGAACTATGGCCTCAACTGATACTATCGTCAATGAGGTATGGCCTCAACTGATACTATCGTCAATGAGGTATGGCCTCAAACTGATACTATTGTGAATGAGGCATGGCCTCAACCAGTGGTCGAAGTGAGACGTATGCGGTGGTATGCCATACCGCCTCTGGTTTTTCAGTGAAGGCAGCATACCGTCTCTGGTTTTCCAATGATTAAAACATACCGTCACTGGAAATTAGATGCTAAATACCTTTAATAAATCCAGTTTTATACACAGTAATTGACGAATAGCTTTGAACGTAAAAGGTTTTATTTTTTATGTAGAAAAAATTTCTAAGTTGACAACACCGACATTTTTCTTACCTTTTTCCTACCTTTTGTTTTTAAAATGATGTGTCTTCAAAGAAGTTCATCAAGTTTATATTTTGATGTGCCATATTGAATTGTTTCTCTGCTTTGAATGTATGTATGTGTGTCTTCTTGTCTTAATGCATATAAATGCCGTTTTGAGCATGAGCGGGTTTAGGAGTTATCGGCTCTGGGAGCAGAATTTCCAAGTGTTTCGAATACCCCACAGTGAAGTGGGAGACCGGGAGTTTTCCCGCAGGAAATTATTAATAACCTCATTCATTTTTTTGAGCATTTTCGTGTATAATTCCCTATAATACAACATAAGGGGATTTTTTTTCAGAAAGTTGGAGGGGATCAAAGTTTCTCCATGCCCCCCTTCTTCCCACGTTACTACAGAGAAACACTCCAATGGTTTTTAGTCATTATGTAAATAGAAACGCAATCTTTTAGGCAACATACTCCCACTGCATTTCAACATTTAGGTAGTCGGTATGTCAAGTCAAAATCGTAGTAAACATACCACCTCTGGTTTTTTCCACTTCGAACACTGGCCTCAACTGATACTATCGTCAATGAGGTGTGGCCTCAATTGATACTATCGTCAATGAGGTGTGGCCTCAATTGATACTATTGTCAATAAGGCATGGCCTCAACTGATACTATCGTCAATGAAGTATGGCCTCAATTGATACTATCGTCAATAAGGTATGGCCTCAACTGATACTATCGTAAATGAAGTTTAGCCTCAATTGATACTATCGTAATGAAGTATGGCCTCAACTGATACTATCGTCAATGAAGTATGGCCTCAATTGATACTATCGTCAATAAGGTATGGCCTCAACTGATACTATCGTAAATGAAGTTTGGCCTCAATTGATACTATCGTCAATAAGGCATGGCCTCAACTGATACTATCGTCAATGACATATGACCTCAGTTGATACTAACTTTAATGAGGATGGCCTAAAATTTTCATTGAATCTTAAATTTTAATTTCTCTTCACCTAAAATATTGTGTAAAGATAAGACATTTTTGAAAGTCTATAGATCACACCAA
Source organism: Thermobia domestica (assembly GCF_964235325.1). Lineage (NCBI taxonomy): Eukaryota > Metazoa > Arthropoda > Insecta > Zygentoma > Lepismatidae > Thermobia > Thermobia domestica. Next base: position 267,171,399 of record NC_137463.1, read on the forward strand.
GAGCCGAACAGAATAACAGACGGGGCAGCAGTGGCATCTCTGGTGCACGATGCATCTGGTTCAATTCCAGCTCACGGCAAGTTGGATTTGTGCTGAACAAACACCGTATGTGTGTCTTTCTTTCTACTTTCGTAATTGCACCAGCATCAGTGTCTTCCATGTTCTCGGTGGATAGTTATGAGACGTTAAACTTAAAGAAAAGAAGAAAAGATAATTGAGGGCGAATTCTCATCCGTAGTTTTAGAAGAAATCCAAAATTCTAACTTATGTGGTGCTAAAAATATGTTATCTGTTGCTAATAATTATAATTGACAAAGAATGTTGTAAAGGGTATCCCATAGAAAACGTAACTTTTGAAACGCCCGCCATTTCTGTTCTGCAAAGTAATCAGAAAAGTTCTTGCCGTTCTAGAGCAGTGATAAAGAGTAATACAGTTACGATGCGTACCTTCAGGTTTCGAAATAATCTCTAGCAGCATCCAACATCTTTTACCGTTTCTGCAGTTGCACGATACCTTGGTAATAATAATCGGCGGTCGTGAATGTAAAAAAAAGTCCGTGAGTTTGTTCCGCAGGTCTCCCTCATTTGCGAAAGATCTCCCAGGGAAAGGTATTGTCGAGGAATGAAACATATTGTAATCTGTTGGCGCAAAGTCCAGTAAATATGGTGCATGGCAAAGCGTCTTCGAGCCAAATTGTTGAAGGGTACCACATGTGGCTTGGCATTGTCATGTAGGAACAATACACCCTTGCGATTCTCCAATGCCGACTTCTGCCGCAATGCATTGTGCACACTTCGCAAATGCTGAAAGTAGACGTCAACAATGATGATCTGACCTGCTGGATGGAGCTCGTAATGCACCATCTGCCGACAATTCCACCATAAAGAGAGCATAACCTTTAGTGGGTGCATAGGTGATATTGAGGTGTACGGAACAGAGTGGCGACACCCAATGTCTGGTATGCTTGAGAGTCATGGAGGACCCACTTTTCGTCACACTGTGCAAACGACCGAAGATGGATGTATTCAGTGCCGAAAGTATGGACAAACAGGCTGTCATTCTTCGTTCCTTCTTGGCTGCCGACAATGAGTGGGGTACCCACTTGCTTAACTTCCTATATCTTCCTTGTCGCACGCAGATGCAGTCTGACCATTTCATAGGAAACATGGCACCTTTCTGCAAGTTGATCATACGTTAGACCACTGTCCTTCTCAATGACTGCTTTCAGGGTCTCGTCATCCAAGACATGTGGTCGTCCATTGAGAGGCTCATCCAAAAGCCTCACATACCCCGAACGGAATTTCTAGAACTAATCCGTACGTGGCTTGGCGGTATGTTCGTTCACAGCATTCTTCCCAAATGTCTGTCATATGCGGCGATATGATGTGGCAGCTGACAGGCTCAGTTTAAAGTCATACGACAAACACATGCTAACATTATGCTTCAATACCTCAATTTCTCTTCAACACTGGACGAGCTATAACTGCTTTATGTGCGCAGCGTGCCTGTATTAGTGAATGTCGGTGGTCAGACTAACTACTGATCGCTTTCCAGGTATTACGTCATTTCGTTTCCTCTCTGTGAGCGCATGATTAATGGGGCGTCAAAAACGGCAAGAACTTTTTTTTTTGGTTACCTCGTAGTAAGTTGGCAGCACTGAACGTTACAAAATTTTCATCTATTGTCTTTGTGGTTTGTGGTTGTGGAGCGCCAAATAGACCATAATCGTTATCTGTGTTCTGTACGGGTAGGAATGGATTGCTTCACGACGGAACAACGTGTTGTCAAGGTGAATACTTATTCCTACTCGTACAGAAAACAGATGAAGATCACGCGTTATTCGACGTTCTGTGATTACTAACAACAAAGACAATAGATGGAAATCTTGTAACGTTCAGTGCTGCCAACTTACAACAACAGAAATAACGGGCACTTCAAAAGTTGTGTTCCTTATGGGACATCCTTTTAAAAAAAATAGCGCTTAATGAAGAAAAACAAACAAACAAACAAAGGTGAGACATATATGATTCGATAGATTTCATCAAACAGAAGAAAGTGATATGGATGAGTAGTTTTCGAGAACCCCGCCCCCAAGCTGCACAATAACCACGCACGTATGCAGGAATTCATTTTGGGGGAGGAGGGCATCCAAATTTAATATGAGGATTAAATTAAATTAAAATTTGTATAAACTCATCATAAAAAATAGGCTAAATTTACAGAAAAGTCGTCATTTGCAGGGGGTCCGGACCTGCAGAACTCACCCCCTTCCGTACGTCCCTGATGACAACTACTGAGGTACAGGACGGCACAGTGGCTCAGTGGTAGAGCGTTTGCGTCTGGTGCGTGGTCTCTGGTTCGATACCCGTCCCAGTAAGTGTTGGTGAACACTGTATCCGTGGGTTTTTTCGGGATATTCCCGTTTCCTCCCACTTTCTCATTCCACTAATTCTTCCACCATCATTCACTTGCCTTAATCATCTCTCTCAGCCTAAACGGAATAATCGTGAGAAGTTAAACTGAAAGACTTCATTTTTTAAAGAGGAAAATCCTTTCTTAAAGGGCATTGTCATCTTTTTCTCTTATAACTGATGTTCCTCTCATAGTACAGGGTGTTTCAAAAAGAATGGCCTGATTTTAAAATTCCATATGTATTGATAAAAACATACTACAATAATGGGATAAATTGCAAAATACTCACAAAATCTTCAAGTTTTAGTTATGCTATTACAAAGTTTATTACGGCGAGTAGACTTTCGCGGACTCCGCTCAAACTTTTGCCGTATTGTTTCCACCACTTCATCGGAAATGCGAGGCCGACCTGAAGTCTTACCTTTGCACAAGCATCCTGTCTCTTCAAATTGGCGATACTTATAACGAATGGTTTTGGGTGCAGGTGAATCAATGCCAAAACACCGACGAAAACCACGCTGGATCGAAATCACTAAATCAGTCTTTGCAAACTGCAGCACACAAAACACCTTCTGTTGAGCGGACGCCATCTTACTTCTGACTCACTGCAAACTGAGAAGACGCATTGACTAACATGTAACAGCGATTTTATGAAACTTTAGGCCACGCCCATTCAAACAAGTCATTTCCTTGCCACTACATCCCATGTTCCGTAATTATTACCGTTCAAAATCAAGCCATTCTTTTTGAAACACGGTGTATAGTTGACTCAATAGAGCGTCACCCTCTTAGATTGCAGTACAGAGTAAATGGACCACACTGTTGCCATATTTCTTCCGCCGTATGTTTTCTTCTGAATAAAGAACACGACAGAGTAACTGTGTCTGTAAATAAATTCTTTCTTAAAAATTCATATATTTTCAACCCTTTTGTCATTCCATTCGCGCAAATTCACTTGGAACGGTGAATTGAAGGGTACGTAACAACAATCTAATAATTGTGTATTAAAGGTTTCCTTTTATGATGGTTATAAATCGTTGCAATAAAATTTCGATAAGAGAATACGAAATCGAGAGAACATATGCAACGAATAGAAAACTTATGATTGAAATAAAAAAAAAAAAACAGACTAAGCAGTTTCACACAGAAATTTCCTGTATCGATTGTGCGGCAAACTAAATAATAGCAATGGGTAAGATACCGCTACTGAAGTTGCATAAGAGTGAAAACTGGAATAGGGTGATAATGATACGTGACGAGAAAATATGACGTACGAAAACGCTCATTCGTCTGTGTACGCAAATTATTCGCAAATCCAATTCCGTCTGTCAAAAGTTATATCGTAAAGTATATTGTAAAGATGGCTGCTTTCCACTTTCGATGGTTTAGATCCGATTTTCTCCGCGGAACAACAGTATGATATTTTAACAAATATCAGGGCTAAATGAAACATCGCACTATAATCGAAATTATAAATGCATTTGTGAATATTGACGAAAGATTTGTAACTTTAAAATAAAAGAAGAAAAGAACTCATGCTAAATACTTTTTAATCACTTTCGCTGCTTTCACTTAAAAGGTGAAATCCCTTCCATATATTCAGTCTGTGGCTGAAAACTAGAAGAGCATCGTTCAGGTGACGACGACGATGATGATGAAGTTGAAGATGATGATGATAGTGCTATGACAAGACGTTCTTCATCGGCCTTCCATAATTCTTGTTCCAAATTTTTAGATGGCCCACACAAACGCTCCATTTTTGTGGGGAAATCTGAGTAACTTCAGATATTACTTTTTCCACTGACTTTGAATGTTGTGTGATTTAATGAATATATTTAATTGCGCCCAAGTCAATTCTATGGAATTCAGCTCTCAGTGGTATGGTGGCAGGCGAATCACTGTTTTCCCCACACTACTTGCCATTTCATCGAGTCTGTAATTTTCATATTTTTCTCTTACTCCTGCCACTATATGTAAAAGCTCTCGTTTTATCATATTATCTTCGAATGCAATACTTTTATCGGTTAACCATGGTTTAATTTCGCCTACATGCCATTTTTGTGTCGGAATGGATTCGCACAATCTACTATGGTAAGATGCATTATGAAGTACAATAACAGCCTTTTTCGGTGAATTTGGTATTAATTGTTTCGCAAACCACTTTTCATAAGTACCTTATCTGCTGTCATCTCATCGTAGATGTCAACGGTATTTTTCTTACAAAGAAATGTCAACTCGGCTTTTTTTTTTTTTTTTTTTTTTTTTTTTTTTTTTTTTTTTTTACAAATCCCCTTTCATTTCCCGCGTGAACTAGCGTAAATCGCGGTCTCCATGCCCGTGAAGGCTTCAAGCCAAAGCTCACACCTTCTAACGCACCCTGTCGAGCACTTTTAATATTGGTGTCCTTCCATTCTTTACCCACTGTAAGCCCAAGGTTTATTCTCTATTCCATCTATACATGTGCAGTTTGTATATAAAGGATGCCGCCTTCTATGTGTGGAGGCTAGTGCCATAAATAAGTCATCGTCCGCGGGAACTTGTGGAGAACACCCCCGATAACTAAATGGCCAACCAGAACACTCATTTCTATCATTTGACAACCGCTCGTCAAGTCCACGTGCGGTACTTAGTTGCCGCAGTTCCAAACGCTGTCTTTTCAGTCAGTGATTAGAAGATTGTTGTGTTGTTCAACATATATAGTTTTCTTAACATATATATTATACTCGATTATAGCGAAATGTGAAGGCCTAGCATCTGTTTCACATTAGTGATAGTATTGGGAGAGAGAGTAAGAGATACGAGACACAGTGGATGCTGCGACATTGCAACCCCGCAAATGCGATCAAAAGAGGGATAGGGCGAGGAAGAGATACTGCTGTAAAATCCAGCAGGGGAAGTTCAAACAATTTGCCGAACTGCACATCTATAGATGGAATACACAATACCCAAGATTCATCTGTATAAAAAAAATCGATAAACCCATCGCTCGAAACTGTTTGACTTGCCTCAGGTACCGATGACGCTAACGTATATCATCGCGTTCTATGAAAGCACACTTATTACTTCGCCTTACATATCGGAATCCGATGTCCTGTAGAAACCTGTGCAAAGTACTTCTTGAAAAAATAGGCAAGGTTTCGCCTTCATTAATATTTCTTAAAATAACATTCAGTGTTGATGGAATATTTGCGAAAAGTAACGAGTGAATAATACGGCGCACTCTACTCTGAACAATACCATCGTAGATCACCGATCTTGCATTTTCTGCACTCTTTTTCTTCTTTGCTTGACCTTCGCAGTAGTCGTCAGTTTTCCTTTTTGTTCTGTCTTTCGTAATGTATAAATAGTTCTTTCTGAACATCCTGTAGATCTTGAGGCTTCTTTAACTGCAGAACTAATATTCATATTTTGTGCAAAATGTTTAAACACTTTCAGCATTATTTGACGCTCTCTCCCCATGCAGCCTACCAATTGAACGTCTTTTCCGCACTTCACTTTCCATGACGAACAATACAGTGAATACAATATTATCGTACACGACACACCAAATATTTTAAATATTTCAAAAAAATCTACAAATGTAATGGTGATAGAAACTGAATCGCCCTGGATTCTATACTCACTTCTAACACCTCAGACACATAATGTCAGTCTGGGAACAGAAGAAGAATGAAAAGAAACCCTATTATCTGTTCTAAACAAACTCACAAGTTGTGACTTTAAATCACGTATAGTGACAGCCAACAAGGTACAGATCGTTAGGCGAGGAAACAAAACCAAACAGAATCATCAAACCCTCCGAAAATACATTTTTTTTTTCATGCTTACTAAAGAAACATCGGGGAAAAAGAACAAAGAGCCTTTCCATTCTGCTTTGTGAGCTCATGAAGTTATTTTTTTATGAACGCTTTTTTTCATCTTCATCTGCGTATCCAAAGTAAATAAGAAAAATTGAATTACAAACGAAACTAACTTTTACTGTCAAAACTGTCAGCATTCGAAAGAACATTAGGGACCACATGCGAACTGTAAATTAATCAATTACAAAACTAATAATTTTTTATTATCATTAATGAGTGAGAAGTTTTATTATTAACAGATATTGGCCTGCTTTTTCCTTTTCCATAGATATTGATCTTCTGAAGAAATAGTTGGTTCTCTTTGAGTGCCAACTGCATTTTTGTGATTTATGTTATTGCTAATTGATTACTGTGTTAATTCAGGTGTTCACTGTACTTAGTGTTCACCCGCTTTGTCCTTCTTGGAAGAGAGATAATAAACACTACATGTACGCACCCGCATGTCTGAATCTTAGTCTTCATACATATGAAGTCAAAGAAAACGCAAAATGAGAAGTCCATGACATTTGGGCACAAAACCTTTTATCTAAATAGGTTTACCTATCTACATATGTTATAATGTATTTCATAACTAGAGCCCAAATGTTTAAGCACTGGAAATTTAGAGAAACTTCCGAAAATAATTTTGCAAAAACTAAAAATAACATCCTGAACACACCAAAGTTTTTGTATACCATGCACAACTTGTCTCTACCAGTTGAAAAGAAATGGGAAGAAACCGTAGCAAACTATTGACTGTCCGGTCTTTTTTATTTCGTACTGTGCGGTTTAGTTTTAAAAGAATATTTTTTTAAAATAAAATGAGACATATATAATAAAGACATGTAATTTGTAATAAATAAAAAAAATCCATTTTTCGTTAATGTTTAGTTATTTTAGAGATGTAACTACATATTTATACTGCGCTGTGAACTTGATGTTTTAAGTCAGACATTATTAAATTTATCTTAAAATGTATAGAATACTGTACATATTTTCATTTTCTATAATAAATTATACCAATATAATAAGTACCAAGAGGTCAGTAGAAACGAATAAGAGCTGTTTTTGGAATAAAAATGGTATTTTTAATGATATGGGTGATTTATTTGATCTGCCTATTAGGCCGGATAGTTGATACTCTATTGTATTAATAAAAAGTTATTTCAGATTTCATAAAAACAGGCACTTAAAGGCACTAGCTATACATTGAAATAGGAAAAATAGGCCAAATAAAATTTACTGTAGGCAGTCTATGACACAATTTTTTGTCCTTTATAATATATCTAACGTAGAGGAACGATACAACTGGGAGGCAAAAGAACAGAATTATTTCCAATAAGGATATGGAATCTGTATGACAGCACCTAGGTATGACAGAGTTCTCAATGACCAGTTAACCACGCCGAAGTAGCTCATCGTAGACTGCTTTGCGCCCAAACGTCCTGCTCCGAGATTGAGTAGAGTTGACGCAATTTCCTCGCAAGTGTTGTCCAGCATTCGATTCCCCGAAGCAGTAGATTCATGATCACATAGTATCAACAGCGAATACGCATCGGTATAGCACGACACACTACATTAGTGACTTTAAACGAATATTACAAGGAAAATAGCATTGGCAAGATTTCTCACTGCCTTTTTTCTGGTCAATTGGATGTGCCTCGGAAGTTGACTCTTAACACTAAAAGTCAAAAAACCTAAAGAAAGAAAGATATCGACCTGTTAATTGTTTTAAAAATAACTTCAATCATTTATCAATATTTTTCTCGCTTTGCATCCCCATCTAACCTGAAAAATACAAAAAGTTTCTCACTAGTCAACTTTTTAGATATTGCATTGCAACAGTACATGCACTTTCTATTACGTTTTATTTATTTATTTTAATTTTTTTTTTTTAATGCAAACTTTTCCAACATTGGCACCAAATATGGTGTTCATAGCTGTATAAGTTTCAGCTTCCTATCTCTTACAGTTCCGAACTTATGACGTGATATATTTAAAGCGACGTTAGAATTTGTCATTAGTAAGATTTCACTTCTCCAATTTACGAGGCACATCCAAAAAGTAAGTTTCCCACGCGTCCCATAGCTAGGAAACGGTATGTTGCGCGAAGCGACTACGTGTACGTGAGATATTAAGGTTCTAACATGGCACATGCACTAGCGAAACTTCCCTAGTGCTCTCAGTAGCGTCGTGGCAGTGATTGAAGATGGACGTTCTTATTCCAGCTCCCGCCGCGTGTCACGTGCGAGCAGTGATAAAGTTTTTGAATGCACAGGGCATAGCACCAATCGAAATCCATCGTTAGCTGTGCCAGGTCTATGGGCCTAACGGCATGAGCAAACAGTTCCTGCAGATTTTCCGCTCCTTATTGCACACTACTGTCACGGAGTGCTTGTTGATCAGGAAGGTTTGTGTTGAAGCAACTGACCCTGGAGTTCAAAGCAAGGCGCACAGGGTCAGCATTGACATTTTTGCAACGATACAGCTGATGATGGATTTCAACCGGTGCTATGCCCTGTGCATTCAAAAACTTTATCACACGCGGCGGGAGTTGGAATAGGAACGCCAATCACTGCCACGACGGTACTGAGAGAATTAGGGAAATTCTGCTGGCGCATGCGCCATGTTAGGACCTTACTCTCTCACGTACACGCAGTCGCTTCGCGCAACATACGGTTTCCTAGCTATGGGACGCGTGGGAAACTTACTTTCTGGATGCGCCTCGTATTTAAATACGTACTTGAAAATTTTTCTTGATAATAGAAAAATTATTTGATAGAGAATACAATGTTCTACAATAATCTATCCATATCTAGCAAACAAACTATTTCTAAGATTCAGTCCAAATTTGGTAACAGTGGGCATAAGGAAAAGCACTGCCATTTACTCCTGTACTGCAATCTAAGGGTGAGACGCTCTAAAGATAGATAATGTGTACCTTACGTTATTAGGTTTTCAACATTCCTTTAATAGTATTGCTACTCCCAGTTAGGATTTTGTCTAGCTTGAAAACTTGCTTCAACCGAATTTCAATCAAGTATAAAAAGAAAGAAAAATTAGCATTTCATTAAACATTAACATTTATTTACACATCAACATCCATTGAATCAACAACATTTTCTTCGTCACTATCACTTTTTAACAGTTCACTCTCTGAATATTCCCCTTCATTCTCATTCCCATTCTCAATTGACTCGTCCTCCAAATCACTTTCACCATTTGATAAACTTTCACTGTTCTTAACAGAGTCACGTAGTTCGTCACCAGTTTTGTCTGACACCTTTTTCTCTTTCACCGTTTTCTTTGGCTGTGTCAACTCACTGCGTTTAATCCTTCGAAGTTTGAAATTTGTTAGAAAACGCAATTCTCCGCTCCAATCTCTCAGCATAGACAGTTGTTTGCGATTTAATATGTCAGGGCATTCTGCAAAAGAAATACGACCACATAAGCTATCTATGAATGCAGACATGATATATATATTATATATACACAGTGTTTCAAAAGTCCCCTGACATAGGTTAACTCTGTTATTATCACAGTTACAGCAAAATGTAAGAGGGGAAACCGTCTCTAAATATAACATTTTCAATCTAAAGTGACGGAATTTTTAAAATCGGACGAACCGTTTGGACTGTACACTCTTTATGCGACCGATGTTAAATAAAAATGCAACGTGGCCTTTTACCTGGATTCACAACATAAAGTAAATGGGGCCATGTATGAAATGGTGGCTGCCATCGACACGTTAGTGTAAAAGACAGTCACTTCATTTATTTATGTTGTGGGTCCAAGCAAATGGCAATATTGCATTTTAATTTAACATTAGGCGCATATAAAGAGTGTACAGCCCAAATGTCTTTTCCGATTTTAAAAAAAAAATCTTCCTTCACTTTAGACTGGAAGCGTCATATTTGAAGACGGTTTCCCCTTTTATACTTTGCTGTAACTCTGGTAATAACAGCTACCCTATGTCAGGGGACTTTTGAGACACCTTGTATATATATCATCCGTAGCTAAGTAATTGGGTATAATATTTTTAGCTGTAATATCTCGATCAGGGGCTATCTGAGCGAGATACAATGCATCACAGAACTCTAGCACTCGTACTTATAAAATCGAACCATGAGCTCAGTATACAAAAATGTTTTAAGATGTACATCGATATATCAACTCATTCACATTACTTTGACATATTGGTACAAAAATCTAAGGTTTATAGATAATGTATTATAATGTAGGCTGCTTGGCGAGCACTTTTATAAATAAATTCTAAAAGTATTCATCTTGTTCCTCTGGATGATGTCACAGATTGGTTCAAAACAACCAGGAGTGCCACGTGTACTAGAGGTCTGCACGGGCTCAAGCCCAACCCGGCCTGCGGGCCGGACTCGGGCCTGCAAAGCATGTATCACTTTGGGCCCGGGCCGGGCTCGAAAAGTAAAGTTTTAAATATACAACCATATTTCTCGAGCCTTTTCGGGCCTAAGTTTGTAAATATATAAAATGAAATGAAATCTTTGAGTTTTACGTCCCGCGGTTACGCCAAAGGAGACGGTGATGATGAGTAATGAATGAAATGGTGGAATGAAGAAGTGGGAGGAAACGGGAGAACCCCGAGAAAACCCACGCACGCGGTGTTTGTCCACCACAAAGTTCACTTGGCGGGGGCTGGGATCGAACCCAGGACCCCAAGCACCAGAGGTGAACGCTCTAATACTGAGCCACCGCGGCCCCAAGTTTGTAAATATACTGTACAATGATAGTTATTGAATTGTTCTTTCTGAGGAAGTTTTAAAGCACAACTTAAAAATTAAACCTCTAATTGTTGTAAACAGAAATGCAATTTTGCGATCATTTTTAAATTTGTGTTATTCGGGCTCATTTAATTATCGCACGAGCTCGCGCCTAAGTGCTAAAAATATTTCGGACTCGGGTCGGGTCTCACATCATAAATTCACGGGCCGGGTCGGGCCGGGCCTAAAAATTCCGGCCCGTGCAGACCTCTAACGTGTACACCACGTGAAAGAGTTTGGTTCATATAGCATATATTTCCTCAATTACTACTGAAAGGGGTAGAAGATTTCTACAGCTGCCGATGTTAAATGGAACTGATTTTTCACTTTCAGTTTCCCCCCACAAATCTAGCATTTTCTTTTATGGGATAAATTTCCATCACCAAAAAAGTCGTCTTTTTTCTATCTCATCTTGTCATGTACATGAAATTTCACAGACACCTGCAGAATCCAGCGGAACAGTGACGGAATTTTTATAACTCGTTAATTTTATCTGTATGCACTTCCCATATTTTATATCTTCACTAAAATCTTTCTTCTTACCTTTCTTGAACTAATGAAATGAAATTAAAGTTTTAACGTCCTACGATTATGCTCTGTAGGCTAAGGGAGGCAGATGATTAACGCAAGTGAATGATAATGGAAGAATCGTTGGAATGAAAATGTGGGAGGAAAGAGGAATACTCCAAGAAAATCCATGGACATGATGCCCACCACAAATTAAGTTGGCCGGAAATCGAACCACGTCCCACGCGCCACAGGTAGGGCGATCTACCACTGAGCCATCATATCTTCCATACTGAATTAATCTGAGATAGGATAAAGAGCACGGTCAGCATCTCTTGAGTCTCTAAATAATGCCTGTAGTTAAGATAATCTTTTGCATTTTTAAGCAAAAATCCATTAACTTCAATAGCTCTTCCTTGGATTACTTTGGTAAATCTTTAAGACTATCAGAAAATTTCTTGTACAGAATAGTAATTTATCATATATTCTGTTGTCTTAGATCACGTATGTACTTTCTTCCTTGTTCCCAATCTTTATGAAAAATGTTCACACTTTTCAGTTATTATTTCTCATATATATATATATATATATATATATATATATATATATATATATATATATATATAGGATGTCTCAAAAGTCCACTGACATAGGGTTACTGTGTTATTATCAGAGTTAGAATAAAATGAAAGAGGGAAAACCGTCTTCAAATATGATGCTTTCAATCTAAAGTGAAAGGATTTTTTTTCTTTAATTCGGACGAGCCGTTTGGGCTGTACACTTTTTATGCACCAAATGTTAAATGAAAATGCAACGTTGCTACTTATCTGGACCCACAACATGAGTGAAATGACGTTAACGTTCGCTTTCCCCAATATGTGAATAAAATAAAAGAAACTAGGTAACTTGACAATCCTTATTGTATTTACAAATACTATTCAGTCTCCCACTATGTTCAATGCACAGGTACATCTCTTCTGCACTGATTTGCAGATATCGTGACACAACCGAGGACTGGGATTCAATTCCTCGAATGACTGTTCGATTAGCTGTTTCAAGTTACCTAAATCCTGCGGTTTACTTTTACACATCGAGATGTCACATGATGTGAGGTCACACAAATGGGGTGGCCAATCTGTCCTACTATTACGACTAATCCATTCACATCGAATTACTGATCCAAGAAATCCCTCACAATAACATTAACGGGAGGCGGTGCTTTATCGTGTTGCCACATGAACTAAATGTTTTCGTAACGAGGGTTGTTTTCAAGTACTGGAATGACAATATCAGGGCTCAAAGTGGTTTGGTCTCTTGTAAATAGTTGAAAAGTGACCAAAAGCACACGAAAAAGTGACAAAAATCTCATTATGGTCCCTTTTTTCCTTTGCCAATTTCTCCATCACCTCTCTCTTTGTTGTTTTGTTTCATCTTTTCTTCTTTACTTCTTCATTTTGAGCTTCCTCCTTTCTTAGGTTTTCTAAATATGCTTTGTAGTTATGATAAGCAGACTTATCAGATGTAAGAAGCTTCTAAGTGGAACCAGTTCTGGCCTATTTCCAAATTTCTTCATCCCAAACATTATATTTAACTTAGCACTGAGAGTTCTCAAAGCCATGAAATTTTTAAATTCATCACCTACTCTTAAGAAGAACATACGAGAAGCATAACACACGACGAACATGATGAACTACACAAACACACACCCACACAACGTTGAGCAGAGCGTTAACTATTACGAGAGAAAACTATATAGAAGAAAGAATAAACACAGAAGGGTTCTCAACCCCACCTTGAGACCCTAAGCATCCACCAACCATCCACTGTGCTTTAGAAAAAATAAAAGCTGAAGTGAGAAAAAAAGCTGACTGTTTCACATGTGGCAGCAAGTAGTGAAGCTTTCAGAAGAGTAATGAGTAGCAAGTTTCTGCCTTTTAACATTTTTTATATTTTTCTTAGAAAACTGTCAATGCAAAACATAAAACACACGAAAAAGTCACTTTACCTCCCAAAAAAGTAACTTTTAGTGACAAATTTGAAAAAAAAGTAACTTTTAGTGACCAACTTGAAAATAAAAAAAAAAAAAAAAAACTTTTGGTTAAAAAAGTGACTCGCTATGAGCCCTGCAATATGTATCTATCTGTGTCTCATTTTGCATTTAAATAATTTCTTAATAAAATAAAAGACGCTTCCTAATTTTCTTACTAAAAACACTTGACCAGTAAGTAAAACTTTGTCTCAAAATATTGCACCACATATGGTGAATTTAAACATATACATGCCAATTAGACATGATAGAGAGTATCCACAACATTGCGAGCGGTGATGATATTTAGTACGAAACAAGCAAAAAGATTAATACTCACCGGAATGTATAAAGGCAAAAAATGGTTAAACGGATTAAGAAATATAAAATAGAAATCTTCTGCCAACACATGGGAATAGGCACTCGCTGTCAATGTTCACTGCTGTTCACTGTATTCTTTTGTTGCTTTCCAGATGGCGAAAGTATATTACTCCAAATCGTATTTAGTTCCCCCCTCTCCAAATTAAGTATGGGTTTCTCTTTATGGATGTAATATGATTCTTTGATTTTTCGTTATGTTGCTGTTTTTCCTTTCTCAATTAAACATAAATCTGCGATGTTATGATTATAATCTTTACGATGCATTGACAGACCAGATAATTGTTACAGGCTCCGATATTTCGATGTACGACTGTGCTTAGGTATTCTCGTACAAATATTCCTTTTTGTTTAACCTATATATACTTCATCATACTACATTTTACACGATAGACACCACTGCTTTGTACAGGGTCAGTAAAAAAAAGTGCCTTAAAATTTATGTGTTTTTCTATGGATTTAGGAGGAACTTTTGAAATTTTGATGACGTGTTTTCCCAGAATCTTCTTAATTTTTGCCGAACCAGAGGAACACCAATCTTTGAATTATAAGTACGCTAGAAGATGGAAGAAGTTTCTTCCGAAAGCACTTCTTACATGTAGAAGAAAATTCTATTTTTTGCAGTGAGTATTAGCCTTTTTGCTTGTTTCTTACTATGATAGAGAGGGTTAAAAAAAAATCACATGCCTGTATGTTTTATGCAAAAAGACTTCGTGGTAAATTTTAAAACAGACATCAAAGCTAAATATCTTCCTTGGCACCAGTTCTAAGTTATCGCTTCACGTGGTTACCAGTAGGAATATTCTAAGTGCAAGCTAGACGCTGCATGCTCAATACTATTGCGAGAGGTTTTAGTTCGATCCCAGGCCAAGTGAGTTTGTGATGTATAACATCGTGTAAGTGGGTTTTCTTGAGGTTTTCCCGTTTCCCATCACATTTCGATTCCAACAATTTTTCACAATCATTCAGTCTTGTTTATTAATTATTTCCTTTACATTAAAGGGGATAACGGTGAGAGATTTCATTTTCATCTCTACTATCTACTTACAGCCTCGTAATACTACCACATGGCCTTACATTTCATCAAATGGACGATTCAGAGGTTTTCTTTGCTTCAACTTTTTTCTCCCTAATTTTTCCCCTTATCTATCTGATGAAGTATTTCAGCGAAAGAGCTCATAATGTTCATTTCTATAAAGTTCGGTTTACAAAACTTCTTTACGCATACGCGCATATTGACTCTATCTGGCCGAAAAAAGGGAGAGAGAAATAGACAGATAAAAAAAAAGAGAGAGAGAGACTAAAGAATTAGTTGATGGGTCTCCATAAATTTGGTCAGGATGCAGAAAGACAAAAGTTAGAAATCGATTTATTTGATGAAGATGATCCATCCACTGGAAGCAGAAATTAACCATTTCCAGTTTTAACATTCATCAAAAACAGTAATATTAATCGATATCTAAAACCAGGTTTCTGCAATCGATTAAACCTCCCAAGAATATATGCGCTTACTAAGTGTGGTTAATTTGGGTTTTTCTCTCAAAAATCTCTAATGACTTTTCGTACTATCAAAATGTCAATTATTAATAAAAAGATTATATTTGGTCTAGGAATTAATTCGTGCGGGTGGACAAGAGATGGCGCAACGAACGGAGCGTCCCACAGTTCCGTGTATCCACACATGTGTTGCAAACCCCTGTCATCGCGTATCGTTCGTAGTATAGGGCAGTGGATTAAAGCGTCAACAACACCAGTTTGTAGTTAAGTGAACATGGCGCAATTTGTGCCTGATAAAGTGTTTTTGCGGGATGTCCTGCTGCATTACTTTAACATGCAGAAAAGTGCGACTGAAAGTCATCGTATTTTGGTGGAAGTGTATGGTGACCATGCTCTAGCTGAGCGAACGTGTCAGAAGTGGTTTGCACGGTTTAGAAGTGGTGATTTCGGCTTGGCAGACCAAGAGCGAGCTGGACAGCCAAAAAAATTTCAAGACGAAGAATTGACAGCATTGCTCGAGCAGGATTCGTGTCAAACGCAGGAACAACTTACAGCAGCATTAGGCGTTGATCAAACAACAGTCTCCAAACGCTTGAAAGCCATGGGAATGATTCAAAAGATGTCACATTGGGTTCCACATGAATTGAAAGACAGAGACGTTGAAAGACGAAAAACCATTTGCGAATTGCTGCTTCAACGACAGAGCAGAAAGGGGTTTCTGCATCGAATTATTACGGGTGATGAGAAGTGGATCCATTACGAGAACCCTAAACGAAAAAAGGCCTGGGTGAAACCAGGTGAACCAGGTCCATCACAACCAAAACGAAATATTCACTGTGCAAAGGTTATGCTGTGCATATGGTGAGATATCAAAGTTGTGGTGTACTATGAGCTGCTGCAACCGGGTGAAACTATGAATGGAGAACGTTATCGACGACAATTAATGCGTTTGAAGCAAGCTCTGGCCAGAACACGACCAGAATGGGAGAACAGACATGATAAACTTATTGTTCAACATGATAACGCTCGCCCACATGTCGCAAAACCGGTCAAAACCTATTTAGAAAATGTCGGATGGGAAGTTTTACCCCACCCGCCGTATTCACCAGACGTTGCTCCTTCGGACTACTACTTGTTCGATTGCATGAACAACGATTTGATTGGACAGCGGTTTACTTCTTCAGAAGATATCGAAACATGGGTCTCTGACTGGATCGCTGCCAAGGATGAGGACTTCTTTCGCCACGGAATCCGTACACTGCCTGACAGATGGGCGAAAGTGGTGGCTAGCGATGGACAATATTTTTCTTAAGGTATTTATGTATTTTGTGTTTGTACTACAGCTTCAATGTGTGCGTACCAACCGCACGAATTAATTCCTAGACCAAATAACAGTAGTCGAAGTGAGACGGTATGCCATACCGCCTCTGGTTTTTCAGTGAAGGCGGCATACCGTCTCTGGTTTTCCAATGATTAAAACATACCGTCACTGGAAAGTAGATATACCTTTGATACATTTATTTTCATACACAGTAATTGACGAATAGCTTCGAACGTAAAAGGTTTTATTTTTGATATAGAAAAAGTTTCTAAGTTGATAACACCGACATTTTTCTTACCTTTTTCCTACTTTTTGTTTTTAAAATGTGTCTTCAAAGAAGTTCATCTAGTTTATATTTTGATGTGGCATATTGAATTTCTTTTGTATGTGTGTGTCTTATTGTCTTTACAGTCTTCATCCCGGTGAAATTAAAATACAGCTAATTTTACAGTAATTATGTGATATCTTCAAATAGATAAAAGATAATCGAAATGTGGAACAAGAGCGCCCTAGACAATATTACTTTACATGAGAAACCGTTATCACGACTCACTTATCTGCTTTCGATTTCGAGCCATTTTGAAAATCGGCATTTATTTTCGCGTTTCTAAACAGCTGAAAACGGAAAGCCACTAGGTGACTTGTGATAACGGTACCTCACGCAAAATAATATTGTCTAGGGTGCTCTTGTTTCACATTTCAATTATCTTTTATCTATTTGAAGATATCACATAATTACTGTAAAATTAGCGGTATTTTAATTTCGCCGTGATGAAGACTCTTAATGCATATAAATGCCGTGTCTTGAGCATGGGCGGGTTTAGGAGTTGTCTGCTCCGGGAGCAGAACTTCCAAGTGTTTCGAATACCCCACAGCGGAGTGGGAGACCGGGAGATTTTCCGCAGGAAATTATTATCCTCATTCGTTTTTTGAGCATTTTCGTGTATAATTCTCTATAATACAACATAAGGGGATTTTTTTCCAGAAAGTTGGAGGGATTAAAATCTCTTCATGCCCCCACCCCCTCCCGCGTTACTACAGAGAAGCTCTCCAATGGTATTTAGTTATTATGTAAATAGAAATGCAATCTTTTAGGCAACATACCCTCACTGCATTCCAACATTTAAGTAGCAGGTATGTCGAGTCAAAATGGTAGTAAAACATACCGCCTCTGGTTTTTTCCACTTCGAACACTAGGTTATAACATTTGTTTACCTAATCCACAGGTTTCAAATTCTTCCTTCTCCCGTTTCTTAGTGAACAGAATCACATCCTCTCTACTGGCATGTTGACTGCCTTTTCGGTTTCCGATTGAACGCTTCAGTTGGATCTGCTCCAGCTCATCATCAAAACGACTCAAGTATCTGCAAAGCAAAAATGTTCATGTACAACAAATCTAAATCATTTATGCTAAAACAATCTATATATTAAAATGCTAGGTATATATGGTTGTAGTCAAGAAAAGTTTATATGGTTGTTTCCAATCCTTTCGACAATGAGATCTTGAAAACCACAAGTGCTAGAAATGTGCCGCTTTCGCTGGTCGATTCCAAATTTCCTGTAGATTTTCCAGTTCTAATTGAGTATTTTTTAAAAAAGGCCGTTATTTCTTTATTACATTTTTTAGGGGTAGACTGGAAATGTTGAAATTTTAAAAAGTAAAGCATCGTATCCTATGAGTTATATATTCCACCACCACCTATTTGTATACGGGATTAGTATATCTTTCCGGCGTTTGTTTCATGGCCAAATGATGAAAAACGAAGGATACCCATTTCTCAAGTCCAAGATGAATCTTTATTGTTTGGAGTATTTTGCCCAATGAACAACATATATTACTGACATTACAGTTAGTTGTATGTGTAATTCATTTGCTTATTACATAGTGCATGCAAGAAGAAAACACTGATCATACATGAATTAGAAAATCCAACCGGAAGTAGGCTCAAGCCAAGATATTGAAAAAATCTCCAATTTATGGTACCCCTTGCCTATTTTTTTTTCAAGACGTCTTTTACTTGTGTCTATAAAGGGACATGTACAGATGTTGTGAGGAATGGCAAGGAGATTCATGCTCATATGTGAATGGTGCAATGGTAGAGAGCGCAGGTTCAGCTAGTATTTTATTAATTCGATAAAGTGCTAATCCTTTCAGACACACTACTGTTATCAGTACCAAGCACATTAGTTGATTAATGGTGTTCATAACTGTTTAGTAATCATGTCAAAATCATACACACACTGATATTTTGACCTCTAGGTTTCTTTACAGACATTAGTACAAATTATGGCGGTGTTCATTTGTTTAAAACATGGTTTCTGGGACCGGTGGCATGGTCTTGTAATTTTCCTTATTAACAGGTCACTAAATAAGCAGCATGAATGGCTGTGATCGAGTTCTTCCAAACATAGGATTGCCAAGCTTTGGAGATCCTTAGCAGGCTCCATGTGGCATGTGGAGATGACGCAGTTGACATTAACAATGTTATGGAAATCTCGGTGACGGATAAACATCAATATTGTACGAACAGGCAATCGCGGTGCACGATAAAAACAGAGGAAGAGTGCATACGCTGATTACAGTAAAACGTCCTGTAACTGTACAGAAGTTGTGTGAGATGATTGGGTGCGGATATAACGTTACGAAAACATTAGTTCGTGAGATAAGCGATGCAATTCAACGAAAATGAAAGCCATTATATTGGACAGTGTTGTTTTGCACCACGATAACTCCTCCAGTCAGGATATGTTAATACACTGTATAACGATTTCGTTATACACCTTTTGAGCAATCCTCGTATACGGAAGAGGATTTCTTAGAATTAACGCGCACCGAGACAAAATTCTTGGAATTGAAATGCTGCGAAGTTTCTCGGTCACAAGTTTCTGTGTGTGTGTGTGTGGTTGACCGCCTACTTTTCGTATGGCTTAATATGGTAGAAGAATTTGGTTCAGCTTAGTTTCTACGGAAGCTGAATTGCAGGGCTAAAGGCAGCAGCAGACTAAATGCAATAACGTGCATATTTCGTATTAATTACAGATCATTAATATTATCATGTGTTTAAATGTGGTTAATGTGCTTTCAATAATCTAATAATTACTCAATCAACTCTTATTAGTGAAGCAGTTACCTAAAAACTGAATGTTTTGTGGGAACTATCTTTCATTCCCATAATGTATTCATACGCCTTCATTGAGCGAGAAAAGAATAGCAATGACTGGGCGGGGAGAGTGGAACATCGACCACGAAAGAGAATAGAGTACATTTTTCTCCACTCCAGTTTTGTTCATTTAATAATTCTTCTAGAATGAAAATTCTCAATGCAACTCTTCGCCACTAATTCTGTAACTAAAACAATAATTGAGAAAAAGTTCTTAATGTTAAAGTGCATCAAAGTTTAATTATCTATGAAATCTACAAAATGACGTAATGAAGTATCCTGTGTCGGCTAGGACAAAATCAACATGTGCAAGGAGTTAACATTTCAACTAATAGTGCATCAGATTCTCTACTCCAGTGAACAGTGTTTATGCCTACGTCTTCGATGATTCATCTTTCGTTACCGTAAATACGTGCGCGAAGATATCGGTATTCGGTCGTCAGCGCTATACGGGGCCACATTATTACAATTTGAAAAGTATTTTAGTGCCTGTAAAATGTGAAGTGCCACACAATAATTAAAAAGTTTGCAATATACGTATCAAATATATGTTTTTTGTGTGTTAATTCATACGCAAGTGACGTAGAAGTGTGCATTCTGCAAAATAATATTTTGTGTTAGAGGATAAGTATTGTGCATGTATTTGTTTCATCATTTTTACAGTATTAGCAGTGCAACAGGTTGGTATTGTTTTTCGCAGGATGTATGGAGTAAGGATATGGATATCGCACCCAGCGTTCCCCGAACTTCTGACCGTGAACTGGGTAACCACAAATGGAAAGATTACTGATACAGCTGAAGTGAAAACAGGGAATAATCATGAACATGGTATATACCAAAAGTCCATAGTTCGAATCCCGAGTTTCACCAGTTTTGTTCTCAGTTGGTTAATATTTACTTGTGGGTAGGTATAATTTAGTCCAAGAGTCTGTTTTCTTTCATGAATCAGTACAAGGACGTTCAGGGATCAAACCCGATACCATTAAATCTGTTTACACAAACAGTAACCCTCAGGGAACGAACCCAAATACCCTCATAACTGTCACAAATTTTTGCCAAAATGGGATGGAAATCAGTGCTCGAAAAATTTTCTTCTCACTTAGGTGTCAGTTCTGAAAACTAACAGTCATAATAATACAAATTAAATTTGATACATAGAGCCTGCATGTTTGGACATGAATTAATTAGGTGCCAGACTCATATTTTCAGTCGCCATAGCAACCTGGCGCCCGGGATTTTTCGAGTTCTAGTGACAGCAATGCTTCAATCCCTTTAGTCCTGATTTAGCCCAATCTGACTTTCATTTCATTCACATTTAACTGAAAAAACTCAATATGTTACTTTTAATCAAATTAAGTCTAAGCTTTTAAGTCTGGGGTACCTCACGGATCGAGTTTAGGACCCTTGCTTTTCTTTATGATAAATGACCTACTTGAAATTTTAAAACATACTTTATCTTTTAAATTTATGGATGACACCAAATTATACAAAGAAATCCACACAAGAAATAATTGCAGGAAATTATAGTCAGATTTTAATAAACTTAAAGTGGTGTAGCAGAAATAAATTTCAACTCAATATTTCTAAATTTTATGTAATGACTTCTAATCTTAAAAAATATCTTACTATGTTTGAGTATACTATAGGAAGAAGATGTTGAAAAGAAAGGAAATTTTAAGAGATCTAAGAGTTTGGTTTGCTACGTATTTGAAGTTCAATGATCATACACATAAAATAACTAATGAAACTTTTAAAATGTTGGATTTTATTAAGAGGTTAAATCATTATTTTAAAAATGAGAAGAAAAAACTATATTATCGTTATATAATGCCTTTGTTTCATTGAAATTGGAATATGCATCTATAATTTGGAATCCTTTCTATCAGTGTCGAAAACAACAAATAAAGACAGTTCAAAATAAATTATTAATATAGATATTGCTTATAAAATACGTGGTATCCAAACACGTTATGTTTCTTATGATGTACCTCTGAAGATATTTAATTTGTTGTCACTTGAAAATAGGACTTTTATACAGCGAGTATTATATCTGAAAAAAATAATTGATAAAGATAATACGTTTCTTATTAAGTAGATTACATTTTTATTGTTCTCGACAAAACTTGAGAGTTAGGCATGTTTTTAATATGACTGATAATAGAATAAATATATATAAAAATTCTCCACTGTATAAATTATATGATGCGGGCAATAGTATGGGCCTGGACATACGAGGGGGAGTCCAAAAATAGGTTACCTCTCGTTTTCCCCAGGAAAGCGAACAGCACTGGGGTAAACAAACCAGCGGTTGCACGCGCAACACACCCAGACCCAAGTGGGTTTTGTTCGACTGCGATCCTGCAGATGGCGCCGTCGCAGTGTCTGCGCAAAGTGGAGACGAGTGTCTTAGTCTGAGCCCTGTAGCTATGGAGAGAAGGCGCATTTTGAGGTCAAAGGAGGAAGTGCAAGCAATTGTCCGTTATGAACGGGCACGTGGCGTATTGGGAGCAGAAATTCATAACCGCCTCGTGGAAGTGTGATGTCGAAATAAATGGTGCGGAAGGCCGCACCGATAGAATGGAAACATCCGCCATCACCTGTCCACAGGAAGTTCAAAACAACGTCCCCTGCAGGGGAATTGCTACTCACAGTGTTTTGGAATGCCCAAGGGATGTTGTTGCTGGTCTTTTTGGAGGTTTGAACCATCACTGCTACGCAGTACTGTCATACCCTGTCGAAACTGAACGAGGCGATTCGGAACCAGCGGCCTGGTCTTCTCACATCTGGTGTTCTGTTGTTGGATAACAATGCGAGACCATACTCAGCGACAGCAACGCAAAACTATATTACAACCCTTCGGTGGGAGCGCCTTGCCCATCTGCCATACAGTTTCATTTCGCGACCAGTAACTTCCATCTATTTCTGGGTTTGAAGAGGACTCTCGACCACAAGCGATTTGGAAGCAATGCTGAAGTTACAGAAGCTGTTCGACGCTTCTTCCGTATTCAGAGCATTGAATTTTTCCCGGAAGAGTTTTTGAAGTTTACACACCGGTATGACAAATGTCTCAACGTACGTAGTACTTAAGTGGAAAAATAAAGGTACGTCTGATCTTTAATGTCACATGCTACTTTTGGTCTTGCATCCCCACCTCTGTTCACAGTTGCCTGGGGAAACTTAATTTCGGACTTGTCCTCGTATTTCAGTTTGAATTTAAGATTGTTAAGCGTAAATGTTTTCAGTTGTTAATTGATAAATTGTAAACTGTTTCTGTACATTATAAGTAAAAGGAAAAAGAATATTTGTTATAATTTTACGTTAATGGTGTTGTACATCTTTTGATGTTTATATATACATATTTGTACTTTGTAATTGACCTTGGAAGTTAAATACAAATCAATTATTATTTGTTGCCTTTCTCACAGACAACTCTTCAAGACAGCACTTCCAGGACGTGAAAGGCATTAGAATCGCTAGGAACACATGGATCAAAAACAATCTCAGAATTTTTTTTTCCAGAGCTGTTTTCAAGAACAGGTTAAATGGTAGCAAAAAATATATCGAAAGCAAAGGGCAATATTTTGAATAGAAAATGAAATGAAATCTTTAAGTTTTACGTCCCACGGTTAGGCTTATGCCGGTTAGGGTAAAGGAGATGATGAGAGATGAGTGAAATGGTGGAATGAAGTGGGAGGAAACGGAAGAACCCCGAGAAAACCCACGAGCACGGTATTTGTCCACCACAAAGTCCACACGGCGCGAGCTGGGATTGAACCAGGTACCCCAAGCACCGGAGGTGAACGCTCTACCACTGAGCCCCCGAGCCCCCGTATATTTTGAATATATTTAATAAGTACACAACATATGTATCTATTTTCACAAAAAAGAAACTTCTCAATTTCTTTTTTCACATAAAATCTTTATAACAGAGAAGGTATTACTTTCTGGATGGCTTTTGTACATCCTTGCTAAATAATGGTTCCATCACAATTAATTATTTTTGACATTGTTTTTCTACAGTGTATGTAGAATAGAAATGTAAGATACAAAGCTAGTTCTTTCACAAGTTATTTAATTTAAATCAATTTAGCAACATAATATGCTTACTTTTCAATTAACTTTAGTGTTAGTTCATTGGTGTATACATCCACATCTGGTTCCAGATTGTCTCTAAACCAGAGCAACTTCTCTCCTAATAAGTTCACTTTCATACTATGAGCTAGCTTCGCTTTATCCCTTGCAGCTATCCTGGAAGACAATAGAACAATCAACATTAAATACACAATAAAAGAAAAAATAACACTATACAATAAAAAAATATTGGTGCCTTTCATTTCAATTCAGGCAGATCATGTACCATCACCATCTCAGATATTGTTGAAACTTTTTTATAGCAACTAGACATGTTTTTAAGAGAGCCAAATTTTTTTGTTTTGTCGGAAAAAATTTTCCCGCCAAGTAATGGGCCATCAAAGACGGGGAGTACAATTTATGAATTGTAAAAGACATGGAAAATGGTCAACTTCGGAGACCCACCATTCAGCTATGGAGACAGGTAGAGTTATAATTCTTGTTGTGGTATGTACATAGGGATATAAATAAACTATATTTTATTATAGTTTGGTTTGCGCATGTGTATCTTTTTGTACATAAATGAACAAATGAACGTCAATTTATCTGAAAAGTCGAAGTTTGCGAATTTTTTTCGAGCACTTCCGGTTCGAATTATAAAATTCTGTTTTCACGGTTGGTAAGACCTGGTTACCCGCTTTCCGAAAAAAAAAAAAAAAAAATGTATCGCTTCTGTGGGCAACCGTTTTGTCGCAAAAAATTCGAGAAATTGTAAAATTTTCAAAAATCGACATTTTTGGGCGCCATTTTCTCGGAAACACCAACTTTTAAAATTCTGAAATGTTGTCAGATGGTTCAACTTTACATAAATAATAAACACACCAAATACCATTCTCGACCAATGCCTCATGAATTAACCGCAGCCTTTTAAAGTTAGTGAAGTTTCGTTAACTTTGATGTCACAGTTAGCAACACTGGGAACAAGAAAAGTGCAATGATTTGATTATGTTCGTGGTTCACATTCATTAAATGAAGAATAAAAGGTTTTCTTGACTTTTTTTTTCATTATTTTGATCAAGAAGGCTCAACAATATCTGAGATGGTGATGGTACAATTTTTTTTTATTTTATTGCCTGAGTTGAAATGGAAGACACCTAATATAAACAATACATGCTACGGAGAGGATTAGAAACTAAGGTTACAAGGCCAATATATCTGAAGTTTCGTCTGTTACAGAGGAATGAGGAGTGTACGGTAAATTTAATACATGTAGTTGGCAACTGTGCAGAGTTTCAGACACCCAACATTTATGGCGCTAGTTGTAGGTAAACACAAATGGCGACTTGTTTTGAGAAACTGGTCTCGCGAAGAAGTCCGCTCAGTTATTCGATTTCTGTGGGCAAAACATGTAACCGCGGCTGAAATTTACCGGCAGCTGGCAGAGGTTTACGGAGAGACAGTAATGTCTCATCAGCATATCGCAGAATGGTGTCGAAACTTTTCGGCTGGTAGAGAAAACGTCACCGACCACCACACTGTTGAAACAAGTTTCGTTGAAAAATCACCGACCACTCTCCCTTCAGTCCGGACCGCGCTCCGGGCGACTTTCACCTGCTCCCGCACTTAAAGGAGCACCTAAGAGGTCGTCGCTTCGCTGCAGACAAGAAGGTGAAACACTTTGTGACAACGTGGCTGAACACGCAAAGACAGGATCTTTACCACGAGGTAATCTTCAAACTCATCCCACGATGTAACAAGTGCCTCGACCAATATGGAGACTATGCCGAAATATAACGTAATGTATGTACTATCTGGTGGCTGTATGAAATAATATATACACGTTCCACTGCAGGCTCTGTAACATTACTTTCTGATCACCCGTCGTACTTTTAAATTGATATCTCTTTAACGAAACGACGTAAGCATTATATATATATATATATATATATATATATAAACACAACTATTTGGCATATTTAAACAGATAAACCCCTTTAATAAAATGACGTAAACAATCAGGCAAAATTGACATTAAAATAGCGTGAGAGGATATTCAACGAATAATGACTATCGCCTATTCTAGGAATTTTCGAATTCATCGTAGAATGTTCCATATTTAAAATTCAACTTTAGTTGGGAAATGTCCCGCATTATTTACGACAAAACGGTAACAAAACACCTTTTCCTCTATTACCTGTTTGTCCTTGATAAAGCCAGACACTTACGAGAAAACACTTAATTAGCTGGATTTGAAAATGAAACGAAATGACATTAATGATTATGCCATTAATTAGCTAAATGACAGATGGTTAATGAAATAAAAATGAATGACAGTGAAATAACTGGTAGGATGATAACGTGGAAGGGTAGGGAGAACCCCGAGAAAACCCCACGAACACGATGTTGTCCACCACAAACTTATCCGGTGTAGGATCGAACTAGGAACTTCTCGCATCAGAGGTGAGCGCTTACCACTGAGTCGTGTCCATTTTGCTTGTATTGGAGTTAAAGTGTCTTTTCAGCAGTGGGGTATCATGGGACTTGAACGTACAGTCTAGTAGGAGTTCCAACCATCGTAATAGATTCACAAAATCCAAGGTTGTCTCATCAGGAATCGAAACCCACAATTTGTTGCAGTAAAAACGTTACACTAGCAGGGAGATCTCAGGAAATATTTGGAAATTTAAATACTGTTCTTACATGTTTCACTCACATGTATAGTTGAAACTATACTGCAAGAATCCGTACACCCATACACACTATAAACCACATGAATTTATTATAAACAGTGTTTTCACAATTTGTAAACAAATAATGGCAGACGAAAGAAGGAAATTACACTTTCAGGAAGAGGTGAAGAGGATACGGAGAATCACGAAGAACTCCGACAATCCCTCCACAGGTTCTCCATCCAAAGGATGGCTATAAAAGAGGACGTGGAGACCAAGAAGTCATCAGTACCTTGTACAGGTCATCCTCTTACAACACCTACTCCTTAGGGCGCTATGGGCTACGGAGACTTAACCTGCAATACTTACCCCTGAGGCCTCTTTGGGCTAGGGAGTCACCAGTCCCGTCTGAAGCTGCTTTGGGCTAGGATACCTTCCTCAACCCGAGGCAACATTATATGCCAAGGGGGGACATTTTTATCTAACACTGAAAACATTTATTCAAAGTGATTAGGGACTTAGAAACAGATTTTATTGAGACCTTGTATGATAATTATACAGGGTATTTCAATACAACACCGATAACGTTTGAGAGGTGATTCCTGACACCAAGATAAAACGAAAAGTATAGCAACAATTTTTATAGAGGTAGTCGGTAAGTACTTCAAATTATATGCCCGTAGCCAAACACCCACTATAAAAATTGCGTGAGTATCGCAAGATTCTGAAACATGGATATTTGCATAGGGCACATACTAGTTCCAAAGTGAAGTCTTGACGCGACTACAGTGAGTCCTACAGTATTGGACCTATGGAGCTTTCAACTTCATTTTTTCATGTTTTCGGCAGCCTATAACTCCGAAATGACGGATTTCTGCTTCCAGATTGGTCTATACTTTTTGTCTTATCTTGGTGTCAGGAATTACCTCCCAAACTTGTCGGTGTTGTTTTGAAACACTCTGTATATATGTAAACAGGCTCTAAGAAACGCACGTAGAGTCAAAGCCGGAAACAATATTTTTTTTCGAATAGTTGGACCTGACAGAAGTATTCCGGCTGAAATCTTAACTCAGGAAGACTTAAGAGGATGGAACGTAGATTTTTACCTCTGTTCACACAGAGAAAATACGTCAATCTTTCGTGTAGAAAATTGTAGGCTTAATAAGTGGACTTACAAATATAAATATAAATGCAAATAGTGCATCATTGAGTTCTTCAATTTGTATTTACTTTTACATTTGCTTTAATAAAATTTATATGATGTTATTGTGTTCTATAATCCAGTAACCTTGACTGTATGCATCTTTTAGATAAGTGTTCCTCTTGCAGTTACTAAGGATCCTGAGACGAGAGCAAACACTTCTAGAGCAACTGTTTTAACACATGATTAGCAAACACCCTACTGACTTCTCCTGAGGTGTTGGTAATTAGAATGTACATGAAGCCTTACAGAGTGTGATGTTCCGTAACATTTCGATTCAGAATTAATTTTACTTACTTGTGTGTCTGCCGAGCTAGTTTTGCTGCCTTCCTGCTTCTTGGATGAAGCAAAAGATTTTTCGATTCAATGTTCTGCTTCTTCGACACTTTAGGCTGGAATAAAACGAATTGATAAAACTTAGTTAATTATGGTCCAACAGTGTATAAAGAGCGCAATTAAAGTTAACTTTGATCTTAAATATGTATTTAAATTAGAATTCTTGATTCTTTCTGCAATACCGTGCTCGTGGGTTTTCTCGGGGTTCTCCCGTTTCCTCCCACTTTCTTCATTCCACCATTTCATTCATTACTCATCATCACCGTCTCCTTTAGCCTAACCGGCATAAGCGTGGGACGTAAAACTCAAAGATTTCATTTCATTTCTTCTTCAAGATAAACTGTACATGGTAGTATTTAAAAATAATCAAAAATTGGTTTGAAAATTGTGAAATTGAAAAACTGTTCATTTATATGCCAAAAGGGGCGATGCGTTCAAACTTAGCCAGTACTGTATCTTAAATTATTCAACTTAATTGTGCTATGTCCTCCTAAAGTTAACGTTCACCGAAGAATGCGTCCAAATTAAGAATACAGGGTCAAATCGACTAAAATTAAAACTCACATTTCTTCATGGGAATACTACACTAATGCCTTCTACTGTGCCTTTCTTTCTGCTTGAGATTGAGCGTGTAGTACCTAAGCAAGTAATTTCTTCTTCAAGATAAACTGTACATGGGAGTATTTAAAAATAATCAAAAATTGGTTTGAAAATTGTGAAATTGAAAAACTGTTCATTTATATGCCAAAAGGGGCGATGCGTTCAAACTTAGCCAGTACTGTATCTTAAATTATTCAACTTAATTGTGCTATGTCCTCCTAAAGTTAACGTTCACCGAAGAATGCGTCCAAATTAAGAATACAGGGTCAAATCGACTAAAATTAAAACTCACATTTCTTCATGGGAATACTACACTAATGCCTTCTACTGTGCCTTTCTTTCTGCTTGAGATTGAGCGTGTAGTACCTAAGCAAGTAATTTCTTCTTCAAGATAAACTGTACATGGGAGTATTTAAAAATAATCAAAAATTGGTTTGAAAATTGTGAAATTGAAAAACTGTTCATTTATATGCCAAAAGGGGCGATGCGTTCAAACTTAGCCAGTACTGTATCTTAAATTATTCAACTTAATTGTGCTATGTCCTCCTAAAGTTAACGTTCACCGAAGAATGCGTCCAAATTAAGAATACAGGGTCAAATCGACTAAAATTAAAACTCACATTTCTTCATGGGAATACTACATTAATGCCTTCTACTGTGCCTTTCTTTCTGCTTGAGATTGAGCGTGTAGTACCTAAGCAAGTAATTTCTTCTTCAAGATAAACTGTACATGGGAGTATTTAAAAATAATCAAAAATTGGTTTGAAAATTGTGAAATTGAAAAACTGTTCATTTATATGCCAAAAGGGGCGATGCGTTCAAACTTAGCCAGTACTGTATCTTAAATTATTCAACTTAATTGTGCTATGTCCTCCTAAAGTTAACGTTCACCGAAGAATGCGTCCAAATTAAGAATACAGGGTCAAATCGACTAAAATTAAAACTCACATTTCTTCATGGGAATACTACACTAATGCCTTCTACTGTGCCTTTCTTTCTGCTTGAGATTGAGCGTGTAGTACCTAAGCAAGTAATTTCTTCTTCAAGATAAACTGTACATGGGAGTATTTAAAAATAATCAAAAATTGGTTTGAAAATTGTGAAATTGAAAAACTGTTCATTTATATGCCAAAAGGGGCGATGCGTTCAAACTTAGCCAGTACTGTATCTTAAATTATTCAACTTAATTGTGCTATGTCCTCCTAAAGTTAACGTTCACCGAAGAATGCGTCCAAATTAAGAATACAGGGTCAAATCGACTAAAATTAAAACTCACATTTCTTCATGGGAATACTACATTAATGCCTTCTACTGTGCCTTTCTTTCTGCTTGAGATTGAGCGTGTAGTACCTAAGCAAGTAATTTCTTCTTCAAGATAAACTGTACATGGGAGTATTTAAAAATAATCAAAAATTGGTTTGAAAATTGTGAAATTGAAAAACTGTTCATTTATATGCCAAAAGGGGCGATGCGTTCAAACTTAGCCAGTACTGTATCTTAAATTATTCAACTTAATTGTGCTATGTCCTCCTAAAGTTAACGTTCACCGAAGAATGCGTCCAAATTAAGAATACAGGGTCAAATCGACTAAAATTAAAACTCACATTTCTTCATGGGAATACTACATTAATGCCTTCTACTGTGCCTTTCTTTCTGCTTGAGATTGAGCGTGTAGTACCTAAGCAAGTAATATGGCAGTTGGTCGCCAGTCCAGTTTGCATCCCTGCTTTTTTTTCGAACGCTATCGCGATGTTTGTATTTATCGAATTTTCAGCAGTTGTACAGTGTATGGATTAATTGTCAATAGATTGGAAAAAAATAATGATCTTTACCTAATCTTACTTAAGAAAGATGCTTTATGTATTTCATATTGCCGACCCTAAACAGGTTGCTTCCTTAGTAAACATTTACAGCACCTGCCGATAATGCACCACCAGTGAAGAAAAAATGCTTTATTGTTGGTGCATGCCCACATGCTCCAGTTCGACACTGGCAAAGATCAGGGGTTCTACCAGAAATAATATGAGACAGGCAAAACTACGGATGTTGGGTATGACAATAAAGTAGGACAAGTGCGAAAAACGAGCACAAACTTGTGCTTGGTAGTTACTTAAAAGTTCATGTATGTTTATATATATATATATATATATATATATATATATATATATATATATATATGATTACAGATGACTTAAGTTTTCTGCGTCTACATAATGAGTTCCTTAAACATTGCTATCCTTCTGTAAAATAACAGAGTTTACCTGAAACTGAAAAGAAGAACTGGAAAATTAAGATTGGAGTATAAGGGGCAAGATAACATGTTGTTTTTGCATTCTAAAGTCGTATTTCCTTAGTGCAGGCTAACTAATGGAGTACTGAACTATAATGTGTCTCCATAACTGTTAAGTCACAAAGTAGGAGTAACGCGTGCCAGTTTACAATCTGGGACTATAGATTTCTTAAATTTACGTAAGAAATATATATTTTTATTTAAGAATATATACGCAATTAAAATATTTGGAGATCTTACCTCTGTCATGCGTAGGAAGGTGGACATATGTGGCCTATGAATGCTTCTAACCACGCAACAGTGCATGAGGAAGCCATGATGCGTTCAAGATAGAAGTGTCCCAAAAGAACACCAGATGATATGTTTTGCATTGCCTTCGTTTACATGCATATTCATTGTTGCTAACGCAACTTCTACTTACGGACACCCAACCGCGCGGAACCACCAGTTTCGCCTTGTTCAGATCAGATACAATTCTTGCATTTAGAGGCTACCTGGTACAGGTTGGTTAGTGATTTTGCACTGTTGGGCTTAAGTTTCGCAGATGGCTCCCCAAAGTTACAAAATTTACGTGGAAACTGAGAGAATCATACGAAATTTAAGCATGAGACAAACAAAAAAATGTATCGAAGGGCATCACTGTAAGATGTCTAATTAGGGGAAAACAAGAAGTTCAATCTTAAAATACGGTAAATGAAAGCACGTAGTGAAGCTGTATTGGTAAACTGACAATAGAGCATGTGTCAATTTCAAACCCATTGTCTTAGTAGTTAACGTAGGAACTCTATAATCTTACAGTGATAGTGATTTACCTAACATCGGATAATAATGTACCGCTCCTTTGGGGCTCCACTGCAGCAAACGGGTTGAATTCGTGCTTTCTAGTGACAACCTAGCACTTCTTTTTTTGAGAGTGGGGGGAGTTCATTCAAGCAGACAGTTCTAACAAATAGAAAATTCATAAGTAAAATATGATGTGAAACATTTTTCCTGAAGCAATGAGAGTGTGAATATAAATAAATACTGCCAGTGTACAGCATACTGAAATTAATTTTGAGTGATAATGAAAGCACTGTATGTGTACTCATCCACTATCCTCATTTATACGTATACTCCCAGTCATTGACGCGCCTGATCCCTACGGACGCACCCCTTCGCGACCGCTCAGCCCCTGCTGCGGTCCTATTCTGATTCAGTTAAATAGTATTTGTGCTTT
The DNA here is from genome assembly GCF_964235325.1 of Thermobia domestica. Classification (NCBI taxonomy): domain Eukaryota; kingdom Metazoa; phylum Arthropoda; class Insecta; order Zygentoma; family Lepismatidae; genus Thermobia; species Thermobia domestica. The sequence goes on from NC_137463.1 coordinate 267,203,720, forward strand.
TTAGTGGCCATCTAGCACAAGTGGTTCGTGTTTTCTGCACTGTAGTTTTTATGCCATGCGTCCACACTGTGCTTATACTGACCCCTCCTGAAGTTAATCTGCAAGCAGTAATGGAGCTCCTTATTTAGTGCGTGTTCTGCTAAAAAAAATACAAAGCGCTAATCTAACCTGAAAATGTAAAAAAAAAAAAAAAAAAAAATGTGCCAAAAATTCGTGGAACCATCTGCTCGAGTAACGCCTTTTATTCTCCCACAGTGAATTTTAAGGCATACATCCGGAGTTCGATAAGCTGAACACTTGAAAGGCACTACTTTTACGTAATAATACAATATCGATTCATACTTATATAAACAAAGAATAAACAAAGCACGAAAGTAACATAATACTAGGATTAACTTTTACAAGTGGTCGGGAAATGAAAAGAAGTAACTGTGAGTAACGTATTAACATAAGCATTAGGAAAATGATGTTTCAAACAGGGTGATATTCCATTTTAGGGTTTTTAAATATGTAAAATCTACGAAAGAAATTAGTTTCTTAATTTCAAAATACTGTTGAATAAGTAATCAAAATACATCGTGATCTTATCCCTCATGTATAATAAGATAGAAATACGAAATGCAAAGTGTGCTCTTTACCACGTAGTATTCCATACGGTAGAAATCACCAAGTGATGTGCCTTGAAAAGGCACAGAACTATCAGAAACTTGTGGCACTCGAAAGGCATGTTTTTATGCCATATGAAGTGGATTTCCACTATTCCCGTATATGGTATACCCACCTTCGCTGACCTGCCTGATCTCTATAAGGATGCACCAAGCGCGAGTTTTCCTGCTATGCTTCTGCCATAACTCAGTTAAATATCATTTTTGTCTTATAATGGAAACCTAGCACAAGTTCATTGTTTTTTAAAGTTGGTTCTGGTTCTATACTCAGCTCCCGTAACATCAATGTGCACCCTGTACTACAACTCCTCTCTTAGGAAACACTTTCTAAGGTAGTAAAAATGAATTTCTTGCTAATGAAAGTCAATATTTTATTAAAAAGGTTCATATATCTGCGAAAATTGGGCGGAAATCAGAGGAACCTTAGCCCAATACCATTAGGATGTGTCCCCACGTATTATTTATACCCACAACTATCCCTAAAAAATCTGCACCCAGCAACTCAACTCCTCCCATAAGAAATTACGTTTAAAGGTACTAAGAGTACATCTTCCGACAAAAAACGTAAATGTATTATAAATAAATGTATGGTATCGATGGTACCGCACTTTAAGATACACGCTCCACTCGGGATTGTTAAGTTGGATCTCTTTAAACGGGTATAGTAGCGAAGGGAAGGGGACGGTTAGCTTACGTTACGGAATTATTTTATGGGTTCACTCGAGAAGACTGTTCTACCAAATAGAAAACTTATACGTAAAAAACAATATGACAAATTCACATCAAACAATGCATTGTAAACCTTTATTTAGAAATTTGAGAATATTAACTGTGATAAATTTATATATATACACAGCTGTTTTGTTTGTGAAGAACAGACTACCTGAACTACAGTGCAGATACAACTTGCATTCGTACAATACAATGTACAATAAACTCATAAATGTACCATATAAGAGACTCAATAAGTCGAAGAATAAAATAACTGTGATGTACTAGGCATAAAATTGTATAAAGAGGTTACCAAGTGAATTATCTTCAAGTTCCATGAATGTGTTTAAACATAAATTATACAATTCGCTATTAGAAAGACCGTTTTATTCATTAGATGAATACTTTACGCAAATTAAATGTGAAAGTTAACATACTGTAATTTTGATGTATATTTTGACGTTGTCTATTGCCATAATTGGTATAAGGACAATAAAATTATTATTATAAAACATTTATCGTGAAGAAATGAGTGTGAATATAAGTAATTCAGGGATGCGAATAAGCACTCGACCACTCGCCCGGGGTGGGTGGTTCATCGGTGCGGGTGAGTATTTAACATCATACCGAAGATAAGTAGCTAAACCACCTCTATTGCGGGATATGGGCCAGTAAAATTTTGTTGCTTATTTCCATCCCTGAAGTAATTAGTGTCAGTGTACAGCATATTGAAATGACTTTTGAGTAGTAATGAAAGTACTGTACGTGTATGCTCATTCACTATCATCGTTTATGCGTATACTCTCCGTCGCGGGCGAACCCCCTCGTTACTCCCCTGACTTGGTGAGATACTATTCGTGCTTTTTAGTGGCCACCTAGCACAAGTTAGTTCGTTTTACGCACTGTAGTTTTTATACCATACTTCCACACTGTATTTATACTCAGCCCTCTTGAAGTCAATCTGAATGTAGTAATAGAGCTCCTCATTAATGCATGCACCGCTAAAAGAAATAGAAAGCTCTAACCTGACCTGAGAATGTAAGAAATTTGTCAAAATTGGGTAGAACCGTCTGCTCGAATAATACCTATTTTGTTAACATTAATAGTGTAATTTTTCTTGTCTTCATAAACATCTAAGTCCATCATCAAGATGTCAAACTTGCACCTAGTAACATTTAAAGACTTTTAACTGTGAACCTTCCAAACTGGTTCCCGTAATTTTAATCTGTACCGGGTGTAATATATTCCACAAAGATGACAGTAACTAATGTAAATACTATCGACTATTTGTATACAGTTTTATTAACTTACCATTCTGTGATTCGCAAATTTCTGTATAGAAATAAAACTTGTACGTTTTAATGTAACTGGAAATTTATATTTTCAACATACACTCGACCACATGGTTAACGGTGTATCACATAACATTAAATATGTATACATAATGTTCAGCTTCTCAGACGCAGTTTCCAAAATCTTCGGAAGACTGTCTAGAAACTGGGTCTCATTCCGTATCAGCCAACGCAAAATTAGCGGACCACATCCCAGCGCAAAGCATATAGGTACTTATTCGTACTTATGAATCAACAAGATGCAAAATTCGTGCAGTTTTACTATACGGATCCATAAGATAAGTATAAATAGTAGTAGTAGTAGTAGGAACGAATTAGAAGCACCACAAGATTTGTTGCGTTCTGTTCTCTACATAACTGAACAGATTAAAGACTTCCCCAATTTTTCCCGTACATTTTACTATATATGGATCTCTATAGAAAACTGCACCGCAATATTAACATTTTGTTTGTCATAATTGACATATCAGTTATTATTGCTTGTGTTCTTTTTCCGTTGCAGTTCGGAAATTTTGAACCTGTACGAAATAAAGCTCACCGATCAAATTTAGCTCCCACAACTATTTACCGAGGCTGAGGGAGATGGGCCATAACGGTGAAACGAAGGAACTGAGGGAAACGGGATAACGCCGAGAAAACCCACGCAAACGGTACTTGTCCATCTCAAAGTTCACTTGGCGTGGGCTGGCAAAAAAATATTGAAATAATACTGCAAATCTACACTTAAAAAACTTAATGCATGTAAAGTGATATATACTTATATAGGTAATCTTTAACAAGTTATATATTTTAAATTTCGAAAATTTGACTGTTTGTACTTTTGATTTTCATTTTTTAAAAATTTTCTTCATACTTTGTCTCCACTTACGACATACCTTCTCTGAAGTGCTATCTAGGTTCATCTTAAGATACACTCCAAAATTTTCGAATCGGTAAGTATACATTATGAATACATTTTCATGACACGTAAAAAGAAAATTTTACCATTGTGCAAAAAAATGTTTTTCAAGATTCATAGATTATGAGAATTTATAGGTCCATACATATATTTGATAGTTAATTCACTTCCAAGCCTGTCCAAGGCTGCGCTTTCAAAAAATTAGAAACCTATTTTATTATTTTAGAAGGTATTTATTTGTTAGAATGTAAATATGGTACAGTGCTTACGAATGTGACACTGGCTGCTGCTAAGGAAAATGAGAGTTATGGCGTGTTTACAGTTAGTCGATTTGTGGTCGATCCAGTTGAACTGGCGTCACTTTCGACTCAGTCGCCTGTGTAAACAGGGTTTCGACTCAACCGGCTGCTGGTTGAAAGCGACTAATCGACTGGCAACTTAATTAAAACACAGAAAACTGAATACAGATCGATCTTTGTATCTACTGTCTCCTGCCCGTCTTTGAAGTCCTTATGCCAGCGAAAAACCTTGGGTCTCGACATGACATTGTCTCCGTAGACCTGCTCAATCAAGGCAAGAGTATCTGAAACAGTTTTGCCCCAAGTGGACGCAGAATTTAATGGCGTATCGCTGCTCTATCGTCCGCTCGATTTTTCGCTCTTTATCCCGTGATCAAAATGAAGAAACACACTGCACAACGATCGATCCTCATTCTCTCTCTGGTCAGAAGCGACTGCTGCGCTGTGCAATGCTTAGGTAAGGCCCACCACTACTGATACCATCCATTGAGAGCACTCTGGTAGCGATTGGGGCACTGCCCGGCGGCCAGTCTCACTACTTCTTGGACAAACCCTGTATTTCAGCATTAAATAAATACTGTTCATAAAAACTTCACATCAGATGCAAAGAGCAGAGAAATACGAAAATTTATTTGATAGAATGTACCTAGCCATTATGCCAAAAGATGGTTAACCTTTGTCAAAGGGCCTTCCAAATATCACTAAATCCAAATACAGGCACAACTTTATTAAGGGTTAACAACTGAAAGCTTGATCGAAGGATATATTAAATAAATAGAAAAGATAAATCGTGAACAACTTTTAGATCGAACATTTATTATAATTTGGATTTATAAAACTCAAGACCAACATAATAATACGAACAATAGCATGAAAATAAGGAATGGATAATATTACAATAGAACCCTTTCTAATCTGTCACCTTTGGGACTGCGGGTAAAGTCGAAACGCAGAGAAGGTGGAATTATCAGAAAATACAGAAAAATATGGATTTACAGTAAAATAAACAATTTCTGAACTCAAGAATGATTGTATTATTCTCTACAGCAAAAACAAACGAACAGTAAGCACTAAAAAGTGCACACTACAGTACAGAAAACACGTACAACGAAAGAAACGATACAACAGATGACAGAGCAGTAAACGACAATTGGCCTCGTGAGTCACCGACAAGTCGAGTTAAGTTCGCCTCGAGCATGGTCGGATCAGCTGGTGTGACGGACCAGCCGAGGGCGGATGTCAGAGGTTTTACTTACTTGATCAATTATTGACTCCACCCTATGTCAATAATACAAGAGAAAATATTAAATGAACTATCAGTACAACAACCATTACAGTGTTAGGCCGTCCGTTTACTATTGTAGAACTTAATCTAGTGTTTAAACATATCAGACGTAATACAATTCCATGATTTGATGGAAACCAGTACTGCCATTTTAGGAATTTACCGGACTTACAGGTCTTTGAAAAAGAGGAAGAAAGACTTACTAACTGTACTTACACTGAGGAAAATCCGTTCTCCGGACAGTCGTATATTGTACAAATATACAGAATCCTCTTGCTTACTACAGAAATAAGAACGGAGCATACATTATCCGTATGCTACATAAGCTCTGCTCTTAGATGTTACATCATGCCGTTGCAGGATGTGTGACATCTAACAGTCTTCCGTATACTACATACATATACAAATGTTACTTTCGTCAGTTATATAAGTCCATTTGTATGTGAGATCCTGACCACCTATGTTGTTTCATACGGAAAGTACGTATAAATGGAACACTTATACGGAAAGTATCATAAAACATAGATTTTCAGTTATACGTTTGCTTTACGTTAAATCCAAAAACTACAGAATTTACACATGCCACAAGTAGTATTGGCTGCACTTTGCCGAACTTTTTGGCCCCTGGGTCCCTGCCTCAGGACCCATGGTCCCTGGCCCGGGGTCAATGACCTAGGGGTACCTAGGACCACCCCCTAAAATTTGGCAGGGGTACATAGGACCACCCCCAGGACCCATGGTCCCTGGCCTGTGTCAATGACCTAGGGGTACTTAGGACCACCCCTCTAGATTTTGGCAGAGGTACATAGGACCACCCCTTAAATTTTGGAAATTGCCAAATCTAAAAATTGGGTGTGGTAGCCTAGGACCACAGTATGTACCTCTATCAGTATTCGGTGTCTATGTCGTTCCCTTTTATGAGTAAAAAATTGCCAAAAATTCAAATTTCGGGTTTTTTTTTTACTTAATTTATCCCCTTTGATGAGGTATTATTACCCTATATGGTTATATGTGCATATACAGGGGTTCATTACCTTTCATAAGACATGGGTATATTGCTGCACCCCTTTAAATTTTTGGGAGGTGTACCTTGGCCCACCCCATCAATTTTGGAAATTGCCCAATTTAAACATTTAGGTACAATAGTATAGAACCCTAGTATGTATTACTATAAATTTGGGTGGTCCACTTCGTTCCCTTTTAGGGGTACAAAATTGCCAAATTTTTAGTACAACCACATGTTTGGTTTTTTTTGGCTCATTTTATTCCCTTGGATGAGGTCCTATTACCTTATATAGTTATATGGGTGTATACAGGTGTTTATTTCCTATTGTAAGACATAGGTACATTTGTGCACCCCTTTAAAAATTTGGCAGGAGTGCCTTGGCCCACCCCTTAAATTTTGGAAATTGCCCAATTTAAACATTTGGTATAATAGTATAGAACCCTAATATAGATCACTATAAATTTCGGTGGTCTATCTCGTTCCCTTTTAGGGGTACAAAATTGCCAAAATATAAACGTAAGCATTACGTTGTACCACGTGTTTGGTTTTTGACCTAATTCATTTCCTTGGATGAGATCCTATTACCTTATATGGTTATATGGCCATGTATAGGAGTCCATTCCCTATTATGAAACATAAGTACATATGTGCACCCCCGGGAATGGTACCTTGGCCCGCCCCTTAAGTTTTAGAAATTGCCAAATTTAAACATTTGGTATCATAGTACTGGACCCTAATATATATTACTACAAAATTTGGGTGGTCCACCTCGTTCCCTTTTAGGGGGCATTTTGTTCCGCTTTAGGAGTGAACATGGATACCTTGGAATCGTCCCGAGTTTGATTCTTGGAAATGTTGAATTTAACGTCCCCGCGAAAACGGTGAGAGATGATAGGACGAAAACAGGAACTTACTTGACTGAGGATTGAAGCAGGGCCCTCATACACTAGAGACAAGCACTGAGCCATCGTACACGTGTGTTGATTACTATGCAATGGTCCCGAGTTTGATTCTTGGTGCTAGTTTCAGGAAATGTTAACGTTCCCTTGAAACGATGATGAGAAATGAGAAAACATCATAAACTTACTTGCTTGCGGATTGAAGCTGAGACCTCACACATCAGAAATAAGAGCTGAGTCACCATGGCCCATTGAGAAGTTCAGTTTGTTGATTACTATGTCATGGTCCCGAGTTCGATTTTGTGTGTGTTAGTTTAAGAAATGTTGAGTTTAACGTCCCCTTGAAACGATGATGAAAAAATGATAGGAGGAAACATGAACTTACTTCGTTGTGGATTGAAGCAGGAACCTCACTCGTTAGAGACAAGCGCTGAGCCGCCGTACTCCATTCAGTGCGAACAGTTTCGCGTATGAAAAGAAGACGAGCAGATTATGTTACATTATACATTTCAGTGCGAGCAGTTTACACTAGGTTTTATGTTTCATATAGAAAGATAGAAGATCTGTGTTGTCATCTTTTTTTACTTCGTGTGCAACTTTGACCTCGAAGAAAACATTGCTGACTCAGTGCTAAGCATTGACGTATAATCTTATTGTTTAGTTGGCTGTATTTAGAGATGAATCAGACATTTAAGGTTGTTGGTTCGAATCTAGTTGTGTTCGCTGTAACTCAGTGCCTGAGCGATACTTACCGAAATTTTTCCAGTGTTGCCAACACTATCAGGATGAGTCGATTCTTTTAGTCGGAGCAGTTTCGTGACGAAAACTGATTTTTGTTTTGCACACAAAATTTTTTTCTGAAACAGAATTTTGTTTGTACATAAAAAATTTTTCTGAAACAGAATTTTGTTTGTACATAAAAATTTTCTGAAACAGTTTTTGTTTTTGTACACACAAAAAAATTTCTGAAACAGAATTTTGTTTTCGTACACAAAAAATTTTTCTGAAAACATTTTTTTTCGTACACAAAAATTTTCTGAATCAGTTTTTTTTTTTCGTACACAAAAAATTTTCTGAAACAAAAATTTAGTTTGATTTTTTTCCGCAAAACATTGATTTATTTTACCGGTAAACTGATTCAGAAAAAAGAAATTGAAATGCAGTACAGGAAAAAGAATTTGATTTTAGGATGTGAAATAAAAACACAGAATCATGTTTTTGTACATTTATTTTTAGCATGTGAAACAGAATACAGAATTTCTTTTTTCTTCAAAGGAAGACGTGTCCGTGACGGGTACAAATTCTGTAAAGAGAAAATAAAACATATGAATATACATGGTAATATTTATTTGTTTCCTGTGAAAGAAGAAAAACAGATTATTAACATCGAACTAACTGATCAAGAGAGAGTGAGGTGAGAAAAGAAACGCAAATGTGACGTACCTGAATTCCTTTTTTTTTTTTCTCCACGGGTTTCTGCAAGGTGATGTCATCTGAGTTTTGTTTCCGCTCGTGCATCGTTGAAGCATGTCCCGTGTTGCGTTGATTCTTTGCCCCGTCTTTGGGAAGTGATGTTGGTGGGATTAGGGAAAAATATGGCTGTTATTCTGTTCTGGCTTTTTTATACCCATAGGGCAATGTCTCGTATGTGTCTGGTATTAATCGGCGTTTTTTATAGTTGAAACTGTACTTCTTTTCTTCAGGTTTTGTGACAAGATGATGATCGTGGGTTCTGTAAATTTTGTGCGGCGTGCTAATGGAGATTTTTTCACTCGATTGATTTATGATCATTTGCTCCAGACTATTAAAATTTAACTTTTGACTTGCAGTATAATTGAGTGTGAATCCACGAATTTTGCATACATAACTGGTTGATTTCGTGTCGGGGTTGTAGATTTCCAAGGCGTACTGTTTTGGGTCACCAGACACGAATTTTTTAATGTATGCTTTTGGTCCAATTGATTCAAGTTCATTTGACATTGAACCAAGAAATACTTCTGGTTCTATTGTGGGCTGTGATGGTCGCTGCGTGAATATCACGGAATCTGTATCGAAATATAATACTCTTTCTTGCAGCAGTTCTAAATATTTGTAGAGTTCCAGACGAGCTTGACACGTTGTAAATGCTCCAAGGACAACATTAGCATTGTGATTTTGTACTGGAACATCATCTTCATACTGCCAATAAAGGTATAACATCGAATCGTTAACAGGTAAAATTTGGTTGACTTTTATGTCTGGAGCAGTTAATTTCTGATACAGTTCTTTGGGGTCGTTAATGATGGTCGTTTGGCTGAAATTGTCTCTTATAGCGAGTCGTCCCCAGAAGGCATTCAAACAGAGTTTTGCAAGACTACGACGTGCTGAATTTGTCATTATATTTGCTGCATCCAAAGTTATGCCTTCCCGTTGTTGTACCACTTGAATATACTGCTGCTTTTCTTCTTCGGTGACGCAATTGGCAGGCCAACCAGAAGCTTCCAGCTTAGATTTCAAAAATGTGTTAATGTATTCGCTGAATAATCCGCCAGTCTTGGTTTCTGGATCATATACGGTGATGTCGTAATCCCAAATTTCGTAAATTTCAATGACTTGATACCCAAGTTCAATGGCTTTTTGAATTTCATAGGACACCCATGTTCCTGTTAGACTTCGTTCACTGTCCGAATGTGTACATTCAGAATCTTGATTTAATGCTGTGGCACAGGCAGCACAAAGTGGAAACAACAACTTCTTATTTGAGCGAAATGGCAGCACTGGATGAAACACATTTCTTCTAGGCAAAATCTTCAACTTGACCAATCCGTTGACATCTTGAATGTCGGGCATTTCTGGATCTCCCTGTAGATATATTCGTGGATGCCCTATTGGATACCGTCCACATTTATTTACATAAGGATACAGGGAGACGATATCCAAGAATTTTATTTCTTCGCCTTCATTTTCATTTGCGACGTGATACAATTTAATGGCATTAACACGGCCACCATAGAAGCTGTCTCTTGGATTTAATGGTGTCTTATTAGTATAAGGATGTGTGCTTAAAGAAGAGGCCAATGCTGGATTGGATTTTAACACTTGACGAAATTCACATTCCCACATTTCATGTACTTTATATCCCATGGATCGTAATAACTTCATTTTACGCTGTGTTCTCTCGTAGCGATAGTTCATTGTTTCTTCGGAGTTCTCATAAATGGGCTGATTACGGCCTGTAGGGACACATAGAGGACAGCCATGGAATCTGCACCCTTCAAATTCATACACGTGTTCCTCTTTAGTGTTGGGATCTTGGTAGTAGCCGTCCAGATGAAAACCAGCAACATAAACTTCTTTTCCTTTCGCAGCATGTAGAATTGGATGACCCTCTTTTTCTTCCATGTAGGCAAGCCACTGCAAAGCAATCCGTGACTGATTGTTTCTGTGACGGTATCCTCGTGCAGGAAGAATGCTAATAGTATTGGGTTTTAAGAAATTTCGTCGAAATACTAAATTGCACGCACTCGCCAAAGTGATAGCCTCCAGGAAAGGATTGACGTGAGTTTCTTGTTCAAAAGTGGTCATGAAAGATATACAAGCCATTCGAAGTACGTTGACGTCCTGAACACAATAGTTCACCAATTCTTCTTGGAAAATAAACGTATCGTTCTGGTGTTCGTTGTACCATGTCATGAATTTCTCTCGTTCATCCACTTTCATTTCATCTGCACCATAATAATGGATGTCCGGTAATTTTCCCACATACGTTTGATTTGCAGCAGTATTAAAAAAGTGTGGAAAATATCCTTTGGTCGCTGGTAAATGAAATGCCTTGGATAATTTACTTAAAGCCATTGGCATGAAATTTAAAGAGTCAATAAACGATAAGTGATTCACTTTCATGCTTAAAATTTTTGCTCCGTTCAAGATCAAGGTAGGTTTCAATTCATGTTCTTCCACTAAAGATTTAAGAATAAAATGACCATCATATCCCTTACAGTTATGTGCCAAAGATACAATAAGTTTGATGTTGGGTCGTGGTTGACGTAAATACGCAAGAAAGGCATTGATCGGATCATCTTGAAAAATATGTTCTCGCTGTCCACAAACTTCACACGGATGATGTATATCTTCATCTTGAACACAGTTGTAACATACTTGTTGGGCCACCAGTAAATTGGGCTTATGAATGAACGTGTCTTCATCGAAGAAAGTATCCTGTGTGGCTTCGATATCATAGAAGACAATCATAGCTTTCTTGGCATGTAACACTGATGGAACTCCAGGTTTTAATTGAGTCGTATCAGGCTTCATGTAGCATTGGTGGGTAGACGTAACGTGTTTACGACATACATTACAAAAATAATCTGTACAATCATGTTTTCTTTCCCCTGTATGGACAAACGAATAAATGCGTAGACATTTGGAACACTGTTTCACCATCTTGCATATTGGCTGGCCCTTATGATATGGTACAGTCAGATGATTTGTATAGCATGTTTCACCATAAAATTCACGATTGCACTCTGGGCACTGTTTCTCCGTATTGGTCTTACTGCATGGCGGTTTCTGCAAACATTTCTCACACATGGCCGAACAGTTCTTGACGTGTCTATTAAGATGATCATATTTTTTGTGGCATGCAACACAATAATACACAGTTGAAAAAACGGCTGTTAATGACGTGATGATGTCATAATGTGAATTGATGCACATTAAATTGATTGGAATCTTGTCTTCGCCACCTGGCCCTTCATACAGAATATCTTCTCCGGAAAAGCTGGTGTATACGGTAAGTTTATAATTTGTCAAGTAGCGTTGCAATTGTCGTAATTCTTCCACGGATCCCCCATGATCTAAATTCACTGAGGATCGAGACAAAAGTTCATGTACGGCTGGGAGAACGACACACTTGCTCTGGTCCTGGTATTGTCTGTACAGTTTCTTGTTCGTATCCTTATATTTCTTTAAACCAATAGCAATCACAATTGCATACGCTAAACATTTCTTGTCGGTGTTTTTTACACGTAAAATGCCTTTCTTGCGTTTTAATAATTCGTCGTTTGATAAAAGACCTCGACGCATTCTTCCAAATCCACGGGGCACATCCACATGATGAAAATGGACAATGAACGGTTCGTTCATGAGAAAACTATCGTTACTTTGAAGGATGCGATCAAAGGAAGCCCATAAAGTCTCCAGTGTCAAATTACTTGCATGCCGGAAAGATAAATAAAATGGCTTGTTCTTCTCATCGTGGGATAAAATCGATAATCCAACCATCGATAATTCGTCGACGTTTTCCAATAAATAATCCAACATCTGTTGAAAGGAGGCCTGAACCCACTCCACAATATCGGTGCCACTGGCCGGAGCATTAATTTGAATTTCCAGCATTCGTCCTTCGAGATTAAAACGCCGATAATGTCTATTGATTTCTCGCAAGACAGTAAAGCCAGATGTAGCCATATTCAAATAGGGAAAAAAGGTAAGGTAAGCAAAAAAGGAATAGGCAAAGAAAACAAATATCTAAAACGAGAGAGAAAAAAAAGCACGAATTAAAATTGAATTCAGAGATCACTACATTATCAAAATGACTACACGATCAATCCTAAAAGAATGATCATATCTCAAATAGTTCTACTACTGAAACGTTTTATTGTCGTCATACTGGAAATCAAACCCGGACCAACATCAACATGTAAATGACCTAAGTTTCTGTAGTGATAAAAAGAATGAATGAAATTGTTTTTCTAACTGTGCTGAGAGAATCATTTTTTTTTCCTCTAACACTGAACTTTAAAACGTATGACGAACATGAAACGAAAACAAAATCTCATGCGCTTGCTTTTCTCGAGCTAAGGCAAGGAAGACTCGAATTCGTTTCTCGGCGGGAGATCAGATCCCACATTAAACTGCAAGTCCACGTCTCACGTTGTAGGGAACAAATTCATGCGTAGTTTCTTTGTTTACTTTCAGAAACTGAGCTAAGTGGTTAGCGTTACGCACATCTGGCCCGGATTCAACACCCAGTATGCGCTCAGATTCAACATTAAGCTGTACTCCTAGCCCCCCACTACTGAAGGGACGCTAAACCAAAATCAATAAATTTCTTGTGCTTACTTCTAATGTGTGGGATTCCCGGTCAAGTAAGTGAGTGTTATTCTTCCATTTGCTAAATAATTCATGTTAAAATAAAACAGTGATAACAATGTTATCCTCATGCAAAAGCACTCCATTGATGTTAAGAAAACGCGGTTGATACTTACCTCAAATTCAAGGAACGGAGTAAAGTCACGCTGTCACTAGAGGTACACCTACGTTCATTCACGATCTTCGTGGAAGTAGGACTTGAAAAATGAAATTAAGAATTTTATTTAGGTCTGAAACGGTTCAACTATAAAGTGACATCACTATCAGCCAATCAGAAACGAGGAAAATGAATCAATGACATCACGAAGAACCAATGAAAACACAGCTTTCATCATGTATCATGAGCCGAAACGTGATGTAAGAAGCAATCTGATTGGTTGTGACATTATTCACGTTTTTTCTCCTTACACATCAATCGTTACGACATCTAGTATCGCAATTTTGATAATGACATCATACCGTTGACTCGTTAGTTTCTTACGACATTCAAATTACCACATCTAAAATGTGATTCATTTTTTTCTTAAACTTGATTGAAAAAATGTAACACTCATCGATATGTTACGAAACTGTCTTTGACATAAATGTAAAGTTGAGCTTTAAAAGTCCGTCAGCTGAGAAAAAAAATGCTGATGTAGTATAAGCAGATTCTGCAATTTCACAATAACAAGCTTCTATGCGTAACAACGAGCAGAAATGTGTAGTAATGTAACATAATCTGTTCATGTTCTTTTTTTTTTCTGATGTGTGAGGTCTCAGCTTCAATCCGCAAGCAAGTTTATGATGTTTTCTCATTTCTCATCATCGTTTCAAGGGAACGTTAACATTTCCTGAAACTAGCACCAAGAATCAAACTCGGGACCATTGCATAGTAATCAACACACGTGTACGATGGCTCAGTGCTTGTCTCTAGTGTATGAGGGCCCTGCTTCAATCCTCAGTCAAGTAAGTTCCTGTTTTCGTCCTATCATCTCTCACCGTTTTCGCGGGGACGTTAAATTCAACATTTCCAAGAATCAAACTCGGGACGATTCCAAGGTATCCATGTTCACTCCTAAAGCGGAACAAAATGCCCCCTAAAAGGGAACGAGGTGGACCACCCAAATTTTGTAGTAATATATATTAGGGTCCAGTACTATGATACCAAATGTTTAAATTTGGCAATTTCTAAAACTTAAGGGGCGGGCCAAGGTACCATTCCCGGGGTGCACATATGTACTTATGTTTCATAATAGGGAATGGACTCCTATACATGGCCATATAACCATATAAGGTAATAGGATCTCATCCAAGGAAATGAATTAGGTCAAAAACCAAACACGTGGTACAACGTAATGCTTACGTTTATATTTTGGCAATTTTGTACCCCTAAAAGGGAACGAGATAGACCACCGAAATTTATAGTGATCTATATTAGGGTTCTATACTATTATACCAAATGTTTAAATTGGGCAATTTCCAAAATTTAAGGGGTGGGCCAAGGCACTCCTGCCAAATTTTTAAAGGGGTGCACAAATGTACCTATGTCTTACAATAGGAAATAAACACCTGTATACACCCATATAACTATATAAGGTAATAGGACCTCATCCAAGGGAATAAAATGAGCCAAAAAAACCAAACATGTGGTTGTACTAAAAATTTGGCAATTTTGTACCCCTAAAAGGGAACGAAGTGGACCACCCAAATTTATAGTAATACATACTAGGGTTCTATACTATTGTACCTAAATGTTTAAATTGGGCAATTTCCAAAATTGATGGGGTGGGCCAAGGTACACCTCCCAAAAATTTAAAGGGGTGCAGCAATATACCCATGTCTTATGAAAGGTAATGAACCCCTGTATATGCATATATAACCATATAGGGTAATAATACCTCATCAAAGGGGATAAATTAGGTAAAAAAAAACCCCGAAATTTGAATTTTTGGCAATTTTTTACTCATAAAAGGGAACGACATAGACACCCAATACTGATAGAGGTACATACTGTGGTCCTAGGCTACCACACCCAATTTTTAGATTTGGCAATTTCCAAAATTTAAGGGGTGGTCCTATGTACCTCTGCCAAAATCTAGAGGGGTGGTCCTAAGTACCCCTAGGTCATTGACACAGGCCAGGGACCATGGGTCCTGGGGGTGGTCCTATGTACCCCTGCCAAATTTTAGGGGGTGGTCCTAGGTACCCCTAGGTCATTGACCCCGGGCCAGGGACCATGGGTCCTGAGGCAGGGACCCAGGGGCCAAAAAGATCGGCAAAGTGCAGCCAATACTACTCCACATACGTTTTTTTTATTTCAGTGTACATAGGTAGATAATTCTACACAATACAGCATAAAATTTTAGAAAAAATAAAACAGAACATATTTAGTCAGATCTAGTGAATTATTTATTTCTATTTCTGACTAAATTTAAGATACATAGTACATTATACTACAGAGTACACGTCATAGTGTGACAACTTTCATGAATAAGTGAATGAATACAGAATGGAATTGGGTTAAAATGTGAAGTGAGTAACAACACTATAGGATTAGATTGAAAAAATATTACACATGAATGGTATTATATCAGCAGATTATTTGATTGCTGAAGTCTATAAGTGATACTTAAAATCTTTTACTTTGTTGAAGAGGCAATCCAAGTGAAATCGACCAATGATGGTTGATGGCAAATTTTTTATTTTTTTTTTACCTAGGTTTGTACCACATTCAGGGAGTTGAAAACGAGTATTCATTTATTTTTTAGCAGCGCAGGTTTTGTCGTAGCGGCCATTTTGTATAGGCGCCTGAGCATATTTTGAACTTTTCAGGGGATTCCGTTAAACACTGTAACCTTTTAGGTTTTAAAGATAACTATTATAATGAGTATATTAATGATAATAATCATAATGAATTCAAAACAAAACCATATGAAAGATAATGGAATGGACAACATTCTATGTTATGTGCACATTGAGATGTACTTTAGAACATCGAGGAAAAAGCTTTAAACATTTAGATTGGAAACCTAGAAATGACCATTTTGGACTGTATATTTTGAAACGAAATAAATTAGACTCACCTCCAATTTTTTGTCTACATAGAGACTAGATAATAGACAATGTTCCAAACAAGTTTCAGATCTGAGAATCATATACTTAATTTTTTGGAAATTTTTAAACATTGCGAATTTTCGAAAATAGTGTATTTTCACCATCAAATATCTCAGGAAACTGAAATATTTGATGTGAAAAGCTGAAATTTTCAAATAGACGATAGTTGTCCAGAAATAAGCGGGTAAAATTGCATCACAGAGGCTTGAGTAGTTTCTGAGCTATAAAATTTTGCTTCACTGGGACTTAATATTATGGAGCGCCATGAGGCGTGGATATAAACTTTCTAGCAAAAGTCAAAATTACACGATAGTAATATTAAATGGGTAAAATGTGCACAATTTATGAATCATATTTTGTACAAAATAACAAAACGCGTCTACTATCTCTTTTCTGCCTATAGTGCTGCTGTTAAGACATCAGTGAGGTAAACAGTTGACTAATTTGTGCACAGAATTTGACATTGATATTGAAAGTATGACCTGTAAAAGTCGTGAACTCTGTGGGTGAGAGTTTCCGGAGAATCTTAGTGATTGACACCCACATCTTGTCATTCGTAGATAATTTAAAAGAGGTTCTTGGGCCATGGGGATGGAAAAAGTGAACGAAAAGATCATTATTTTCCTGGCTATCTATAATTCTCCCAATCCACCATTTCTCGTCGTAAATACAGGCTACGATATAATTAGGTTCAAATGATAAGATGCTATGTTGTGGAAATACTGCAATCATTAAATTTATCTGATTGTGAGTATTCATAATATCTGGTTTGTATTTGCGTCAGAGGTAC
This sequence comes from Thermobia domestica, assembly GCF_964235325.1. Lineage (NCBI taxonomy): Eukaryota > Metazoa > Arthropoda > Insecta > Zygentoma > Lepismatidae > Thermobia > Thermobia domestica. The sequence continues at coordinate 267,220,850 of NC_137463.1, forward strand.
CAATATATATGATCTAGTATTGATAATATTGTTTTAGAAATAGCAAAACTCGAATTTCTTGCTGTTTGACTACACTTTTGATGAAACAGATAAATTGTATGCCTGAGATACTATCAACACTAAACCTGTGCATCTGTTAAAATCGCGAAGTTCACATCATTGCAACAATTTACAACTCAGAAACTGCTCAAGTCTCAGTGATGCTATTTTACTCACTTGTTACTGCACAATTATCGTTTATTTTGTACAAATTTCAGATTTTTCGCTTGCGTCCTTCCTGAGATATTTGATGGTAAAAATACTCGATTTTCGAAAATACCCAATGTTTAAAAATTTCCAAAAAATCAAGTATATGGTTCTCAGATCAGATCTGAAATTTGTTTGGGACGTTGTTTACTATGCAGTCTCTACGTAGACAAAAAATTAAAGATGAGTCTTATTTATTTCGTTTCAAACTGTACATTCCAAAATGGCAATTTCTAGGTTTCCAACCTCAACGTTCAAAGCTTGTTTTCCACATTCTGAAGTACGTCTCAATGTGCACAGAACATTGAATGTTGTCCATTCCATTATCTTTCACATGGTTTTGGTTTGAACTTATTATCTTAAAAACTTAAAAAAGTAGCAGCGTTTAACAGAATCCTCTAAGAAGTGCAAAGTACGCACATGCGCCTATAGAAATGGCCGCTACAAACACACCTGCGCGGATAAAAAATAAATGAATACCCGTTGGTGGATTCCCTTTTGATTGCTCCTGAGGTAAGTTTTGCATTAAGTTTTTATGTTACATAAATTTTGTGCAATTTGTAAGTATTGAATTTATCTTAAAAATAATGTTTATAAAACAAGTACATTAAAATGCCGATATACTAGAGACGTTTAATATAGATTTACCCTGACAGACCATATTGTAGGGGAGAGTTCCCGATATCACACCGGGTTCTAAATACCACCACCTCTAGTTTAAAAAGAACCGTAGTACTAACAAGCCATCTGGTAGTTAAATTAAGTACTTAAGCATATTTCCATAATTACAGAGTAAAGTGACGACGTTCATTAAGTTATATGTGTGTGCAGTTGCAGTACAATATAATTGGAGTATTCCTTACAAATTTTCGGGATATTTCACAGTAGAATAGAAATTAAGGTAAGATAATTAGCTTATATTTCAATAAATAGTAATAAACAAAATACCATTAATATTATAGTGACAAACTCAGGTTATTCTTTTTTTTTAATTCGTGAGGTATGTAAAGATTTTTTTAAATGCCGTAGTTTCCCAAACCGCACTACTACCGTGTGTCCGAAATCGCACCAGTGCGATTTTGACTCCAGTGATGAATTGTTTTTCGGTTACAATTCACACAAGGTGGGCACATGTCAATATGGAAAATGGTCTCCGGAGTCTATGAATCGTGCTTTGAAAAAATATATAGAATATAAAGTGACGCTGCTCAGCCTAATAGCAGGAGGAAATAGAACTACCAACATGCAATCACAAAGAACAGACGTACTCACGTCAAGTCCTTACAAAAAAACATCATGAAGAATAACGGCATAGGCAATGAAGAGTATCCAAACGTGTGGAGAGACCTAATCTTTCTAAACCATCAGCTAGGCCTGCATGTGCTTAAGGAAACCTTAACACCAAAAAGTGTATTCGGGAAGTAGATACCTCCAAATTACGATGCATAGTCGCAGTGTATACGGTTTACCCAACATTGTTAGGGTCGTCAAGTCTAGGAGGCTTAGGTGGGCAGGTCATGTAGCTAGAATGGAAGAAAGTAGAAACGGTTTCAAAGTCTTGACTGGTAGACCCATAGGAAAACGACCATTAGGAAGACCTAGGCGCAGATGGGAGGACAATATTAAGATGGATCTCGCAGAGATAGGAATACAAAGTAGAAACTGGATGCAATTAGCTAAGGATAGAAGTCAGTGGAGAGCTTTTGTGAACGCGGCACTGAACCTCCGGGTTCCATAGGCCATAGAGTTAGTTAGTTAGTTTAGTCGCAGTGTTTCAAATGTGGCTTTTAAAATCAATGAACAAGATTGGTTTTGCGTCCTTTGTCAACAAAATTTAGTCGAAGATATTGTACAGAGTGTTTTGTATAATGTCTGGATATATGAGTCTTGTGCGGGTGTCTCAGATGAACGTGCATTCCAATGTGATTTTTGTGCACATAAGGTGTAGCTGTCTGTTTTTCATAAATATAGATACTTTACGTTTCATAGGATTATGAACAATATAGCTCATTGGATCAACAATGTGAATATCTTTTTCTTTAACGATATATTCTTCCTTGTATTAATAACCCTGAGATAAGAGAATGTGATATACCACAGAAATATTAATTTGTTTTACTTGTAGGTTGCATTTCTACTTAGCTTATTTCTAAGGTGTTGTTTCTGTGCTCGGTTATTTACATTGCAATATTTTTCCTTTTAAAGATGTATTATACGATAACATAAATAAAATAATGTGATACTCCATGGAAATGATAATTTGTTTTACCCATATGCATTACTGTAAAAATTTGCCTATATACAAATGGCGGCGAGATTTTGGCTTCACATACTGCGATTTGGGAAACATGTTGCGTAAATCGCACCAATCGCAGGCTTCTAAAATGTCATCATTTTTATCATGATAATGATAAGATATCGTTGTGAAATCACTGTAAAAAATTGGAAAACTATAAAGTTCAATACGATCAAAAAAATCATTTTAAATTTCTTCAAAAGTTTCGAATTAAAACCATTTATGTAAAAAGTGGTGCGATTTTGGCTACTCTCCCCTAATATCCCGCACATGGCTCTATTTGTAACGTAACTTAAGCCTCCTACTTTTCAACGGAGCACTGTTGAGAACTTAACTCCTCTCATAGCTTACAGTGGAGTTTTGAGAGTTTACCACAAAATCTCTCAACCTTCTGCGGAGCTTCGTGGTTCTCCTTTTCACGCTCTGTTAGTTCTAGAACTCTGTGGGACCCCAACTTGTCTTTGCTTGCAGCGGAGGATTGAGAATCCTACCTTACTTCACTCAGCTTGTAGCGGAGCTTTGTGAGGAATCCTTCCCTTGGCCATCTGGTCTTGAGACATTTATCCTAAATATTATTGAACATTTATACTTATTTTTGTAAAAATGTATCGTACTTGATGCAAACGTCCGTTGCGTTCTTTGCTTGCGATTTGACTGAATGGTCAATTGAGAAAGTTGTTTAAGTACGGTTCTACGTGTAACACAACTTTCTGTTGGCTACACATGGAAATCGGAAGCAACGAACGTAACAGACGCTTGCATGAAAATCCGCCCTCGTTGCATATAGACATCCGTCTTTATTCACGTACAAATTTCATTTCTCTATGGTTACCGAAAGTGAGATAGGAGAAATCTTTATTGAACGCCTATTGAAAAAAAGGCACTAATAATTCACATGTGCACACACTCAGAAAAATATAATAAAAACGAAAAATACCATATACACCAGCAGACGAAAGTAAAATATAGTAAATGGTGTGTTTATTTTATTCTAACAATACTTCAGCTTCCAATTTCTTTCAATACCAGAAAGTTTTTGCATTCATATCTAGCATCATGGGAGATGCAACAATTGTTGTCTTTGGTTGCTTGTTGAGGACTATAGCCTTCTTTATTGCATGTTTCTTGCGCCAGAATATCTCCAGAAGTACCAGACACACCGATGCTACGAGACCTATTCCGAGCACTGAGAAGGCTGAATATACATCCGACAACTGAGCGCTGTTAAATAAGGAGTCCTGGTAACACGGTGGCATCGGAGGAAGAATTCGTTCTCTGATTCTACTCAGCATGCCGGTCTCCTTCATCTTCATTAAACTGGAAAGAATAAAATTATTATTGCATTTTAAAACACGGATGTTAGAGCCTTTCTATTTGATCTGGGCATAGATGAGATAGACAGGCTCTAACAAGGGCAACGCCAAAATCCTGCTGGAAACTATGTAAAGCTTCCATTCCGTAACAATTTGAGTCAACACAACCCAAACTCTGCGTTTTAGTTTGCGATGACAGATTTAGCAGTTATGATTAATTTTTCAAGTTTTGATTTGCGTTGCGCTCTTTTTGCAATTTTTGCGATGGTAGATATGGAATAAGATTCCAAGTCAAAACTTGTCAACTCTGTGGGCGGGATTCGGTGTTCGTTAGGGAAATTTCGTACGTAAATTTAGCAAAAAGTGAAAAGATAAAATGTGAAAATCCAGGGAAATTTTCGCGCTGACTGATTGACCAATATAAATGCATAAGTTTTTCTTTGTTGTTCAGAAATAAAGCAATACAATTGCAATAATTTATGCGTGTGTGTATGTCCAAAGTAACATAACTTTCACTCATTGTTGACTGGGCATATTTGTATTTTTTTGTGAAAAAAGTCAAGGAAAAGGTAAGAAAGAATCAGAAGTAAATGCACAAAAGAAATGTGATTGTATACTGTTGTCATAGGGATTGTACACTCAACAAACTAGGGAAAATTTGAATAAGGTAAGGGAAGAAAAGATAATTTTTTTGTCGAGGGAAACTTTCTTATGGAAACCTACAAATATTGCCAGTATTTACATGGTTGACAATAGGGAAAAATCAAATTCAGCGCAGTGCAGAGTTTACCCAGTTGTAATAAAATTAGGAGCTACCTGGAAGAAAGAGGAACTAATCTCCTAATCTCTTCAAGAAAACTAGGAACAACGGCAATTGGGTTAACGGTATGCAGTTGATGGTATTGAATGCGAAGATTGTTACGTGAAACGCAAGAAGTAGCTGAAGTCCATGATATACTCATGTCCAAAATGATTGTCGCATATCTATAACTGTCTTCTTGTAAGAATATAACTTGATAATGATTTTGTAGGGTACTTATAATACTGATACTATGTGTATAATTGGGAAATGTATATTTGTGGTAAACTTCATAGGAAAAGAATTATAAATACGAAAATTAGAATGAGTAAAGTAAAATGTTGCTAAATCAACAAGAAAGTTTTATTTTCGTTTTATTGTTCTTATTTACTGCTCTTTTGACATGAAATTTACCACATACATGTCTTTGCCGATTATACACATACTAACATTATAAGAAATACCGAGCAAATTCGTTATCAAATTATATTCCTACAACAACATATTTATAGACATGCGACAATAATTTTGGACATGAGTATACATGCAAAATTTTAACTTTTCCAAATGTCTCTCTTCCAAAAAATGGGGTATCAATCCTTATACACTAGTTAATATCGTTCAACATGGTACTTAACAAAATTTTTATATGGAAGTATATTTTATAATAAAAACTGCACAGGTTTAATAAATTGGAACAACCACTTTACAATTTAGCCAAACTAATTTTCGCTCAACCATCATTTTGCTTTAAGTGCGCGTTATTAAGGAATCAGGCTGCACTCCATCAGAAATAACCTTTTCCAAATTAGCTAGCAAAAGTTCATTATAGATACCTTCAGGAAATCTAGATCTTGTATAGTACCCAAACTTCAGCAGATCGACTATTATATGCTACAAAAGAAAACTCCATACGCTAACAAGTAAAGGGTCTAAATGGATGAATCGAGTTGCGGGATGAGACATAGTGCGTCTGATAGAGGATGTGAAAATATGTGTATGTGCAAAGTTATACCAGCTGAGCGCCATAAGAAACGGAGGCGGAGGGGGTCAAAGTTGGTGGGAAAGGCCTATGCTATGTTATAGAAATACATCAAATAAAGTGTTGAATCGTAAAAATAGTAAAAGATGGACAATGCAAACAGTAGTAGTTGCACATATTGGAAAAAGAAGAATTGGCAGAGTAGATCATGAACCTCCGCCGCCATTTTGAAATATCTGACCCCCTCCGTTTCTTATGGAGCTCAGCCGTTATAACTTTGCACATGCACATATTTTCACATCCTCTATAAGACGCAGTATATCTCATCCCACAACTCGATTCATCCATTTGGACCCTTTACTTGTAAGAAATATCCTTGGTAATTTCAAAGATAAAAAAAATACATTAATACAAATAGTACCAGCCCTATCGCGCTTCGCTTGGAATTATCACACCAATTTGATCCATATCAAATCCATTATTCCTAATTATATCAAAAATAATCATGAAGAGTTTAGAAACAAGATATATCAGAATATCTGGAAAAATCTAATCCACCAAATTGATGCGGACTTTTTATACTGATGCATCTAAATACCGCAACTCCAATGTTGGTGCAGCAGTTTACATTCTAGCTAGATCGATAACATTAAAATACTAAATGGATGTCAATATTTGAAGGAGAAGCGTTTGTCATTTGACAAGCATTGTTCTATATTAAATAACAAAAAACCTTCAAAAGCATAATTTGTATAGACTCATTAAGTATGTTAAATTCATTATCCACAACTCATTGGAATACTAAAACTTCATGGAATATACTCAATATAAAATACTTATATTCCTCCATGTCCAAAAATAAGTACAAAATTACTTTTGTCTTTAGGAAAACTCATGTAAATATTGGTAGACACAGCAATATTATTGATTTACCGGCTAAAATTGCATGTCATGAAGAAGAATACGTTAATCTCAAGTTACCACCAAATAATCTATATTGTATCATTACGATAAAGTACTATCCAGATTTATCTACTTGGAAAGAAAATGAAATGAAATCTTTGAGTGTTACCTCTGACGGTTATGCCGGTTAGAAGCGGTGATGATAAGAACTGAATAAAATGGTGGAATGAAGAAAGTGGGAGGAAACGGGAGAACCTCGAGGCAACCCACGCACACCGTGTTTGTCTACCACAAGTTCACTTGGCGCGAGCTGGGATCTAACCACGGACCCCATGCACCAGAGGTGAACGCTCTACCCTCCTTGGAAAGACAGAAAAGAACAGCTTCCTGAACAACTTTAGTGGGATATTCAAGATAAACCACGGAATTACATAAAAACTTGGAATAGACGAGAAATCTTTATTATAGATTAGTACTTGACACGGCATTAATATCATCAAAATTATTTCAAATACAGAGAAAAGAAACCTTTCACTGTTGGTGTGATAAATGCATTGGCATGCTCAACCACCTAATTTTCGAATGTGATTTTCTTCTACTAGGCCAAAATTGCTTGCTCAACTTCAACAACTTTATGGTTACTCTTTGTAGCGCCCCAGAGGGCCCTAATCCCTGGAAGGCTACGGCTAAGCTTGACGCCCAGTGCCGGAGCACCGAGTTAATAGTTACAAGAATGGGGTCGCCACCTGTGAACCACTAGGAACACAGGAATAAAAGTGAACGAAACACACATAAGCGAATACAAGATGAACCTGCATCTAAATGATCTAAAAAAAAGAAAAAAAGAAAAGAAAACATAATACAACGGTAAACGAATCCAACCTATGCGAGACTGCCACCTGTACACTCTACGAGTGCACAGAGAACAGCCCTTTCCTTGTGCTGTGATTTCCTTACCTGAAAATAAACCAAGGAAAACTCAACCACTAAAGATACACCTGTGAGGTTTGGTTTCTCTAAATATAAACATTGGGATTATATGGGTTGTAATATTTATTTGACTAAGTATATTTTCACAGGCAAAATTATTCAATACTTATTATATACGTGTAAATGGAATGATGTTCTGTATACGTGTAAATGGAATTTCTGACATTGAGACTAGAATCAAATTAACATAAAATTTCTGTGACTTTTGAACTCGCACAGTCATGCGACTAAACAGACTTATACTGCATAAAATAAATAAATAAATAAATAAATAAATAAATAAATAAATAAAAATTAAGCTTACTACATGGGTAGACAAATACACAAAGGATACACACTCCAAAAAAAAAAAACATTATGTTAATAAGTTCACCATGGCTGTAGTACATACTTAAAACAAAATAGCTCGAGCAAATTAACTTTAAGAACCACGACTAGTCGGGTGGACATAGAATTGGATAAGGCATTAGCATAAACGAACATCATACACTGCTGAATTATTACTAAAAGACGAATGGACCCTTTTAAGAGAAACATCATGTCATATTAATGCTACTAGCAGTAAACGTCGCCAAAACCGACAATCTTGATGCTGGGTAGGATTCTCTAAGGTGGACAAGTTTGACAAACATGGCTATAAAGACATTGTGACAAGCCATGATAATTAACATTGTGACGTACCATAATATTTGACATTGTGACATACCATAATATATAGACCCATGTAATCAATCTACCGTGGAACACAAATGCGGCGAAGATACCTTCAGGCAGAGATTAAGAAAAAAGAACTAGAGCGCGAACAATATGACTTCTACAGAGAGTTAAATCAGCTGTAAGACAACCATGATAACCAAAGAGGACAACACTCTTATCCAACTTGTGCTAAGTGGCCAAGCAAACTTTAAATGACGGAGACATGCTCGTGGCTTAGCAATAATGATCTTGAAAGACAGTTATTAATCATGCACTTCATCTTACTCATGAGATGCTTATAACGCAACTAAGACTTCTGACAATTGCAAATGATTACCTGCAAACCAACATTTTAAATAATGTACTTGCAAATCCACAAAAGGGTGCAATGCGTACACATTGTGAAAATAAATCACTGGATATGATGATAAATTCTGTGCGAAGCAGAATTAATGGCCAGCTGCGAGGGCAGGAGCTTATCTTGTGGGGTACTTACCCTAATTGCAGGCATTGGATAAATCTATTTCACTATTATTTCCTCAGACACACTTGCTACACAAATGAGCAACACTTTAGGAGAGAATACTGATTACACGAGACACACGAACTACTGCATCACTCACACACACAATATATAGATTTTGGGCAAATTGACGATTCACCATCACTAAGTTGATCCTCTTGACTGTTCAGAACTAGTCTGATTGTAGGAAGATGTCCTTATTGCAACTGATCTTCCCCGGGCAGGGAGGAGTCGGTGTCGCATCAACTTCCTGGATAGTACTGGGCAGTCCCGATGATATGGTGACTGTACACTGATTTGAGATGATACTCCTGAGTAAAATATGTGGAAAGTACAAACATTGGGTCATCACAACAAAGTTAAGACTGGCCACTTTAACCAACATACTGAAGAAACGCCAGAGAAGACGTGTACAAGTAAACTCCATGGCATGGAACTATATACATCCAAGGCACAAGACTCTATCTCACTTAAATGACGTATTGCTTCATCTTCACGTTTACACGTAGTAAATGAATGTAATTGCTCAGATTGATTATAAGGTCACATGAGCTTAGGCTGCTGTGAGATAAATTCATGGTTTTCATAGTGATATGATAAGAACATATCAATACAGACGGATCACTCGACATGTTGCGTTGACTGCTTCCTGAAACACACTCACAAAATTAGTCTGTCCCTGATGGGTTGACAATAAGATCCATGGACTTCCATAGTAGAGAATAGAATTGAAGCAAGCTAATAATGCAGGTAGATAGGATACTCAACCATTGTGTTACTTCATTGACGATGTGGATGGGTTGGGGGGCCCGCTAATAAGAGCTTAGCTGTACATGTTGATGCTTAATTTATGCTGGAAACTAAACTTGTGTGCGACTACTGACATCATGACAAATTCGATCCACAAATAGTACACCAGCTGCGAAAAGATGCTTCTACGAAGCCACTGTACGGAACGTGAGAAATTTTCACACAATGCAGACTCACGTGGTGAACTGAAGCGAAGGCCTGTTTCCCAACTCCATCTAAATATTGCTTCAATTTATGCTGATTGCACGGACTAACTAGGATGAAATGTTCTACATACCACAATGTGAGTTAAACCAACTTTAGAGACTCGGATGGACACTATTAACCAAGATATATCGAAAATGGGTTGACAGGTGAAATTACTACCACCCATTACGTTTCCATCTTCTTGCAGAGTACCGAGAATTCTTTGCGCGCACCCGCGAACATGATGTTTCTACAGGGTTGCCAACTACAAATTTGTTACAAGAAGTATTTTATAAGTTACACTAGTATTACCATTCTAGTCAGATTGTATAGGGGCGTTACATCTTCACTCTTCTATAAATATATTCTGGACTTCATTTAAGATTCGTATACAATTTCTACTGAATGCTGGGTAAATCTTTTCTTTCTTTCTTTCTTTAACCCAGAAGTAAGGTTTAGGTTTTATTTAGGCAGCTTCGAACTGTATTCCCTATTACACTTTGTTGGTTTGCTTTGTATAATTTATATATTCTGTCTTAATAGTCCAAAATTTAAGTTAAAATTCCTTGTCAGTGCGGTTCCGTATAATCCTTGAAATCAAATAATTAGGTCTACACTGAAATTGTTGATCTCTGTTGATATACATAAAGTTAAATTTTTAAAATTTTTTATCCGACTTGGATATAAAAATTATTATATTTTGTCCATTTGATTATACGGACTGGTCTAAAAAAATAAATTTTAATTATAATCTTCTAATTATTAGTTTTCGCTCAGGGTAAATCTGTTAAAAAATCAATTATTACAAACAGAATATTTCCAATTCACTCTTTTTGGGGAAAGCAAGAATACAGTCGCAGAAAAAGAAAAAGAAATCAGTAACATCAAACTAAATATAGCTGAATAAAATTAATTATTCCATTCTCCAAATCTTCTCCTTTCAAAGAAGTAGTATATTAAAAAATGCAACTTATGTTACACTTAAGTCAGAAATCAGGCAAGCGGTATTTAGATAATAATCATAACAGAGCCAAGAACTCAAAACCAATTTTTAGTCCTTTCGATTTATATTACTTCCACTGCATTTAAGTCAAGAATTAATATAAGTGTCTCAAAAAAATAATCTAATAACTCTTCATCTGCATTCTCAACACACGAGGACCTTGAAGTCTGGTGCACCTATCAAACACTCTTAAGAGTGGAGAAGACAAGACAAGACAATAAATTTCTCAGTTGCAGTAAAGTGACCTTTCAATAATGGCAGAATGCCTATGACAACGATGATAATGAGTTTGCAAAAATCCACACAGCAGCTACTCATGAAAATGGACTGTAAAGATATGTGAAAGCGATAGGCCCATTACAGAAAGAATTAATTGGAAACCTCATTTCATACAACTGTGACCGCAGAATTCCTACAGAATACTGAGATTCATCTTCTTTTGTTGATGGAAGCTTATGAATATCGCCAGTGGCTACATTAAATTATGTAAACATTTCCCAGAATGAACATGTACTCAAAGATTTAGTAAAATTGATTAAATTACTACTCAGCCATTCTGTAGATAAATCTGATCAGTGCTTATTTCAGAAAAAAAGTTTTCCCGGGGGACACACTTAGTATTCGGAGGGGCACATTCTATTTTCACACAGTACAATTCTATTTATTATTATATTATGGACGTATTATTTTGGTATCCTCCGGGGGAGCACTCTTAGAGCTCTGGGCGGCAGTGTCCCCCAAAAACATGTCTGGAAGAAACACTGAATCTGATCTAATAATCTCCTGAAACAAAGAAGTGACATTACCTGATATTAATAAGCCTCTTGTAAGCTGACATGGGTGGCATAGGGAAAGCAATGACGCTTTCACTAGATGGTACGTTGAGTTCTTGCATGTCACAGCGAATATTCCACGGAATGTAAGTGTTAAGAGCTCTCCTCGCTTCCTGATTAGAGACAATAAAAGCCGACTGACCCTTGCTGGCTTCAATGAGCCCTTCCCGGTGATTCTCCACTCCTCGGCCATGAACCAAGCCTCGGAAATAGAACTCTTTCAGGTTAGAATCATCAGTTGCCTACAAATACAAAAAATAACATAGCAAATGAAATACGTATAGCACGCCATCCTCAATCTATTGTTTCTAATGCGTAGCGTGGTAGGCAAAAGAAATTTCTTTTTCGCTGACGTGAGTAGTAACATGCATTTTTTGTTACCAAACTTACTTTTGATTTCTTTCTCTAGCTTCATTACTATGTTACACTTAAATCTCTTCACATACAATATGACTTACTTTTTTAAATATCTTGCATAATTGAGTTCACTTTGTTAATTAATTCTTATAAAAATTACATTAAAATGTAAAGACTCGATTATTGGCAATAGATGCAGCACGTGTTCTCTACTTTCCAATGTATTTTATATGAAGAAACAATATTCAAAATAATTAAATTCCAGAGATCAATAATCAAATTTTGCCCAGAAATATTAATTAGAAAATAATCCATGCAGTTTTATTTCTTTTAAAAAATATATATTATTCAGTTTCTTTGTTGATAAGAGTTTGACTATTAGGCCAGTTATACACTATAGGATAAGTCCTAGGAAATCTCTTACGATGTTTCCCAGAATCAAATTCAAAACGTCAAATTGCATGTCATTTCCTATGTTCTGAACGATCCTGTGAGATTTCTCTTGTTTAGAGCACGCTCTATTTCTGAAAGAAAATTGGTAAGATTTTGATTTAAGCGACGTCAGGTGAGAGAAAGTGAAAATAAATTTGTTCTCTCTCCGCCAGCCATGTGTGGATGAAAGAGGAAAAATACTCGACAAAATGAAGAGTGTGCAGGGACTGATGAGGTATATTTTGCTAATTTATCTTCTGAATTTTATTTTTATTTTTTAGAGGTGTTGAATTTAACAATATAGCGCCTGGTATTAATGTCAGTAGAATGTGCAGTGTAGTTACGTGTATGGCACAAAACTGTAAATTGCCTACGAGATATGCTGTAACATTTGTCTTCAGATAAATTCTAAGATATTTCCTAGGACTTATCTCCTAGCGTATAGCAGGCCTTAGAGGCATACTTCTGAAGAGTAAAATTAATTGCTTTCAACAGGACTAGCTCGGGAGAGTAATGCTTCCGGAAGTAGGAACGAAATACACAGTTCTTATTGGTTGGTGTTATCCATTTCTTGCCACGTTGCATTCAAATAGCAGAAACCAAATGCTTGCTGCTGCCGGCCCTCGTGGGCGAGCGTGTTAGCGCTGTGTGCTAATGGCGAACATCGCTTGTAGCGTGGGTTCAAACCCGCTCAAGGAAGTTTTTATTTATTTATTTTATATTTTCATAACACTTTTTAAATTAAAGTAAGATGAAAATAATACTCAAAAAGTGATTATTGTTGTTGTTGTTGTTGTAGTAGTAGTAGTAGTAGTAGTAGTAGTAGTAGTAGTAGTAGTAGTAGTAGTAGTAGTAGTAGTAGTAGTAGTAGTAGTAGTAGTAGTAGTAGTAGGAGGAGGAGGAGGAGGAGGAGGAGGAGGAGGAAGAACGGATTAGAAGCCCCGCAGGGCTCGTTTTGTCCCACCTTGACCCCAATGATAAAAAATTTTGTGACCAACTTAAAACAGCTGGCTAGAGTAGCGCGCGAAAAAAAACGTACTTCCGGGAGCATTACTCTCCCGAACGGGTAGTCTCTCAACAATCGATGCAATAAAATAATTTTAAAATGTACAGGAAATCAGGAATTATTCTCTGATTATTTATTCAATTTGTCTTTAGATAAAGTCTCGAATTTGATTGAACACGTTTTGAATATTTTCAGCCCGTACAAAATACATTGGAAAGATATGAAAAAAATGAGCTGCCACCTAGTAGCAAAATGTCGAGCCTTTACACTTATTTTAAAATAAGAGACAAATTCATTATTTTCTTCAGAAATACTTTTGTATGAAGCAAGTACTCTTTTCATTCGATAGAACATACAGGCGAATGTTACTGTAGTATAATATCACCTGAATGCAACTTGTAGTCAGCTAATACATAAAATTAGAAGTTACTGAAGTTGAAGCCCGTGGCTAGAGAGCGTTTCTTTGGTACACGACGTCATGTGTTCGATTCCCTCTGCAAGAGTACTGAACACACCATTTTGTTTCTAATCCCACTTTAAACAGTAGACAGGAAAGCCCGCTAGATTGTTTTTTCAAGAGAGGTAGTAAAAGACCGATACACAAACGCCGTTGATACTTCGATTCTCGCGTGCACTTAATGTATCAAATAAAACAACAATTATTTACGAGTATATTCTTATTAGAGAGAGTAAATAAACTACCGTACTATAATATTTAATATACATTATATCAAGTACTATAGTGTTAGATATTATAGTGGAATGTGTAAACTGTAATTGTGCCACAATTATTATTTACTTATTTCTACAAATAAGCACTTTCACATTCATACGAGTACATTTCTAAACTCTGAGTTGGGTTTAAGCATATGTACAAAACCTAACATAAATACACTTGTTACTCCTGATATATTTATTGTAGCCAACTTCCATATTCTACATATGAGTTTAGTTACTACAATGATCGAACTGATCCACACATAATACAATAATATAAACATAATTAGAGAAAGAGATTCTACTACATGAGAGAACATACAAGATTCCATTGAGTCCTAATCCATCTTGATCTGATTGCAACACATGATTGTTTGCGCAGTATCTATCCTAGCAACCAATATTCAATGCAGGCCGGTAGCCAGCCCAAAAATGTAGGGAGGGCGGTAGGAGTTAGGGGAGGCCATTTCATTCATTTTCATTCAATTCATTTTCAAGCCTACCGTGAAAATTTTAAGAGGTACAGTAGAAATTTAGGGGGATCGGCCCCCCTAAACCCCCTTGGATACGGGCTTGATTCAATCTAGAGGCATGTGCCAGTATTCCTTAATGTCGCGTGTCCATAGTCATGTGGCCTCATTCCATAGCCAATACATAGTATGTGAGAACAAATTAGTCCGCCTTACGCAGAGTCGTTTCGACGTATGATTAGCATTATACTAAAACACTGACTACTGCAGGAGACTTATGTTAGTCGAACTCTTTAGTATGGCACTAATCGCGTTTCAAAACGACTCTGAATAAGGCCCATTATCTCTTGGTATATATTTCAAGGAACTGAACATTCTTCGAAAATCCAGGAAGCAACAACTCCTCCCCCCTTGCTCCCCGCCTTGGCGTTCATAACTGTAGGTCACATCGTGTATAGATTCGCTGCTGACAAAAGACGTAATTCAAGTCAATACATCAAATGAGTTTTACTTTATGGAATAATAAACAAATTATAACTTTAAAAAAAAAAATAATCGAAATCATTGAAGTAAATTTAATGAGTGATATTAATGGAAATTTGGGAAGACTAAAGTACAGTATTATCAAATGTGAATAAGACCAACCCTAAGGAACTCTTCGTCTTGCCCTGACTTCGTGTACCAGAACTGGAGATCGCTGTTGAGAAGGTCTCTGAAGTTTTTGATGGAAAGCTCTCGCACGGACAGCACAGAGGTTATGAAGGCTGCGTATGCGTTGTAGATGATCATCGCAAAGAACAGACCGAACACCAACACAACACTGCAACACGCTGTACGGTATTCTTTATGATTACCTGAAGCACACAAAAGAAGGTGTTGTCTATTGTAGACCAAATAAATTTAATAAAATTTTGTTCGAGAAATTTTAACAAATATTCATACAAGAACTTTGATTTTTTTGTAACTCAATATCATGAAGATATATCGATAACTTTCTCTTTTAAATTTTGAATCTAAATAATATACCTTGCCACATCTTATTAGGGATTAAAGCATTTCAGGTACTAGCTCCCATATCTTATTAGGGATTAAAGCATTTCAGGTACTAGCTGCCATATCTTATTAGTAGAGACCGGATGTTAGGCAAAATGCCTATCCTTTAATATTAAAGATATGATCAAAAATAACATTTTAAAGTTCATATGGGGGGTTATAGTGTCGATTTAAGCTAATTTTATTTTGCCTATTTTGCCTATTTCGACCTTTACTGCCTAAATAATTGCTTTAGTGCCTAATGTTGCCTATTCTATGCATTTTCTTCAAATTAAGCCTTCATTGGAAAAATGTAATTTATATAACATAAATAATAAACACATATATGTGTATATTAGGTGTTTGTAAAAACAAGCACGTGGTACGTTGCAATATATATACAGAGTGATATCAAAAGTGATTGATTGGTGAAGCGGGAATTGATTAGTGATATCAAAAGAAGACAAACAGTCATCGTGTATTTTGTCTAATTCCGTGTCATGTACAAGTGACAGAGTGCCAACTTGGAATCGAAAATCAAATCCTGACAATTGGAACGAAACCGAAAGATGTGCGCATATTTCGAGAGGTGATTCGTGACATGAAAAGAAGACAAAACATCCTCTTGAATGTCACCAATCACCTCCCGAAGTATGTGCACACTTTTATGTCTCGTTCCAATTGTCAGGATTTGATTTTGGATTCCCCCTTGTCACTCCTACACGACGTGGAATTCGACAACATGCAGAAGGACGTTTTGTCTTCTTTTGATGTCATGAATCACCTCTTGACGCATGTGGACATCTTTCAGGTTCTCCCATAACAAGCTTCGTTTTTATATATACAATAAAGGAAGATATTAACAAAGCAGTATGATTCTATATTCTTTGAACATTATCTATGACCTGAATCTATTTTTAATTATATTGAGTATTTATCTTCATTATTTCGAGTTACATTTTAGTGCCTATTTTACTGCCTATTTTTTAAATTTTTAGTGCCTATTTGCCTGCCTATTTTCCAGGTTTTTAGTGCCTAAACATCCGGTCTCTACTTATTAGGGATTAAAACATTTCAGGTACTAGCTGCCATATCTTATTAGGGATTAAAGCATTTCAGGTACCAGCTGCCATATCTTATTAGGGATTAAAGCATTTCAGGTACTAGCTGCCATATCTTATTAGGGATTAAAGCAATTCAGGTACTAGCTGAAGTTCTCACCGTTTCCTAGGAATAAAGAAGTGACAAAAAAATTCTAAACAACCAAAGGTAAGGGTTTTCAACATGACAGACGGGCTACATATTAACAATTGCAATTGCGCTTGCAGTGCACTAAGCTCAAGTGCAGTACCTGGAACTATCTTTTTTCTTTTACCAGTTTGGGCCATATGTGGCCAGCTGGTCGTGAGTTGAAGATCCTTGCCCAACGATCTCTTCTCTACAGTGCATATAGGTAAGATTAGGCAACAATGTAGATTCTAAATTCTACTTCTAAACAGCCTTGCGATCTTTTCCTTAGAGCTGGGGACATGGTGTCTCAGTGGTAGAGTGCTTACCTCTGGTGCATGGGGTCCCTGGTTCGATTCCCGACCAAGTAAGTTTGTGATGGACAACATCGTGTTTGTGGGTTTTCTCGAGGTACTCCAGTTTCCTCCCACATTCTCATCCCATTAATTTTCCAATAATCATTCATTTGCCTTATTCATCGTCTCCCTTATCCTTAAGGGTATAATCTCATATCTATCGGGTGATCGTAGTGGATAATTGAAAATGGACGTGTTCAACAAAGAGGTCATCGTGCTAAACTGAGTTGAATGTGCCTGTGAGATCTATAAATACCACACTCCCATTTAAATTTTTCAGGAAAGCTTTTTGGATGTTGCTTATGATCCGTAATACCTGATCTAATGTTGAATGAACAGATCGGAATTCAGCTTGTTGTCACTTCTGTCTGATTTGGACAAAATAGAGATGTAATCTACGCACCAGATTTTTGAATCTTTATTTTGGATAAACTATTGGTGAAAAAAAATCCGATTTTTTCTAGGTTTTCCGTGTTTTCGAATAAGAATAGTACCGGACGTCTTCCAAGAGAGCGAAATATATCCAATAACAAGACTAGCCATAAATAGTTCAGCTAGTATTTGTCGAAGTAGTGAAGATGGTGCCTAGAGATGCGGAGTAATGATCTTGTCAGGACCGGAAACTGAGTTCCTGCGATGTTTAATGACGTCATCTACTTCGTGTATATAAATTGGGTAATTCAGGGCAATTCATTAACTGAACTGGACCTGGGTAAGGGTAATTCAGGTCGGCTGTGGTAACATCTTTGCAGTGTTGAATTAGATATTTGACGGTGTTAGCATCAATTTGGTGTGCCCGAGCTGTCTGTATTTCCTTGAATTTGTTGGCCATATCGGCAAGAAAATTTAACTTATATTTGGTATCTATGAATATCTAGTAAGAAAGGAATTCTGTTAGGTGCATAGTTGCGTTTGATTTCATTCCAGAATTTACTACTTTATGTTCTGTAGACCTCATTTAGAAAATGTCTATTTCTTTCGCTTTCGAGACAGAAGTAAGCCACATGTTTCTCCAATTGTCAAAGATTCTGTAACCTCACCAGGAATAGAACAGAAGTGTACACGTATCAAACATATGTGTTATCCATTCTGCTATGTGGAAATATTTGAAACGATCTCCATACGTAATATACATTTACCTAGGTATATCTTTATAGTATACATATGATCAAATTAAGCAATCCAAAATTAATATGCATTTTGTTTATCATTATATTGTCCATCGTACCAGTCATTATTTTCCCACATACTGTACGTAAGTCATTTGGCTTTCTCTTGTTTTAGTTGAACTACGTCTGTAAAGGAACTGTATTGCTTACACTCCAAGAAAATAAATAAATAAATAAATAAATAAAGATGAGCGTATATTTAGAAGGAATAATGATTGACCTGTGCAAGTAAAATGAAAACGCAATTACTTAATAGTAATTAGAGGACTAAAGTAATAACAATAATAATAAAAACGTTTACCTTGCATACAAAGAAGAGCAACAGCCCACAAAATGGTATCTGAAACCCTCCAACAAGGATTTTTCTCCCACGGCGCATGGAAGCCTAGAGCCATTACAACTCCTAGCAGAAGACCCGTAGCAGCAACACACGCCAAAAGGATAGGGTTGAAAGGTTCCAGAAAGATATCTCGAAGAGCAGAAGAACTAGGATGCCGGAAGTAGATATTCCTCCTACAAACAAAATGAACAGTGTAGTATATCATAATTATTGGCATTTGAACGTAATGTTTCATTCAAGTGATAGAGTCTTTATATAAATGATAATGATTTACAATGTCGGTCGTTTTCTTTCAAGTTTCCTAAATATAACATTAAGCAAATCTATTAGTAAAATGGAGAAAATAGTAAAAATGCATTTGCTGGCAACTCTAATGCCAGTTTGAAAATCAACCAAGACAACCAACTTGGGATCAAGGGCGCAGATCTGGGGGGCCGAGGGGTCCCGGGCCCCCCAAAGCTCATGTGGGCCCCCTATTGTATTTGTGAATATACAATATTTGGCATAATTTGAGTGCAATTTATCTTAAAATTTTCATATATATATACACCTTCTGCATCTGAATGGGCCCCCCAAATTTACAGAGAAATCGGCGCCCTTGCTTGGGATTGATCATAGGACTCACAAGTAAGGCTTACTGCATATTGTAAACACACTTTCTTAATTGTATAAAATGCTACAGGAAATCAAAAGTGGTAGGCCTATACGTGCAAGAAAGTCAAAAAAAGTGAATATTTGTATTTACTCCCCCAAAAGCCGGCTTGTTATGGGAAAAATCTCCATCTCACAATATCCAGAGACGTCAAAGTGTATACTTCATTTCCACCAACCTATATATGACTATTACATATATACAATATACTGTATGTAGTATATTAGAGCTCTGTTGAAAGCTTAGAGGTGAGTAAGAGAGCTGGTAATATTGAAGCTCAGTGTTACATTGTTGCTCCCGGTAATACTTTAGATTTTAATTAATTTAAATACCATACTTTGAACCTTGAGTGCTAAAGGGCAGACGTTGTGGCTTAGTGGAAAAGCGTTTACCTATGGCGCTAGGGATCTCTAGTTCGATATCAGGCTAAGTGAGTTTGTGGTACATAATATCGTACCCGTAGGTTTCCCAACGGCTTTCCCACTTTGTCATCCCAGGAATTCTTCCGTGGCTTACAGGTCATAATTGAACGACATTAAAGATTTCATTTTACTTTCAATTCCTGAAACAAATATACTTGCTTTGTTTGTTTTTTTTTTTTTTTTTTTTTTTTTTTTTTTTTTTTTTTTTTTTTTTTTTTTTTTAGTAGCTCTGCAGATGTAATTTGAATTTATAGTTCATTCAAGGAACGTTCAGTACCTCATGTAAACAAATACACGTGGTGATTGTTTGGAACATCCATGCGGCAGAAGAAAATAGTCCATTGTCAAATAAGCTGTTTTTCAATGTTTTTGTTACTTATAAGGCTCATTACCAGAAATACAATTTACTTACAATTAAATAACAGAAACAACACTATCTAAGAACTAAATTGAATTAATGCAATAAAAGAGAATACGCATGCGTAGGAACTGGATTTGACCCACCTTATGCGCGAATCACAGTTTACAATATGACTGCGTGCGGGGAATATGCAAAACGCCGACAGAATACAAGCACGTGCTTCTCGAAAGAAGCGGTGACCGATAGCCACTCATCCGATGACTGGCGGAGTAATACCATTCTACAATGTTTACTTCAGGATCAGAAGGTTCGTTGAATGAAATTTAGATATTTTCTGCGCAGTGGCTGTGTATGTGAGTTCGCCTAAGTTCAGTTACGAAATGTTAATCCGTCTTGTAAAAAAAAAAAAAAAAAAAAAAATGTGTATCTGAAATCATTTCTCAGTTAATTGATCAATTTAATTTTAATTTTAATATTTCTTGTTTTAGCTACGTTCTATAAGTTAGTGATTTCTCTTTAAAAAATAATATTATGTACCTAGTTGGTGGTAGACTTCCGACTTGCCTAATTGGATAGGCAAGGCCGTATAACAAACAGTCGGATAGATCGAAATTATACAATTACTCACTTCCTAGTACTTTATAAAAGTTTTGCTATTTACTGAACTGTATGTTTTAAGGATTTATCACAGAAAATGGAGGTTCAAGAATAAAAATATTCTACATATTTCATGAGATAAATGTTATAGATGGTACTAAGATAAATTTTAAAATAATTACTTAATTGGAGGAAAAATGAATACAGTGTACAGTATGAATATAAACCATTTTAAGATAAACAAAGCAACGTAAAACTTAGGCCTAATTATTAAAAGAAAGCAATTTAAGCTATTTTAATGTTGATTGATTACACAAATGTGAAAACGATAAGTCTAAGAATGAAAAGTAAAAACATACAATTTTTAGATTTTAAAAATGTCCTTGATAAATGACTGCTTCTCCTTGGCACTCGCACTTTTGAGAAGGCATTAAAAGGCAAGTAACTTGCTCTATATATAGGGTGTTTCAAAACAATACCGACAACGTTTGGGACTTGATTCCTGACCCCAAGATAAGACAAAAAGTATAGACCAACCTGGGTGCACCAAAGTGGTCATACTTTTTGTCTTATCTTGGTGTAAGGAATCAACTCCCAAACGTTGTCGGTATAGTTTTGAAACACCCTGTGTATATATAGGCTGAACCACGGGAAATGGGACTCTTGGAAGTGGTAACAAGGCCAAACTGAAGCATATGGTGGCGCTAGTTGAAATGCCATTTTACCACAGAAGTCTGCCATTAAGTTTACCATGAGTGGTTGGCCAGTGTACGTACGTGTTCAAGCGATTGAAGCCTTTATTCGCGATGTTCCGTGGGAGCTGCGACGTGAGTATGACTGGCATTTTAGTGTGCCAAACAGGAAAGCAATTAACAGGTAGATGAAACAATGTCACACCAAACGACAATCTTAGGGCTGTACTGAGGATTCTCATGGAGAATTTGAGGATTTGTGTCCGACTAGTTATGAAAATTCAGTTTATTGACATCTAATCAGGTTGAAATTCGCGTCATCAGACATCATAAGATCGTCCAGCAAGTCTTCATAGCGATTCAGTTTGTCTAAAAGCAGTTCATAAAAGGTTTTTCTAAAAGCTGTTTGTCAACCAGTCATAGTTGTTGCACAATCTGTATCTTGTGCGGATGATAGTGTAGGCCCTCCTTAAAAATACGACTCACTGATGTAGGCGACATGTGGCAGTGTTGCATGGTGACGAGTTGATTTTTGCTGATTTGCTGCAAAGCCTGTTGTACACGATCGATGTTTTCTGGTCTACGGACTGTCCTTAAAGGTTCTTCATGCTTCTTGTCGACAACAGAACCAGTTTCTCCCATTGTTTCACCCACCTGGAATTTCTTACCTGTATGGCACACTGAAATGCCGGTCCTGCCCACGTCGCAACTTCCGCTAAACAGCAACTATTCTTTTCTAGCGAACAAAGGCTTCCAGTGTTCGAACACGCAAATGCACTCGCCAACGACTAATGGTAAACTAAATTGCAGACTTTGTGATGTAGACGGTATGGCAACTAGCGCCACCATGCGGTTCAGTTTGTAAGTGTTGCCTCTTTCAAGTATCTCATTTTCCGTGGCTCACCCTGTATATATATATATATATATATATATATATATATATATATATATATATATATATATATATATATATATATATATATATATATATATAATTTCCTTACGGACATTTTTTCTTTTTTTCTCAACTAGGCTGGATAATCGATAGTTTGTTGTAGGTATAAAAATAGAAATATTTTTCCATGCCTTGAATATTTCATGACTTAAAGACAGACATTATTCTTTTTTAAGACACTACTTACATTGAAGTAACAATGGGAAGAGAGAAGAACATGTCCTTGGAGCGATCTTTGTCAACCACTACGTTGTCCAATCCAACATCTACGTCACCAGAGACAACGGCTCCCAGCAGATACAACCAAACGGACTCCTCGTTTTTCCAACCCAATTTGCTGTATGATTTCAGTTGGTAGCTGCAAAAACAAATTAAACAATTATCATTAGAGCCTGTATACAGATGTATCAAAACACTTAAATATATACTATAAATAAGTAACATGCAATTAAGAAACAGTTTATTCATTACAGTTTAACTTATTTATTAGTAGCTCTTATGATTCGGCTAGATATCATTCATACCTTTTAGGGGCCACCTAACACAAGTTGGTTAGTGACTTTTGTACAATAGTTCTTATTATTTACGTACACTGAAGATATTTTAAAGTGAACCTGCAGAAAGAAATGTAATTCCATACCCTAAAAATAATTATTAATGAGACAGGGTCGATTTACTGAAATAAAAGTATAAGGGTGATGAATTTATGTATGGATCCGTACAATATAACTGCACCAGTAGTAATATTGAATATATGTCTTTAAGAGTTTTATCTGTAAATTAATTAACTATTAATTAATTAATTAATTAGTTTCATTAGATCGTACAATCCCCTATGAAGTTCATATTTTTCAAACATTCCTTGAGAATATTGATTTGGGGCTAAATTGATCAAGTATTCTAGAAGAAGAAGAAATGTATGTCTTATGAAGTAGTTTTTGAACAATATAGTTTTTGTACATTTACTGCAAAATTTTTACCTTTTTTACATTCGTTATTTATTTTCGTAAGTACTGTAATTTTTAATATTACATTTATTACTGTAAGGACTCATTAATTTACTTTTGAAATATGTTAAATTTTACAATTATAATAAATTTTATTGTTATTGTAAAAATAAGTGAAAAGTTTTTCTAAATGGAGTATCGATTTTTGACATTACGAGATCAACGATATTCATTTTTCAAAGATTTGTAATTAGATAACGCTTATAAAAGTGCCAAAAGTCAATTTTGTTTGTTTTCTTTAGGTGTAGAAGAGTTTAAGGATAGCAACATTTGAAAAATTAAACATATAATAATGGAGTAGGCCTAAATGAAGTATAGAGTTACGTGATATCTCAGAGAACAATAGGTTACATCGATTGCGGAATATGTTCACAAGTTACTTTGTGTTTACTTACACTACCTGCCCCAGTTAGTATCCTTACGCAGACAGCAGACACGGAATATAGGATTGGTTTAGAAATATTTTAGGACATGGCGTTTTTATACCTTTGCAAATAAAACACGGGGCTTGTGTAAACCCAACTCCCCCCAGTTCTTTGTCACCGGAACTGGAAGAACCACTACTACTAGCGGTACTACTACTACTTCTACTACTACTACTACTTATATTGAGAACAGAACCCAACCAATCCCAGTGTGGCTTCTAACCCGCTCCTACTATTACTACTACTAGTACTACTACTACTATTGCTACTAACTACCACTACTACTACTGCTACTACTACTACTACTTATACTAAAGCTTCCTTACCACAAGATTTACCTTAAATCTTCATAACATGCGATTCCGATTCATTATGAACTAATATGAATCGTTGGAACCATTATGATTTGTTAAAAATCACTGGGGGTAGCAGGCTATACTCAATCCAAACACGGTGCAATTGTCGAAATCTAACGTGCTGTATTATTACGAGAAGCTAGTATCCATCTAATCCGCGTTACGGTAGAGCGAAGGATAAGGACTTGCGCATTACTGCGAGAGTCTGCACGAAGCAGACACGTTAGCGAATGTGGGTATATGCATAATGAAATATTTGTTAAATTCAGCGTTTGGTAAAGCGACTGCCTATTCCTCTGGTAGTGCCAGTTTCTGCTTATGAATGTCAACTAAAAAGGACTTTCTCAAGTTAACTTGAGCTAAAGCTGACTTACTTTTTTCTTTGTTTCGATTTTTTCGAACATTCCTACGAAATTTGATGCTATAAATCGATTAGCGGAGACCGGGCCTGGTTGAAACACCGTCTTGGTTGAAACAGTAGCTAAAAATTATGACGAAAGGAGCATAGCAACTCTGTCTTCCTAGTACAGCAACATTAGTCAAATCTCTTCATTGTGTACGAGTTTCATGGAGGTTGGGGCCACTGTTCACAATTTATCTTGAAAAATTTGTTTTTGAAGGTGATGAGTAACTTTAAAAATAATGTTTTTCTTTTATTATTTCAGAATAACAAAGTTATGGAAATATAAGTAGTATCCAGCAAGTGGTTTGAAGTATCGTGTACGATTTGCATTGCTTATATTTTGATTTAACAAATTGTGTGTGTCATTATTTGCATTCTTATCATGGCGGATAGCAGGGGGTTGATTGAAACACAAATTTTTAAGTGTTTCAACCAACCTCGCTTACATTTTCTCATATAGTCAAGCCTTTGTAAACGATGAATTGATTTTTTAAAAATGATTTGAGTTCTTATGATTCAAATAATTTAGTCATTTCAAAAACTACAAACTACAAACAGGGAGAAGCATTAGCTTAGTAGGACTATCGAAAAAGAACCTGTTCACTAAAGAAAGAAATAGAAAAAAAAATTGACCCCAGTTCGAGTTCAGAAGATGAATACTTTTGTCTTTTTTGTTGTGATACATATTCTAACAGCAAACCTCGTGAAAAGTGGGTTAAATGTACATCATGCCACTTTTGGGCTCATGAAATGTGCACTGATGGAACAGTTCCTTTCGTATGTCAGAACTGAAATTCCGACGATTATTAGGAATGCAGCTTTCGCGAAGCAACATAACAAGTAATGCAGTACTGCAATGCTATGTTTTATCATTGTTACAAGCACATTTTCTGTATGGGTATGAAAATAGTTTTGATCTGTTTCACAATTTGTGTAGAATTCGCATTATATTATAGCTAATTACATTTTATAAAGGCTAAAATAGAACTTAGAATAATATATTTCCTTTGTTTCAATCAACCCCACGATGTGTTTCAATCTACTCCGTGAACGGTGTTGCTTGTAACACTTGTAGACCTGAAGAAAATCGTGTGTTACTCCGTAATGTAA
Organism: Thermobia domestica; assembly: GCF_964235325.1. NCBI lineage: Eukaryota > Metazoa > Arthropoda > Insecta > Zygentoma > Lepismatidae > Thermobia > Thermobia domestica. The sequence goes on from NC_137463.1 coordinate 267,246,516, forward strand.
ACCAATAAAAGAATGAAAATGTACATAATACGAGGTGAAATTTCAAACTTTAATTTGGTTCATTTTTTTTTTTTTTTTTTTTTTTTTTTTTTGTGAATTTCAAATACATATTACAAAAGTTATGTGGGCAAATGTAAAAAATGTTTCAACCAGCCCCGGTCTCCCCTAGTACGGGTCCCAATTCCTAGCGGTGACTGTCAAGGTCAAATTCAATGTTAAACGTCAAAAAGCCTTACCTTAGGCTTTGTGCAAAAGTGCGAAATGCACACTTTGAGCATGCACACTCAAAGTCTACAAATGGAGTGTACACTATATAGTGTACACTTTGCCAAATTAACTTTTGATCCGCATTTCGTGTCAGCGTCTCGTCGTGGTGGGACATGAAACATTGATAACAAGAGAAGTGAGCATTTTGCGTGCTAGAAAAAATAATGTTTTCTTTTTAGATGAATGACTTTCCTGTTATATTAAAGATAAAATATCGTACAAATTGAGAATATAGTGCAACCATAAAATGACTTAAGAGTTTCTTTGATGTATGCCAACAGCTTAAGAATTGCTGTACCTATAAATATTTGTCACTTCGGGTCTCTCACGCGCAGATTAACAAGAGCGGAGCGTAAAGGCAATAACTATATACATATTGTGTTATGTGCACAACATTCTCGTAAGAGCATAAAAACCACTAAACTATTGGTGATGTTCTATTTTATTAGTCATGTTTGCGAGGGAATATTTATTAATCTACCGGGAGAAGAGTAGCACTTGCTTGTTAGGGTCTGATAACACTGTTGCGAAGTAACTATAGAATTTCTTTGCAAGCGAAAGCAGACAACTTGCAAGAGTGGAACTGAGGGGAGCGCTGTTTACAATAATGTGGGTCAAAACAACTTTGGGGGAGAGAGTTCATATTTTGTATAGTAGCTTCCTGTACGGTGGATTATACAACAATGACACTGACAATTTTACCCGAAAATCTTCGAAATAGTGTCTTCATATTCTCATTCTTCTCCAAAAGTTAATACTTACAAGGATGACAAGAAATGAAGTGGTGCAGTTTAACACATGAGAACGAAAATTTACAGGAAAAAGGCGTTATGTCACTATGAAATACCAATGTATAAGGATCACATATTCTCATAGTGGATAACATTAATTAAAGTAATATGGTAAAAATAACAAAAAATGTAAGATTACTATTTTATAAGCCCGCTTAAATGAAGTCCTGTACATTGTATACGATCCAACATTTGAATGTACTTCACTATGCTTTAGGCGCCCTACATCTCTCTTCATACACACACGCTTTCTCTTCCATATGCTTCCCATTCCGAAAATGGTTACTCAATTACGAAACCAATCCCTTGGTCCAGGTATAGCTAAAAAAAACTACTAATATATAAGAATTTTATGAAAATTAGGAAATGGTTTTATATGAAAAGTCCGTATAAGTCATGGCTCTCGTTGTCAACTACACGGAAGGAATTACTTGTTAATAATCATTTCATAGTGGGTACAGTAATAGGATTATATGAATTAAGGAGAATTTGTGAAATCTTTGATAAAGGTGTAGAAAGAAATTTTTGACCTGTATTTCGCTTTTGAACAGCTGTAAAAATGCAAAATGTACGATAATTGGCATATTACGCTTCCTCACATAGATCAAGTGTAACGAAATGTGGTAGTTTTGAAGGGAATTTGTTTGTTTAGAATCAAAACTGGAAAATTAGGCCTATCTACGTACGAATTAACATTTGCAGCTGTTGCTATATCTATACAGTAATGAATAATGTAGGTATTCATTATTCTATGCTAAAGCTTAATATTTTAATCCGTATGCCATTCAAGTTTGTAATTTACGTGCAAATAGCTGTATTACTGATATTCTAAATATCACAATTGCGTGTCCTAAATGTGATATTGCATGGAGCGTATGGACGGAGCAAAGCTGAAGTGTTCCGCAAAGTGAAAAAAAGTACACGGTACTTTTCAATATCTCTCTAAAGGCTAGTGAGACATTACAAGGCCCAATACAAGGATACATGATAACTCTACAATTCTCTCTAACCATCTAATAGATACACTTTGGTACGTAGTATAGGAGGAGCACTGTTCAATTGCTTACCCACTAGCTTTCGTAATTCACGCCGCCCTAATTAAACGGATTGCGTAATTGATGTCGCTCTCACGAACAGCGACACTTAGAAAAGAACCCAAGACCGTGAGAAGGTTGCTTTGTGTTTACTTATGATATATGAATAAAATAGTCTTACAGTAATTTTTGGGGAAAGTGTTTGAAAAAATTCATCCCAAGAATAATCTACACTTTGATGATATTTTCTGAAGAGACAACTCACGTCATATTGCAGGTTTGTTTATGAAATATGCATAAAATCGGCTGAACAATTCTTTAGAGAACGTGCCCAGGAAAACTTACTCCAAGAAGAAACTACTCCTTGTGGACATCTTCAAAGGAAATTGCTTACACCATACTATAAGATTTAAAAAACAAAGGACTTATTCTATGCAATATTAGTTTTCTTATCGTTTTATTACTATTAAAATTACCTTTCTTAGAAATTTTCTAAATATTTGTCATAGTAGTTATTGAAGGATTCAAATCAATCTGTACATATTTTCTTTTTTCAGCTAATCTTTACCATGTAATACTTTAAGATTCTTATTTGCTTCTGAGGCCATTTAAATTGTCTACACGATGGAAGTTAATTGTGCAGGTTTCACATTTTTCTCAAATTTCGATTCAGGAAATATGGCCAAAGTGGAACAGGTTCTCAAAAAGAATGGTACTGGTATGTTATAATAACATTGTTCTTTACTTTATGTTTTGAAACAATACTTAAAATACGCAAATTCGTTTTTTAACTTTGAGTGTGAGTGTACTTTAATTGTGAGTATTCCATTGTGTGTAAAGAATATGACTCCTTATAGAGTTAGTGTCCATATCTCATATGGGGTATACTCATTGCTTTCCACCGTATTTTGCATCAAAGAAAAAAGCGAATTTACTGCGAAAGAATGACAATGGTAACAGTTCAATCGTTGAATACTTACGCCCAGTGTCATAAAAAATGTTACTAGAAACTCATCCTTTGTTTTAAAGGATAAAAGGTTTAATAAGATGTTGCCGATTGTCATAGAGTTCATAAACTACATCTACATTGGCCAATACACAATTACATTACAAAAGAAAGAGGAAGAATATAGTGCTATTATAGTAAATGCATCTTTTGTTCAGCGGATGAGAACAAGTTTTTATAAAATAATGACTGTATGTACAGTGATTCTTTTCAAACTCACGGATTTCATTTGGGTCTAGAATTTCTAACTGAAGTCCAATTTCCATGCTTTTTGTGACAAATGATCAAGTAAGATGGGAGATTTATGGGACTATGTTTGCTAGTTTAAATTCATCCAGAGTAATATCGGCCACGCCTCAAGAAAAAGAGCAAATATTCGTCAGTGTACTTTGCAATTGGAATGAGGTTTTGGATTTTTGAAGCGAAATTGCAGAATACAAATTAAGTGTTAGTGAGAATACAAATTAAGTGTTAGTGGTAACATCCAAAAATCCCACGATGAATAGCTACAGCCGATTTCTTGCTACAAACAACGGAGAGATTTCTTGGGCGACCTAAGGAGTCGATAAATAACATCCTCCACAAGAGCTGCGCAAAAGGTCCGATGTTTTCCTGTCTCACTCAGAAGCGATCCTGTTTCTTCCAATTTATTCACTAGCGACCATAGATATATTATGTTATTATGTGGGGCAGAACGTGAGGTAAATTTGTTTGTAAATGACCTTCGCAAAGCAACAACCGATTCCTTTACCAAAAACTTTTAACGACAAACTCATGTTGCACCAAAGAGTACACTATTCTTACTGTGTCCTGATTATACTCACACAGTAGCACAGAACTCTACAGGACAATTCCCAATACAACAGCACAGTTTCCTATTTCTTATTCTTATTGACCTTTGTGAGGTTTCCATGCACGAAGAAAACTCAAATCTTCACGCCGCACCGCACTTGATTCCAATTGTATCCTTCCTTGATCATTTGCCACAAAAAGCATGAAGATCGAACTTTGTTAGAAATTCTAGACCCAAATGAAATCCGTGAGTTTTAAAAAACTCACCCTGTAGTATTGAGTATTCTAGCTGCAGTTGGAGGTGTCTGTCTCAAGATTGATATTACCTGGTTATTAAATGTTTCATAATTTCTAAATTCTAAAATTTCGTGACGCACCGTATGGGACTGCGCGCCTTATCAGTGTGTCGCGACAGACCTGTTGAGCATGACTGGTTGACATATACAGACACACGCACTCACAAGAAAAAAAAAAAGAAACTATAGATTTAGTGATAAGAGGAAGAGAGAGAGAGAGAGAGAGGAATCGTGTTTATTCCCCTTCACACATAATGTCCATATGCATGATGATGTTTTCACGCATCTGGGTCACATGGGCCATACTTGATCACGGATCATACGGATTACGGGTGACAAAGTTTGTGACATGTTCCGTCACTTACAAAATGTACATGCCTACATTTGTGTGGTGGAAAAAAATATTTGAAGAATGATTATATTGTGGAATCAAGACTTTCGTACCATAACGAAAATTCTTTTACATTCATAATGGGTTGCTTGGGTCATTTAGAAATGTCTCATAGTTGTACTACACTTCTTATTGTTATATCAAACTTTCTATGAAGAATATCGTAAAATTTAAGAATAGAAACTAATTAGTATTTTCTGTAATTAATGTTTGATCTCTTTAAATCCTAGAATCCCCCAGAAAGGCAAAAGACGGCTCCCCGATGAGGGCACGTAGTCCAGCCAAAGACTATGGTAAGTTCTCATAGTGTTAATTAAGAAAGCCTGTAGTAAGGATATTTGATTCTGGACTAGTAGGTGAAACACTTTTCTTCTTAGCTGGGAATTGTCACTTGGTACATTAATAGAGGATAATTCACAGAGGAAGAAAATGCCTGTTGGTAAAGATGAAAGTGAATCCTTTGCCAGAAACGGCTTATGAGGTCACCGGAATGCTATTTTCTAACAAACGGGATCAAATTTGATACTTGTCATGAAATTAACCGAATGGAGCCAACTTTTTATTATTATTATTATTATTGAAACGTATGTATTCCGGGTCAAGAAACCGAATGGTCACCATTAGAATGCTTTACAACTTACGATCCATATTATTACATAGAAGTTATAATTAGTAAGTTTAAAAAAGTGTTTCTGATAATCTGCCCCTTCACGCGCAACAGTTTTTAATTGATTACCGGAATTTAAATGCAGCCGACAAAACCTGACAGACGAGCTCTGTTCTGGGTGTCCTAGCACCGCAGTTACGGATGAGAATGTAGCAATAAGAACTCTTGTGAAAAAGTTTCACCACATCACATAAGGGGAAATTCAGTCAACCTTCAAACTTGGATCAACTGCAGCATAGTCCATAATAAAAGATTGTCTCTTCCTTTGCAAGTGTTGCAATCGCTGGTCTCACAGGTGCTTACGGCTGAGCAAAAAGATGACCGCGTAAAGTGGTGCTTAACAGATTTTTGCAGAGTCAAAGTAAAGATGTTTATAAAATCGTCACAGGTAACGAAACACGTGAGGTTTCCATGCAACTATGACCCCGAAACAAAAGAACAATTGACAATATGGTGTTTCGTTCCGCGCTCCAAAAGTTAAAGAAGTACGCAGTGGGTAAAGTTATAGTGGCATCTTTTTTCTCTAAGATCGACCATTTACCAACTATACAGTTAGATGATCGACGTACAGTGACAATAGAATGGTACGTTACTTATTGCCTTCCGAGTGTATTTGAAACTTGGAGATTTCCCCACCGAAAGCCTCCACTGTCTCACTTTCTTGTTCATCACGACAATGCACAGCGCGCAAAATCTTGGGAGTTTCTATAGAAAAGTGGAGTCAATATTTTATCGTACTCGGTTTATTATCCAAATTTAGCTCCATGTGATTTTGTCTTCTTTCCAAAACTCAAGAAAAAGATTCCAGGACGCCGCTTTCTAACAAGTGAAGAAGCTATCGCACTGATATTCCAAAAACGATTTATATATATACGTAAATCAGAAATTGTAAAAGGTTTTATGTAAATAAATAGATTTTTAAAGACTTTTTAAAATTTTCGGCATGTTTCTCGTACATACATACGAGCAGCGTCCAATAAGTTATCTACCTAGACAGGAAGGAATGCAGATAGGTTCACCTGCTCATCACTGTTTTTCGATGTTGTCCCTGATGTTGTTGCCACTTTCTGGGCGGCGAAGAAATCCCAGAGAAAAACTTGTCTTTGTCGTGGCCAGTAAAACCACTGGGAAACAGTCTGTTGGACCTCGTTGTCCGACGGAAAACGTTGTCCCGGCAAGTTTTTCCACTGCATGGATTGCTTGTTCTCAGGATCCCGATGGTGGATCCAGGTTTCATTCTCTATCACCAGCTGCAAATCCATTGCTTGCGGAATAATACATACACTCTACTCATGGCCACTGCGTTGGTCCGACTGACCTCAAATTGAGCAGTGGGGTTTCTCACAGTAGCCTTGACGTGTGTGTCAGTGTCATTATGCTCTGCTCCTCCCTTTCTGTCTCAGTAGGTACTTATTGGATGTTCCTCGTATTGATACGATTTGTAGCACTAAGTTTGCCTAAATAAATGTGAAATTGTTTGAGGAAAATTCACTGGAGTTCAGTTACAGTTAAGGTAATTTAAGCATCATCCCATGTCTTCCTTTCATTTTAAGGTATAAGTTTGCCTAATGTTTAAGATTAAACCACAATAAACTTGGTAATATCACTAATGAACAACAACAAAATATGAAACTAGTTATAATGTTAACAAATTACAAACCTTGCCACCTCTTTAATTGCGTAATTTTAATTTATCCTTAACGATATTTCAGTTGAAAATATTTTACAACATCTGCAGCAGCTAAATAAAATTTATACAATTAAAGAGATAAGAAGTGTTTATTCTTTATTGTAAAATTTACGTAAAATGTACACCTTTACAAATTATAATTTAACCTCATGTTGATCCTGCAGGTGTTCCCAGAGACCCTGAGAATGAAGAACAATTTGAATTTAATGTGTGGACGAAGCCTGATTGTGCTGGAACAGTCTTCGAGACTAACTACAGAACTTGGTTCCATTTTGGAATAAGAGGTTGTATCCAGTTTTACTACATAAGTTATTACAATATGTATGTACCTGTATATATACACACTGTATACTGATGTTACTATGAACTTGTTTTCTAGGAACTTATAGTATTTCAGTTGTAGTATACTCATTATCTGTATTTGAAAGTAACTTTAATTACTATATACAGATACTTTTCACAGTAAAGTCCTCTCATGCAACATTATCCAACTTACAAGAAAACGGATTACGGTATCACGTGATTAGCCCCAGCGAAAAATATACTTTTGTTATTTCTAAGGCTTAAATTTCTATAATATGTTATATTGTTTTTTAACTTGACATCTTTCTAGATGTCGAATTAAATATAAACATATTTCTGACACTTGTGAACACGAAAACATGGATTTTATTGGTTATATAAATGCATATTTGAAGCACACTTTGGCTCAAGATCATTCGAGGGCTGAAGTGATATACGAGGACTCTCCAGAAAGTAGCAGACGTTTTGGCCGTGGGCGGGGCTAGAGTTGTCGTCTTGGTATCAGAACGTTGCCACTCTCATTACGCATCCAGCTGTAGTAGCATGAGGACTTTGACACTCTTAGTGTGCGCTTTCTGTGACGTGTTACAATGTGCGCTGCAATAGAAAATCCCGCCTCTTGTGAGGTGCGTTCTGGGATCAGATTTTCGTTAGCTAAAAACCACAAGCCAATTGAAATCTATCGCCAACTGTGAGAAGTGTATGGACATGGAATAATGAGTGAAGGCAGGGTGAGGCAAAGGTGCATTGATTTCAAAAATGGCCGTTCCAATGTTCATGATGAGGACCGCAATGGTAGGCCTAGCCTTGTGTCTGATGAACAGGTGAGGCAAATCGACCACAAAATTCATGTAAATCGTCGTTTCATGATTACAGAACTTGATGAACATTTTCCCCAAATTTCAAGGAGTTTATTGCATGAAATATTATTGGAAAAGCTTGGTTACCACCAATACCATACGGCAGATGTCTACCACGATGGTACTGAAAAATTTGTGCCACGGTACGATAAACGGCTTAACGTCTGTTACTTTGTGAATAGCCTCGTAAAAGCATATTTTTAGGCGATTTTCAATTATTGCTGAGAAATATATTGGCTAGTATTGGCCACAAAATCAATTGTAACTTATTTCTTATTGACCTTATGTAACAGGATTTGAAGGAATATTGTATTGTGTGAGATGATCAAAGTCGTTACATGACGTTGAAAAATGAAATTGGAATCAGCCTCTGTATCTTTCTTTTCCCGTCTGTAAAGGTACCTGAAGTCATTTCTTTGTTGTATATTGCTGAAACATATTTCCATCCACTTTACATACACAGAAGATGAAAGTAGTATTGCGAAAATAGTGGTAATCCACTTTAAGGACAATCAGAGATATGACTCCGCTTGAATTACCTTCGTACCACCTCCTGAAATCAACACTAGTAGCTACTTATAGTAAAACGCGTTTTTCTGTTTTTCTTCCTTTAGTACTGAGCGTATGGATATTTTTTGAGTATCAATGATGTTTGACAATTGTTGGAGGAATTTTTGTCATAGAACTTGTCATCACTGAGTATAATTTCAAGATGCCTAAAGTAAATTGCCCTAGATCCTTTCTATTTGAAGTATATAGAATATACTTCGACTTCACCCGCTCCACCTTCTCACGAAGGAAACTCTTCCTTTGCTTTGAGGAAGGAAGTGAATAACCTTGACTGTGTTGCCAATTTGTCATTCAGTCGTTTGGTCTTGACGAGTGAAGATTGTAGGCTACGTACCAGAATGGCTAACGGACAGTGCACATCGAAGCCCGTCAATGTGACAAACCTATCTACATTCAATTGTTGAAGGATCTCGGTCAAAGCAAATTATCCCTTCCTTCTCTTTCGAGGGAGGTACAGGAAAACACACATTGACATCAGCTCCAGGAGGGGCACACTTGAAATAGTAATGCTTTTTTTTTTTTTTTTTTTTTTTTTAATAATGTGAAGTTGTGCATTAGTTGAATTTTAGCATTAGTGTTATTTCAGCTTGCTTGGGAGGGGAGGGTAAAACTTCTCCGATGTAAGTAGTTAAATATATTTTTCTATTATTATTATTATTATTATTATTATTATTAGGGCCGTGGTGGCTCAGTGGTAGAGCGTTCACCTCTGGTGCTTGGGGTCCGGAGTTCGATCCAAGCCCCCACCAAGTGAACTTTGTGGTGGACAAGTACCGTGTGGGTGGGTTTTCTTGAGGTTCTCCCGTTTCGTCCCACTTTCTTCATTCCACCATTTCATTCATTACTCATCATCCCCGTCTCCTTTAGCCTAACTGGCATAATCGTGGGACGTAAAACTCAAAGATTACATTTCATTTCATTTTATTGTTATTGCTATATTACAGTATTATTGTATTGATGGCGGAAATATATCAAACTTTCTCCCTCATACTGAAACACCAAAAACTGCTTTTAGTTTACATTTGAAATGATATTTTGACATTTTAATTCATAAATGGAAGTATATTTTAAAACTTTTTAGTTTACAAAAAAATCGAATCCTGCTTAATTCATTGACGCAGTTTTCGTATAAAACTAAGCAATAGAACACGAAGAAGTATTTGACTGACGTACGTAAATCAAATTAAGCATTTTACTACATTGACTATTGGTCAGTAATATTCAGCATATGAAACACTAAAATGTTGCTTTGTTATATTAATAATCTTTGCTACTTTTTTCAACATATAGAAATAACTTGATAATTCACTGTTTTCTAAAGATCATTTAATGATAAAAGAACCATTGCATTATGCATAAGAGTAGCTACATTGTAATTTTAAGCGAATTTCTTGCTGCAAGAGTTTACTAAAACTGTTATGACGCTCTATTTCTTGCAGGTGGTCCTCCACAAACTTTAATAAAACTAAACATTATGAATATGAATGATAAGACGAAGCTTTTTGTACAGGGAATGCAGCCAGTGTATAGAATTGTACCTGGGATGGACTCGTGGGAAAGAATACGCGAAAAGCCTCGATATACTGTAAGTACCTTAAAAATAAGTAGCGGTGTCACGTGTACATTGGTTGAAAGAGTGTGGTTTGTATGACATGACATTTTCTCAATGAATATTGAAACCGGAAGTAGTAGATTTCTACCACTTTCGAATTTAGTAGAGAAATTAGAATGAAGATGAAACATGTTCTTGGAATGCTTAGCTGATTGCAGAAAACCGCTTCGCATTATCTACAACCGTATACAGGGTGTTTCAAAACAACACCGACAATGTTTGGGAGGTGATTCCTGACACCAAGAGAAGAGAAGAAGTGTAGACCAACCTGGGTGCACAAATACTTCCTTTCGGAGTTATAAGCAGCCGAAAACATGAAAAATTGAACTTTAGATGTCCATAGCTCCAAAACTATGGAACTTACCGTAGTCGGGTCAAGACTTCACTTACGAACTAGTATGTGCCCTATCCAAATATCCAAGTTTCAGAATCCTGCGGTACTTCCGAAACAATTTTTATAGAGGTAGTTGGTGAGTACTACAAATTATATGCCCGAAGCTAAACTCCCTCTATAAAAGTTGTTGCCTGAGTACCGCTGGATTCTGAAACATGTATTTTTGGATAGCGCACATATTAGTTCCTAAGTAAAGTCTTGACCCGACTACGGTAGGTCCGGTCCCATAGTTTTGGAGCTATGAACCGTTAAAGTTCATATTTTCATGTTTTCGGCAGCCTATAACTCCGAAAGGAAGCATTTGTAGACCCAGGTTGGTCTATACTTTTTGTCTTATCTTGGTGTCAGGAATCATCTCCCAAACGTTGTCGGTGGTTTTGAAACACCCTGTATATATTGGGTTTACTTAATAATTGAAAGTTAAAAAGTTTTTTTTTTTTTGTGTGTGTGTGTGTGTGTCTATGCAGGGTGTTCAGAGCACAAGGAAATCAAGTTCAGTTTCCAAAATTGTGAGTAACATAAAGTTTGTACGGTACACTTAAGTAGGTACTAGGAAAATTTTACATATTTTTTTTAACATTATACGAGCTATTTACAATATCTGAGCATAGATCTTCAAAGCTATCCAAGGAGCTTCATGTAGAGGTCTTAAAGATGAAATATATATCTAAAATAACAAAAGTGGATTTGATACCCTAGTGCACTGAACACGCCATATATACTATGAGAATTCTAATAATGTTTACCTGAGCGTCACTTCAGGTTTTTCAAGGAGGGAAAGATCATCCACTGACATAAGACTTTCAAGTTTTTTTTTTTTTTTAATTAGTATATTAGTATACACTTTAGATATTAGAAAGCATGCGTTTCTGAAACTTACCCCCTCCACTCTTCAAATGACGCCCCTAATTCTATGGGATTCTCAATGCAATTCACTTCAATTCTCCCTTCTTGTCTTTTGAAGACTAATGTTAAATTTACGAGAATCACATGAACAGACCCCGGTGATTACTTGGGGAACAAAGTGGCTGTGGTAGAGTGCTCACTTTTACTGTGAGAGGCCCTTACCCAAGTAATTTTGTGGAAGATAACAACCTGTTCGTGTTTTTTCTGGGTTTTTCCATTATCTTCCACATTCTAATTCCACAAATTATGTAATAATCATTTACTTTAATTAATCATCCGTCTCCTTAATTCGAAAGGGTATAAACGTAGAACTTACCACTAGAAGATATCAGTCCTTTTTAATTTTTCGAGGGCCATTTGCGGTTCGCAGACCACACTTTGAGAAATGCTGTTATTAATCACCCAGTGCCGTAACTTAAATTTTTTCTGGGAGTGCAAGCATTAATATTTGCCCCCCGCAAAATTCAAAAATAGTCCCTTTCTTTCAATCTTTCTCTTACTGTTTGTGGCCTCCCCCGGAGCCTGTGGGCCCTCCCGCACGGAAAGGTCTTCGTGGCCGTTAGTTACGCCCCTGGGCACTTTCCATACATGACAAATAAATTAAGGGACCGATATTGACAAATCTCAAAGCCATACCAATAAATGTTATTTCTAGGGCCCCTAATAGTAAACATTTTTTACTGAAATGGGCCCAGGACTCATTTTTGTTTTATTTACCTTTTGTGTGCTGTTTTGTTTATGTAATGTAGTGAACCTATTTGATACTTCATTTATAATTTCATGTTCGTATCGTATCGACTAAGAAAATTTTGTCTTAAAGTGCACCCCTCCTCGAACGGCGGGGAGCTTCCCTGGAGGGGTAGTTGCACCCTGCCCACCCTGTAACCATCAATAAGTCAACATAGATTTACTAATATTTATCCAATAAGTGTTTTGGTTTCTAATATGCGATGACTGTTAACGATGTCTTGCGTACTTTCAGGTTGATGAGAACAACCAATTTATTTTGAGCTTTCGCCTGCACACGCCCGAATCCAAGGACGCTTCAATTTACATAGCGTTCACCTACCCATACCCTTATTGTGATATGCAGAAGCTGCTGAGTGAAGTGGACAAACGGTGCGAACTATACAAGCGAGTGTACAAGGAGAAGGGCAACCTCGACTCCATCTACTATCATCGGGAGGTTGTTTGTTATTCGCTGGAAAAGAGAAGGATTGACCTGGTCACTATCTCCTCCTACCACGGAATCACCAATGAAAAAGAGGTCCGCTTAAAAGATCTGTTCCCAGACAAGAAAACTCCTCGCCCGTTCAAATTCATAGGGAAGAAAGTGGTGTTTATCAGCGCCAGAGTCCACGCTGCAGAGACTCCCTCCAGTTACGTCTTCGAGGGATTCCTCAACTACATCCTCCAGGAAACAGATCCGATCGCTCTGTTGCTCCGGAAGCGTTTTGTGTTTAAGCTGATTCCTATTCTGAACCCAGACGGAGTGGCCAAAGGACATTACCGTACGGACGTCCGAGGAATCGACCTGAACACTGTTTACCGCAATCCTTCGTTAGATTTTCATCCTTCTGTGTATGCCGCAAGAGCTCTCATCCGCTACTACCATTTCGGAGAGGAGAAAGAGGACATCATTGAGCTGGAGTACGACTCCTCCGACGATGACGTCCGCAACTAATCCTCTGAGGTCACCCAATAGTTTACCACTAGCTAAATTCGTAAAAATTTTAGTAACAAATAAGTGGAAATCGAAATATGCTCTGTGAACACATGTAATTTTATTATTAGATCACAAATTGAGACACATCTTCAGAATGATTCACCTAGGTTAGTCCTTTGATATCCAACGACATATTAATTTTCATTAGTTGGTTAACACGTTAATACTTAATCGGAAGTTATTGTTTCGGAGAAACACATAAGCATAGAATTAGCTAGTTAAGAAATTGTAACGCTTAACCTTGAAGAAATATATAAAGAACGTATGGAGACATGGAGAGGTTGTCGTTTTATTCGTTTCTTGATATAAAGGTTTTCTGGTACCATTTCGTTTTGCAAATTTTTGCCTTAACTTTTTTAAACTTTAACTACAAGTTATCAGAATTCTTCCGCGTAACGAGAGGCCCACGAAGAGTGTGGTATAACAACATTCAAACAATATTATTTATTTATTTTTTTATTCACAGAGTTTCATACAGCATTAAGCCAATTAGGGATGCGCACGAGACGAGTCGAGACACGGCTCTTCCAATAGAGAAATATACATTTTTCAAGTCGAGACATCACTTTCACGGCACATTTTCGAGACGAGACAGCCACAAATCTTGTCTCGTGCACATCCCTAAAGCCAATTGACTGAAATTAATAACAAATAAAATAAAATAAAAATAAAAATAAAAATAAAAAATAAATACAAACAAAGAAAGCTCACCTCTAAATTTACAATATTCCCTTTAGCTGAGTTCTAAAGTTTTGTTCAGAAGTAAAAAATATTACATCATGTTAGCAATGTATTGTATGCATGCGCTAGTCTATAAAACAACAAGCGTTTTACAATTGATAATCTAGATGTCTCGTATGTTATAGCAAATTAAGAGAACGAATTCATCAGAGAGAAACTCGAAAATTAATCTCTGATAATAAAAATCCAGAATCAACTTTACCAGTGATAATCTTATATAGGTAAAGTAGGTCTGCACCTTGGCGTCGTTTTTCTGAGGTACATAAGTTCATTAAATATATTATTACTTGTCTCGTGTGGTCACGTAACTCGGGAATTCTAAATCTAACTATGGTAAGAAAGAAGTTTAAGACCGAGTCAACGAGGTGAACAATATTCAATGATGGGGAAATGTAAGTCTCATAAAGCATTGTAAAGACAGTATGACTTTGTATTTCGGGAAATCTATAAAGTAGACCGAGTAATTTCATAGTTCTGGATAAGATCGATGAGATGCATGGGCGCCCAAAGGGGTCGGCCCCCTGGCTTACGAAAATGTACACGTAATATAACAAACCACGTATATTAAATACCAGAAATACCAGACGTAATATAGCAACCATGGAGATGTCCCCCTAGAAAATTTTCTTCGGCGCCCCTGATGAGATGTGATTCGTAAAGGAGAATTTATTGGAATATATGACGTAATGACTTGCATATCTTTAAACGTTGATACATGCTTTTCGTTGTAATGATACGATTATTTTATAAACTTAGTTTACATTACGAATCATGTTACACTCAAACAATGTTTGAGATCTTACGAATGAACTAGTGTCCAACGAGATTCCTGAAATTGCTCGTCTCGTCTCGAAAAAGAGACGAGAATTATCAAGTTTCTTGTATTTTCCGAAACATTTTGGTGGTTTCTTTTACAAGGATTCATTTATCGGGAAGTAAATTTATAATCAGGATGTATGATTTTCTTATCTTTAGTTACTCTGTAAACTCCTACTGAAAACTTGTGTTAGTAGAGAAACCTCATAAAAGCTAATAGAAAACAAAATAGTCTATGAGGCTCAGGTGGGCAGGTCATGTAGCAAGAATGGAAGAAAATAGGAACGTTTTCAAAGCCTTAACTGGAAGACCAACCGGAAAACAACCATTAGGAAGATCTAGGCTCAGATGGGAAGACAATATTAAGATGGATCTGATAGAAATAGGAATACAAACTAGAAACTGCACAGAGAAAAATCCGTTCTCCGGACAGCGGTATATTGCACAAATGTACGGTATCCTCTTGCTTACTATAGAAGTCAGTACGGAGCATACGTTATATGTATGCTACATAGGCATTGCCCTTAGATGTTACATCATGCCGTTGCAGGATGTCTGATATCTAACAGTTTTCCGTATGACATCACATGCATATACTTATGTTACCTTCGTCAACTATATCTTGTATACGTCCATTTGTATGTGAGATCCTGACCGCCTACATTATTTCATATGGAATCCAGGTATAGATGGAACACTTATACGGAAAGTATTATAAAACATGCGTTTTCAGTTATACGTCTGCTGTACGTTAAGTCCAGAAACTACAGGAATTACGCATGTAACCTATCTTTTTAAGTACGCCATCTACATTTTTTTTTTCTCAGTGTGGATCCAGTTGGCTAAGGAGTCAGTCAGTTGGAGTCAGTGGAGAGCTTTTGTGAACGCAGTAATAAACTTCCATAAGACATAGAGTTAGTTAGGCATTTAACCTCTGGGTTTCATAGTCCATAGAGATAGTTAGTTAGTTATTGTACCTAATCACAAAGTATCCAAAACACTTTGCGAGCTGTGTTGATGGCTACTCCTGTTTAAAAAATGATTAATTAATTGTTGCGACGAATAGTAATTATATTATTCTGTATGTGAGAGTATAAATGAGTAGAATATGTTAAGTAAAGCCTCCAACTTAGTTAGCGTGTAACGAAAAAAATGACCAAAGGTAAGATGCTTAGCAATCGATAGATCTTGATGAGCTGAGCTAAATGTTCTGCGTGAAAGCAAACCCTCATGTACGGTTGAAGATTCTTACGTCGCAATATTTGTAACTTGGAAATCTGATGTTTTGTTGAACTGTGATGAAACCCACGACTTGCTGTAATTGGGTAGTAGCATAGAGGTAGAAACAGAAGTTGAAATAAAAATAAACAAGAAGAAAAAAAAGAAAGAAATTATAAGTACTCTCCCTATGTTAAATATAGGTATTTTACTTTATTTTATTTATTTATTTATTTATTTATTTATTTATTTATTTATTTATTTATTTATTTATTTATTTATTGGTGCGAAATATATTCCTATACTGAGTTAATGCTTCATAAATGCGAGTTCTACTGTATTAATTTGTTATACAAAGTTTTTGCGTAGGAGTAGCGCAGCATGCACATTGTGATAGCCTACTCCTGAACAAAGTGAAGTCTTTCAGTTTACGTTATGTTCCTTAGGCTAAGGGAGGCGATGATTAAAGCAGTGAATCGTGATGGACGAATTGTGGAATGAGAAAATGAGAGGAAACGGTGGTACCCTGAGAAAATCCATGGATACGATGTTGTGCACCATAAATTTGCTTGGTCAGGGATCGAACCAAAGACCCAACGCACCAGAGATAACCGCTCTACCACTAAGCAACCTTGGCCCTTATTTCTGAAAGAGACTGATCTTCCTAGTGTCTTAAATTCTTGATTTTTGGGGGTAGTTGGAGAGTAAAATGAAAAAAAATGAAATGAAATCTTTGAGTTTTACGTCCCACGGTTAGGCTAAAGGAGACGGTGATGATGAGTACTGAATGAAATGGTGGATTGAATAAAGTGTTAGGAAACGGGAGAACCCCGAGAAAACCCACGCACACGGTATTTGTCCACCATGAAGTTCACTTGGCGGGGGCTGGGATCCAACCCGGGACCCCAAGCACCAGAGGTTAACGCTCTACCACTGAACCACAGCAGCCCTTGGAGAGAAAAGTTCTAACACTTAATGTATTGATCAAACTGACATCAAAGAAATATTGCTTTTTCTGCTTGAATTTAATGAGTGAGTGAGGATATTAGTGTTCATTTTATCTGTCCTTTCTAAAATAAAATAAAAACAATATCGGGAAAATGGTATAGAGAGTGCATTCGTGAAAATCCGTCTCAATTTTCTTGGTATTTAATATACAACGTATAATGCATTAGTTGTTTCGGTCATGTGTTTACTTTAATTTGTTTTCCAGAAACGTGACAATACCTCAAGAAAGTGGAAAGAACGCAGAATGTTGTCTTGATATGCCAACTACCTACCTAGTGCTGCAGCTATGTC
This sequence comes from Thermobia domestica, assembly GCF_964235325.1. Lineage (NCBI taxonomy): Eukaryota > Metazoa > Arthropoda > Insecta > Zygentoma > Lepismatidae > Thermobia > Thermobia domestica. The sequence continues at coordinate 267,263,895 of NC_137463.1, forward strand.
GTGCCGGATGGTGCATGAACTCTTGCTTATTGATTTGCTACTATTTTTAAGAAAAGAACTTCTATTACCTCTGTGGCTTCATGAACTAGAAGAAATTATAACGTCATAGTGTACGTATTGACCTGAGCAAGTTAATTTATGTGTATTGAAGACACAATTACACAGTCTTTGCATACGATGTATTGTTAATTCTAAGCGTTTCAATCTGTTGCTCGACTCCAGTTTCTTAATTCAATTCTGCTTAGTCTTACGGTAGTTGTCCACAACGTTCAACCTGTTTTCTGACTCCAGAAATAAGCTAAATATCATAGTAATTTCTAACTGTGCTTTGCGTGATTTAGGAGCAAGTTTTTATGAACGGAGAAGAGACAGACATAACACGTAAAGCAACTGAGATTAGGTAGAAGAAGGAATAAAAAAAAATAGTGTTCACAGTGAAGACAGTCATTAATCCACGAATAAATCTGGAAAACCATTGAATAAATCCCCGAGGTTCTTGTTTACCTTTCACTAATGCCTTTCACCAACTTCAGGTTTGCTATGTGTTCCTTGTTCTCTCTGTGTGATTTGCTGAAAATGCGAGCACCAAAGATGACGACACATATCACCCAATTAGAAAAAAACTGGATTAGTCCATACTTTCTAGCTGAATACTTAGAGAAGACAAGATAATATATTACTAAGGGATACCTGGCGTTAATTGTTGCTGTCAAAGTAGTAAGAATTTCCATCAGCTCCCCTTGGGATCCGTCTTCTCCATCAGAGGACTCCTGACGAGATTCTTCCGTTGTTGTCTGAAAAAGAAGAATACATCAACGAAATTGAAATTGGGTTTCACGTGCGGTTGCAAAATGAGATTAAAATTTAAATCATATGCCTAAGTTCTTTCGGATAATTTTATCTTACAGAATGTGATGGGATGGTCTACAAAAACGCAGGTTGTGTTCTAATACACCTGTCTTCTAAGGCGCGAGATGCGGCCGTATGAGGAGCCAATCAAGTTGGAGTTCACCACTCGCATTCTTATATTTGGAAAAATAATGTATTTTATTAAATATTTTAACACTTATTTTTTCATTATAAATAATTTAGGCCTACTATGTACATATTAACCATCATTCCCATAGCTATCTCAGTAGAAAGCAATTAAACTCTGCGAATATTCCAACTTATAATACTCCAATGATTAGTCGGATGCCCGGTAGGCCCAAAATGCTTGTTAAGACAATCAACTTTATACTTAACGAAATTTAGCATAACAGGCCAACTTTACGATATTTTCTATCTAGATCTAATGGATGTTAGACGATACGTTTTAGCTATACACAGCAAGCACCTCAGAGTTCATTTTAAAGACAAAATCTCATTTGCAGAGAAAAGTGGACTTAACGGAGTTCAGCATAACGATTTTCTGGCAATCAAATTTTGGAATAGTTTTCTCTCCAGTTCAAACTCTCCCATGTTAGCATCATTTACGTTATCCAGGCCGCACTCGTTTTCAAGATCCAAAAGCTTTGATGGTGCAAAGATGCATAATTGGTTATCCACTACATGAAGTTTCTGAAATTGTTTAGAGACTTACTGAGTGATCTTATCTTAAACATCTGTCTTCTCAGTTCATGTCCTTATAAGAATCAGCATCTCCAGACCTTAAATTCGCTTCTTTTTCTTGTTTGGCGTCGCGTAAGTTTGATGTTTATGTCCTCGCAAAGATTCTTTACGTACTTGAATCGGTATTTCACAATATCTTTGTTCTTCAGTTAAGAACGATTCTAATACACGGATTTTGGCGGCCAATCGTGAACGCTGAAGCCTTTTGTTTGCGATTACAGCAGTGTGTCATTAATTTCCCTAAGCATCGTACTTCACAGCCCAACGTAGCACCAAACTGCAAATGACTGCATTTGTAATGAGCAATAGGACGGCATCAAATTACTTTATGGCATTTTTGTTGTATTTGTTGAAAATAGAAGCTGTTGCAACATTTCTAGCATTAGGAAGAAAGAAGTGATTCTTCATTAAGTTGATTGCACTCAAATGAGTCAATTAAGCGATTCAAACTTTGTCCTCTAACAGCAGTAAGAGAGTTGATGAAGAGAAAAAGTAATAAAAGCAGGGTCTGATGCAAGGATCTTATAAAATAGAGGATCTGCCCTTACAACAAAATCTTGAAGCCATACGTCACAGTTTCGCCACTTCTACTTTGCCCACTCCTTCCAATAGGATCGCAATGTTTTGAGCCAACAATCATGGCGGAAACAAAAGTAGCCAGTCAGACGATGGCAGAAACGAGAGTAGCCAATCAGACGTGCCGATGCTCGGTTGTTTTTTTGGCTTCATCGATTTAATAGGATGAAGATACATATGGGCAGATAATCTATTTATAACATCCTTGCTCTAATATCTCAAAAAATGTGACAGAATCAACCACGACAAAGGCAGCGTTTACACTGTCCAGATTCAGGGAATGATCGTGGATGCTACGAACTGTGTTTTAGAGTTCACGTCTTTGATATGTTGTTGGACTCCAGTGTGTACACCTGCCATCACAGCATTGTTATCATATGCTTGTCTTCTACGATCCTGAATGTCCAATTCTTTTTTTTTTTTCAATCTTCTCCAATATCAATGTCATCAGATCGTTTGTATTATTCCCTAGGATGTTATAAAATAGAGGATCTGCCCATACGTATCTTCATTCTATTAACTGAACTGAACAAAAAAAAATTAAGCATCTGTCAGAGGACAGAGTCTGGTTGGATACTCTCGTTTCTGTCTCAAAACATTGCGATGTTATTGGGTGGAGTGGGCAGAGTGGGAGTGGAGAAACTGTGACGTATAGCTTGACGATTTTGTTGTATAGGCAGATCCTGTATTCTATAACATCCTTGATTATTCCCTTCTGTTTCAATAAAGCCGACGAAAGATTGCACACCTTCCATTTTTGTGCCATACATTTTCACATACTGTAAAAATTAACTCATTTGATCAGTGTTGGAAACATCTGTGGCATTGTCAAAATTAAAGAAGAAAGACTTTGCTTCCTTAACTTGTTGAATAACCTTCCTCCTCTATTGCTCACTCAACACGCTGATACATTCATTCTGGACGTCCAATGGGAAGTAGGAAACTGTCAACTTATTATCCATCTTGATATTTGTAAAGTATCTACACATGATCCCAATCGTATTTTTCCAATTGCCTCACTGGCTCGGAAACGTTTCCCTTGTTTCTGCCACTGACAGTCTCTTCAACGTTTTTCTGACGTCCTCAAAACACTAACTGTAAGTTCTAATTAGCCAGTCACCTGATTACATCTAGCATTCCTCTAAGAATATCTCTCCACGTTCTTCTGTTGCAATAGCCTTTTGTACTTCATCATTGATGTCTTTTGTCGGTTGATTGGATTTTACAAAATTTTCCATCTCTCAAAACTGCCGAGATACGCTGTACTAGACTCATTCTCTGTCATTGCTTAACTTCCACTACTTACTGAAACTATTTGAGGAGCTAAACGCAGATTTGAAGGTGATTAAAGGTGGTAACAATTTCTAGCGAACATAGAACAGAGCTTCTTTCAAAAGAGAATAGACTACCCATGAGTGCAGAATCTTTTTACCGTTTGGCAGAGTATGGTAAAACCAATCCCGAATCAGCTTTTATTGAATCTTCCCGACAAGGAACATAAATGAAGACGCAATTCGTATTGTGAGCTACACTAGAGCATCCTTAGATACTAACGCTGTTCGGAGGGAAATTAACGCTGTGACTCCTGATATGTTGGTGGCTATGTTCTGTAATATGTAGAGGCATGTGTTAATGGTAATAAAGACCATTCTTATCATTTCCTGTGACTTCACCCTGCTTCTCGTTCACATCCATGCCAAACTTAGAAAAAAAAACACCATCTACAAATAGTGTGACCATTATGAGAATTAATATGATTTCTACGATGGAATACTTGGGACTGACAGTTAGTGGAACACCCTGTACAGTGTTAACCAAAAGTCATATGTCCTTTTTTTTTTTGTTCTTAAAGGAGGAGCCCAATCAACAAACAGAGGACTTAACCCTTTTTGGACTGAATTATGTTTTAATAATGGCAGGTAGATGAAAAATTAAATTTAGGCACATAGTGGGTGGATATGATCATTGAAAGAAAAAATAATGTTCCATTGTTGTTCAACAATGCGCAGCGGGTCAAGGGACTCTGAAGTCCCGTGAGACACTTAGGCTTATACACTTATGTAAATTTACATGTAAAATATAAAACAAATCGCTTAGACTTTGATGACTTGTTTATTTAGAAATTATTACAAAACGCTGGTGGGAAGGCTGGTATAATTCGTTTTACAAATTAGATGAATATTTTTGATGTAATTGAAAGGATACAAATGTCAAAAAGCAATAATAAATCTTATATATAAAAGAGAACGTACAAAATCCTTTGTTCCCTCATCACGCTAATACGGCTGAACCAATTTCTTTTATTTTTGGGGGGTTATTAGGATTTGGACCCTAGATGGTTTTTATCATATCACTTTAATTTTTAATTACCAGTGTCTTGAGATAATTGACCATTCAAGTGTCCATAACGTACAAATCCTTTGTTAGTTATTCATCATAGGTAAAAATAAACGTATTTATATGCAACCCGCATGACCGTGTCACTCGGCGGGTTAACATAAATGACAGGCGATATAATGTTAACATTTAGTGCAATAGCGAAAAAGTAAAAATTATCTAAGTAACAAAGTTTATTGCGTTCCGGGGTGACCGCAGCGAAGCGGGGCGGGTTAACATAAATGACAGGCGATATAATGTTAAGATTTACTGCAATCTTCTATGGTTTTTATCATATCACTTGAAAGCGAAAAAGTAAAAATTATCTAAGTAACAAAGTTTATTGCGTTCCGGGGTGACCGCAGCGAAGCGGGGTGAACGCTGCTAGTACAGTATAAAAGAGATACGCATTTATCGCAGTATCAAAAAGTATTGTATAAAAATACATATTGTGGTCGTTTACACTTAATTATAAAAATGTTTGCACTAATAATTATATATTACAACTCAAAAGGATAGGTTTCTAAGTATGATGATAGTCATAGAAACAATTTTTTGTCTGGTTTACGCAAAGAAAAGTGTTACACATTGTACATTTTGAGTGTGGCCGTGACTCCACGTTTTTCATAGAGCAGAATTCGCATCTTCCTCTATAGTTACAAACCGAGGCCAATGCACTCCTAGATTTTGAAGTCTTATGTCCTTGCTAACAGAAAATGAAGTTTTCCTCTTTATGGGCTTACTTAAAGTAGAGAATGAAGATTCTTGCTTTGATATTCCTCGTTTTTGTACTGATTGCCTGCCAAGCGTTAGTAGACCCTGCACTACTTGCCTATTGAATTGAAGAAGTGGTATGTGGTCGTACAGATCATTGTAGTTTACCAAGGTCTTTTCCATAAACGCAAAGAAAAGGCGATGCCACAACTTTTTCCCTTTTCTGTCACGATCATAGATCGAACGCAACATATCAGCTTTGTCTACCCCTCCCATGTGCATGTTGTAATCTTTGACCACCGTTGGTGCTGATACAGTGATTTTAGAACCATCCTTTTGTGTATGCCGGAAAGTTGTAGTTTCTGTGCCGTGATAATTGGACAGGAAATGGACACATTTGCTATCCTTCCATTTGAAGTCAGTCAGTCCCTGATCCGAACTTCTGAAATCAAATTCACCTCTCTTCAAATTTTTGTCACGTGCTAATTTCGGCAGTCCTGAACGATCGTGGCGTATTGTTCCACATGCGTAGATTTGATTACTTTTTAGGTACTCAAAAAGTTCTAACGACGTAATTGTCCATCATAATACTCTAATTATTATTGTGCAGTGATGAAGTTAGTTGTTGAACTACGCTCCCCCCAACCCAAAATGTTGCGTTGAGATTGTTTGTCCATATTTACCCTGGTAAACGTCAAATTCGTATATGTACCCCGACATATCGCTCCTACACCAAATTTTGTAGCCTCTTTTCATAGTCTTTTTCGGATTGTACTGTTTCAGTGAAGATCTGCCTTTGAAACGAACTACGCTTTCATCTACACACTGATATTGATCGGGAAGTCTGTACTTCTGGAAATTATTGTTCAGTGCTGTTATCAAAGGCCTGATTTTGTACAATTTATCTTGGTTATCAGAAGGGATTGCAGAATTATCATTCACATGTATGTTCGATAAAATATGTTTGTACCTATCGCGTGACATAGTTTTGAGGAACAACAGGAACACACAAGCCAATATCAGCACTCCAATAATGATAAAATTGTGGCACACGATGATAACCAAAAAGAAACTGAAGACCCATAAATCCATACAAATCGTGTGCTGTAATTGGACGGATGTTCCTTTGCTTTTGCTGTATATATAAGTTACTCTGAAGCACTATATCATTTGCTACGCTCTCTGACAGAAAGGTCAAAAAATGTCTGTTGGATTACTTTCAACACCGAAAAACTGTCTGATAGTTTCTTTTGCCAAAGAAAATATAGGAATAGTTGTTACGCTTTCTCTTTTCTTGAAATTTCTGTCCGGTTCTTTACTCTTCGAATTCTTATCTCGTACCAGTATCTCATCTTCCGATTCATCAGAATCCGACATACTGTGTGATCCGCTGGCTATTGGTTTGTGGCTACTCATGTAAGCATTCGAGGGTCCCGCTGTTGGCTCATTGTTCGTCATGTTCCCAACTTCGTCATTATGCTCATTTTCGCTCTCTGAGTCCTCAACAGGAGTGTCGACATCAGAAGGAAATTCTTCTAGAAGATACTCTTCAATCTCTCCTACTGAAAGCCTCTTCGACATTGTTCTGAAACAAAACAATTGGAGGCAATTGTAACATTTTACCATAACAAATGTTCGTTTCTTTATGTACCAACATACACCTAGCCGCCTGACGGGACGTAGAAGTACATAAAAGCAAATTCATAATAAAAGTAACACCATAATCCCCACGCTAGATTTTCTTTCATGAGCTTATTGCTTCATCATTCTAAAACTACATAAAAAGCAGTAACGTCTTACCTTTCTTAACAGCCAATAAAATTTAGCGCCAAAACGGACGACGACGTGTTCACTACAAAAACTTTTGCACACTAAGAACAACTTGTAAATATTTCATTTGTCCCTCTATTTCCAACGCTTAAAACCGCTCGTGTCATCCGTTGATCGTTCTCAGTACTCTCTCCACACAGAACCAGGACGTCCCGTCAGCCCAAAACCACGATTCCACTCTCCCAGACGAAATAATAGAACAATACAATTAGTGGGACTTAGGAATCCCGTCAGTCCAAAAAGGGTTAATATTGATGGAAAAGATAAAGTACTTGTTCTACTACAACTGAAGATATGTTTCTGTACAAACTAGGGATGGGCAAAACCAGTTTTTATAACCGGAAACCGGTTTCTAAAAAATCGAAACCCAAAAACCAACATTTCAGTTTTCTCCAAAAACCGGTTCGTTTTTTCACCGAAACCGGTTTCGGTTTTCTTCAAAATCTGTTCGGTTTGAACCGAAACTGGTTTCAGTGAAAACTTTTGGAAAACATATAAAACTATTTCTGTGGAAACGGATTCGGTTTCCGGAGAACAACGAAACACTATTCTGGTCAGAAATAGAACAAATTTTGAAAAAAAACGGAACCGGTTTCGAAGAAAACCGAATCCGGTGAGAAACCTAACCGGTTTTAAAGAAAACCGATAACCGATTTCGGTGAAAATCGAACCGATTTTGAAGAAAACCTAAACCGGTTTCGGTAAAAAAAAAACAGACCGTTTTTTTTAGAAAACCGAAACAGTTTTTTTTTTTTTGGAAAATTTTCAAAAAAACAATTTTTGTACCCACCACTAGTACAAACCATAGCACCTACATCAATTGAAAATACGTTTAAGACTTGCAGCGGAGAGTTTGCGGATTCCACTTTGATAACCACTATCCTAAGGTATCAAACTAGTCTAATTGCCGCAATTGTTACTGAGTAGAAAGGAGTAGGGAACATATACAAAACTCTGCTGTCGTATAAATGAAGTTGAATTAAAAGTGCTTACATTTTTTATTCCAACAATCAATGGATGTCCCTCAAAGTCTTTCCTGTCCTCCAAATGCTTGACGGGTAGCAACTGGTTGGTCCCATTATCTGATGTCCAAACGCCTAAGTCATTGACCTCGAGAGGACCTGAATACCTGACCTTATGGAACTGTCGTAGGGTGAACATGGAGTCTGCTATTACAACGTCACTATCAATAGCTAAATTCAACGTGGAAAAGTACGTATCCAAATCGACTGCTGATAATTGGTACTTCCATAAAAATAGCCACGACAGATACATGTTGAACAAATATTTGGAAGATGCCTGAAAAAAAAAAATAATAATACTTTAATCTTTTAAAGTGTTAAGAACTGCACTAGCCAAGTATATATAAGTAATATGTAAGGTAATTAAATACATATGTGTCCAACATATAGTAATAAATACCGACATGGAGACAATTGAAATATATTGCAGCGTAAAAGGCACAAAAATTGCTGTAATCATCAGGATTAAATTTGTCTAATCCTAAAATATGATCTTGTACATTATAGCTTTGGGAATATTCACAGTATTAATAACACAAACCTAACCAAAGCGTCAAATATATTCACAAGATAACGTGTCTGATGAAGGCGATGTACTGTTATACAAGTATGGCCCACCACCACCACAATGCAGCTTAAAACAGACAAGTTCACGGTCATGGTGATGTCACGTCATGCAATGTCTTGCTTCCAGTGCGGTATGAGAGATCTCTAGCAACACTGCTGGGATTTCATTCATTTCCAACGACTAAGCAGTAATTTTCTGAATCAATGGTTAAATGGTTTCATTTTTACCTTCACGAACGTAAACAGAGAGTAGTGATCAATCAGGATCACATATCTACATGGCATTGTATCAACAGTGGAGTGCCTCAGGATAGCGTACTAGGTCCCCTTCTCTTTGCCCTTTACATTAATGATCTCCCACATATTGTAAATACCATATTTACGCTGATGATTTTCAGTTATATGCTTCTTTTCCCCAACAAGATATTAATAATGCGATTGAAAAAATAAATACTGAGTTAAACAAAATCAGCGACTGGTCTACGGCTCATGGGTTAAAATTAAATGCAACAAAATCGCAGTGCATCTTAATTGGCTCCCCAAGAATTCTTTCTTCTATTAATATCTATCAGCTCCCAAATATAAAATTGTCCAATACTGTTATTCTATTCTCTACAACTGTCAAAAATTTGGGAGTCATAATAAATCAAAATCTCTCCTGGTCAGATCAAATAAATGGAGTTTGTAAGAGAGCATTTGGTGCCCTGCATACGTTAAATTGATTAAGAAATTTCTTACCAATATCTTTGATGATCAAACTTGTCAAGGTACTGGTGTTCCCACATCTTGACTATTGCGACTCAGTATATTCTGATCAAACAGAAAATCAATCAAAGCGCTTGCAAAGAGTACAAAATGCCTGCATTGTTTTTTTTTTTCAATATAACTTACAGGGAACATCTCACATCTTTTTATAAAAAAAACTGTCATGGCTGACGTTAGTTGGAAGAAGAAATTTACATAATCTTACCCTATTGTACAAAATGCTTACTACGTCAGAACCATCGTATCTAGCCCATAGATTTTTACATTTATCAGACTTTCATACTAGAAGCACAAGATCACAAGGTAATTTCTTGCTCTCCATACCCAGTCACAATTCTGATTCATACTCAAAATCCTTCACAGTAAGTACTACACGCCTGTGGAACAGTTTGTTTCAATTAATACACAACGTTTCCACAGTTGCCAAATTTAAAAAATCTGTAAATTCCCTTGTCTTAAGTAAAGATAAGGATACTGGTAGCACATGAGGCATCTTCGTTTTAACAGATTATTAATAACCGACATATGAACACACAACCAATAGGTAACCTATGTTAATTTGTACATCTTATATATTCATTCTTTTAGTACCGCTATATGCAATATGCAGTTCTAGGTTTCTCCATGTTATTTTTGTTTCCTCTATTGTATATTATTTTGCAATTTTTGTTTTTGAAGTGCTTAACCATTTTTTTTACTTAAGTAGTATATTCTTCTTTTTATGTGGTTCAATACTCTTCTTTTGTAATTGTTAATATTTTCTACATATTGGTGTTTTTTTTTTTTTTTTAATATATATCTAATGTATGCACGTGGTTAAGTGCTCGGAGAAGGCTGCAGAGCTTTAACTTCGCCACGTAAAAGAAGTCATAAATAAATAAATAAATAAATAATTTATGTTACTTTATCCATCTTATCCTTAAATTTTGCTTTCTAATGTACGTACTTCAGAGTGGTCCCGCGTAGCCTTTTACCCTTTGGTGCGAGCGGTACCGAATTCGATTTTCGGTAGAGACACTCAGTCGAAAAAGGGTGAAAGCCTTTTCATTCCATCTCAATGAGGTTTTCCTAGGATTTTCTCATTGACACTAGGCAAATGTCGGGATAGTACCTCACATAATGGTCCGAGGGTACTTCCTTTCTCTTTCCTCTTTCCCTCCCCAATTCCCTGAATAGTGTAATCACCGAGGGACGTAATCCCTCATACGTGACGAACTAACTTGGTCATAGATGACAAAAGCCCAGAAATCTAATTCCTAATCCTAATCTAACGTATTTTCAGTTGTCGGTGCCACTCTCGAACATGTTGGGTTTATAGATTATGGATAATAGAATGACTTTTGGGTTGTTAGTGTCAAATGTGGATGTGTCTTGATGTGACTCTCGGTTTTAAGATAGAAGCTTAAATTTGATGTTTCTAATTAATGCTATAAAGATAGTTTTCTATACTGTGGTCCAAAAATAGTTAACATTAGTTTAAAAAGTTTAAATAAATAACGAATTGTTTATTATGCACTATAGTTGAGAATATCAAACAGGTACAAATTATATAAATAATAGATTATGCACTTAGGTCTGTGTAGATATAAAATAGTGCATCTGAATCCAGGGTTAAAAGTGGATGTGAAAAGGTGGGGAGACGGCAGGTATCGACATGACGCACGCCATTCCTTCTGCCTATCTTTTCCCATTGTAATTTCTTAGGAACTGGGGAGACGCCATTTATTTTCGAGATGGGGGGACGGCGTTCCCGCGCGTTCCTCCTCACTTTTACCCCTGTATGTATGCGAATTGCGATCCGTACCACGAAATTTCGATTTGCAGATAGTGAATTACAACACATACACAGCATATTTATTCTATAACACTTGCGATTTCAAAAAGTTTGCAACATAATAATCGATATTCAGAGTACATTTCTGTGATTTCACGAATCGTATCTTATAATACTTATCAAATTCAAGGTAAATGTTAAACGGATTAGGCAGATTATTTCAAGTTAAACGTTAATTGACTTACAATCTTTTCCGATTGTAAATCTACAGCGCTAAATAAAATGGAATGATACAGACACAAATTACAAAAATAATGAGGACATACGTGACGTACTTTCGTACACAGTTTTCAGACAACTTAGTAATACTATATATCTACATATTAAAATGCTAGGTTTGTATATGTTTGTGATCAAGAAAACTTTATGTGTTTGTGGTCAATTTTTTTGACAATGATATGTCGGAAACCGCAAGCTGTAGAAGGATGCCGTTTCCACTGATCGATTGCAAATTTTGTGTAAATTGTTCAGTTTTAATTCAATATTTAAAAAAAATGGCTGTTATTTCTTTATTACATTTTTAGGGGTACACTGGAAATATTGAAATTTTAAATAGTGAGAGTGTACGATTCACATCATATCCTACGATTTACACATTCAAACACCACACATTTGTATACGGGGTTAGTATATCTCTCCGGCGTTTATTTCATGGCCAAATGATAATGAAAAACGAGGGATAACCATTTCTTCAGTCTAAGACGAATCTTTATTGTTTGGAGTGTTTTGCCCAATGAACACCATACATCACTGACATTATATAAAGGTAACCAAGAAAGTTCTGTCGCTTTATCACCCACCACATTAGAACATCGATATGCCACCTAAGACGTATCAGGAAGATCAAAAATAGTCCGCATCAAAGATCTTCTGCCAACGTTCTGGAAGGCCATGGATTCCATCGCTGTAGAAGTTTGTGTGCCGTGAAGCGAAGAAGCTATCAAGTGCATTTTGCACCTCTACTAGGGGTTTGAACTGGCGTTCTCTAAGGTGATTGCCCAAGGAATGGAACAGGTGATAATCGGACGGTGTTATGTCCGGGAAGTATAGCGGATACAATAGTGTTTTCCATCCAAGGCGTAGAATGATATCCCGGGTCATCCTAGCCACGTGTCCTTAGCGTTGTCCTGTAACATGAGGATCACTTTCCGATTCAGAAGTGCTGGCTCCAGAGTTTAGAATTTTTCTCGACTCAACTGCTGACAGTATACAGTTGCATTGATGCTCTGACCAGATAGTAGCAGTTCCCGATGCATGATGCCGCGAGCAGTCCACCAAACACACAGGAGGACATTCTTCTGGTGCAGTGCTGGTTTTGGCTGTTTCCGAACCGGTTCATGGGATGCTAACCAATGACGACGGCGCCATGGAGCTTCGTACAGGACCCACTTCTCATCACATGTCCAGAAATGACTCCTTCCTCAGACGAGACAGTAAAGAAACACAGGTGTCTGCTCATGTTGCCTTCTGGCTCGGAGTCAAATTATGTGAACTCATCGACACAATTTGTAGGTCTTTCCAAGTTGACGGAGGTGCTTTCGAATGGTTTCTCCACTCACACTGAACTGTAGTCGCAGTTCCTCACATGTCTGGCTACTGTTACTCTCAATTACTGCCAGAAGATATTTATTTTGTACGTGTATTGATCTTCCGGCACGTGGTGCGTCTTCGAGTGTTTCGTCACCGGTCTTAAACTTGTTAAACCACCGCTGCACTGTCAGCGTACAGCTCACAGATGACGAGAAGAATCCTAGCAGAAGTAGTATGACGTAAGTATGGGCTCGCCCACTTTTCGCACGGGGGTTTCAATGACACCACGGAATAGCACACAGATAACTACCCGGAGTAGCCTACGACATCTAAGTATAGACCACATCTGAAAAAACGAAATGGACTTGACCGTGTCGTTGACCTTTCCCCGCTTCCCCTGTTTTAGGGTTCTTCTCGTTATCTGTGAGCTGTATCCACGAAATATCGAAGTTTTAGACTCCTCTGGTACTTCCACAACAATTTTTATAGAGGTAGTTGCACAGTACTTCAAATTATATGCCGGTAGCGAAACTCCCTCTATAAAAATTGCTTCAAGAGTACTTCAGGATTCTGAAACATGTATTTTTGGATAGCGCACATATTAGTTCCTAGGTGAAATCTTGATCTGATTACGGCAGGTCCCACAGTTTTAGAGCTATGAACCTTTAAAGTTTATTTTTTAATGTTTTCGGCAGCCTATAACTCCGAAAGGAAGCATTTGTGCACCCAGGTTGGTTTATACTTTTTGTCTTATCTTGGTGTCAGGAATCACCTCCCAAACGTTGTCGATGTTTTTTGAAACACCCTGTATATAACGTGTAAACGTACTTAGATATCAGTTAGGTTTATAAATTACCATATAGCTTATATTCAAGCCAAAAGGACAGAGACATTTTGTCGCTGAAAAGGAAATCTAGAAATATAAATGGCCGTATTTTCAATAGATTATTGCTCCATCAAACCTAAATCCAGCACTGGTGGTACCCACTGGAAAAATAAGTTTTAGAAATACTGCTACAAGCAATCATTTCGTTGTGAAAAAAAAAAATATCATGACATGCCATTAGTAATTCATGTTCTCTTCAATGACGAAATATTCAAGTTTGCTGTTAAAGCACATACTAAATTGAGCATCGAATAAAACCTGTCTGTCTAAACATAATTTAGATGCTTAAGAAATTTACATTTTGTGTCACAATAATATTTCCACTCTTATTTCTTGGAAAGAAAGTATTGAATGAAAGCAAAACAATTCTGGGGAATTCCTTATTATGAATTCCTCACAAGTTGCAGCAGTTATTGCGCTACCCGTTTGACAATATTATGATCTAATCTAATTACTTTCTTCGGATGATGCACTTACAAATAAAGCTTTGCTTAACGCCAACCAGTTAATAATTGTAAAGCAATTTAATCACTTTATAATGCTCGTCAATTGCTGAGTTGAAAGGAAAAAGTATGCCATACCTCCAGCAGGAAATCATGAAACGGATTGCGAGAAACAGCCAGCACTATAATCCCTATTGAGTGGCGCCATACAGCGACAGAATGAGGAAACTGTGGATCTTGGAACTTATGAAATGATACAAAGATTTTCTCCTCACTAAAAGCTGACAGCAGAGCTTTCTTGTCAATGTACTTTTCATCTGCAACAAAGGAAAGAAAGATATGATTAAAATCTATATTATAAAATTGAAAGTACGTTGAAAGTACAACTATGTTTGTGACTCTTAATCTCTTGAATCACACGACATGAGGTTCGGACATGAGGTTTTCAACATTCATGAGGTTCGGACCTAGAAGTTGAGTTGAGTTTATTTTGAGTTTAACGTCCCGTTCAGCAGCGAGGATATGAGACGTAGACCTACTGATTAACGTGGAATCTGTAACCACATGAGCTCCAGCCGGGTCGGACCTAGAAGTGTTTTATGTATTCACTTTGATGGTGTAACTTAGAAAAGGGGAAGGAGGGAACATATATATATATATATATATATATATATATATATATATATATATATATATATATATATATTAAAAAAACAAATAAAACAATAACTCCTGAACCACCCGACCGATCTTGATAAAACTTTCAACATAGGTAAAGCTTGGACCTGATATGTTTTCTTCAGTTCACTTTGACGGTGCAACGTAGGGAAGGGGAAGTGGTAGAAATATATAAATAAATGAAAATGAAAGTGGCTGTCTTTGTGACTCCATCACTCTTAAACCATCCGACTGATCTCGATCAAATTTTCAACATAAATTAGGTTCCGACCTGGCATAGTTTTTATCATATCACATTGAGGGTGCAACTTCGGGAAGGGATATATAAAAATTGATGAAAATGACCAATATCAGTGTCAAATCCATAGTTTTCCGCGTCACTGTGATGAACAGTGACACTTCCGATGCCGTTTAAATCTAAATTCAGCCACGCATCATCAGAGAGGAGGGGGGAGAGAAATATAAAAATTATCGAAAATGACCGATATCAGAGAGCGCTTTTGTAATATTAAAAAGTGGCTGACTAAACATATTACTATTTTTTCTTAATTTAACCCATCAAAGCGGGAAATTGATACTAGAGTAAATAAAATATTCCGGATTAATTCTGGATTTCATGTTACTGTCTTGTAGGATTCATTGGAAGAGCTGTCCTTATAACATTTCCACCACTGCTATTACTGCTCTGTATCTTGTTTTAGTAATTTATGTATTTGGAGTTCTAATATCGTTTTCAGGAGGAAAATGGGCAGGATATGGCTTTACAATTTTAAAGATATTGGATTTAGATTTCTGGGCTTTCGGCATAGATGGCCATGCTAGCCCGTCACGTATGAGGAATGACGGGCCAACATGGCCATTTCTCGACGATCACACTATCTGGGGAAAGGGAAGGAAGGAAAGAAGCGGCTTGGAACCTATATGTTAGGTACCACCCCGGCATTTGCCTGGTGTGAATAAGGAAAACTCAGGTAAAACCTCATTCAGGATGGTTGACCTAATAAAGCTTTTTATATTTTTTCAACTGAGTGCTCCCACTGGGAATCGAACGCAGGACCATTCGCACCATAGGCTAACAATTTTAAGTTGAGAGCCAGAACAGGAATGTTCCTAGCGAGAATCGATTTCTAGAAAACAGTAACATACAAGAGCTGGAAAGAAAAAAAGTGGCAACAGACAAATCATTCTTGAACCCTTTATTGGACAATCATGAAAATTCTACAGGCCTTCAATGTAATCCCTTGCAGCGTGTTGCACCCGTTGCCAGATGTAGGGAAGTCGCAGGATACCAGCAGCGGTGCCCTCTTTGTTGATGTCTGCAAGAGAGCGCCCTATAGCTCGAAGCATTTCATCTCTGCTGCGGAAACGCATCCCTCGCAGTGGTTCTAGGGAACAGATGAAAGTCACATGGACTCATGTCCGGTGAATAAGATGGGTGCTCTAGAACCTCCCACCCCCATTGTGCAAACAAGTCCCACACAACACCTGCGTTGTGACAACGGGCGTTGTCATGCAAAACAATGGGTGGTTCCCTGATGAAGTTGGGTCGTTTCCTGTGGAGTGCAGGACGAAGATGTTCTTCCAGAAACCTGCGGTAGTACACTGCATTGAGGAGTATGTAATTCTTCTCTACGGGTTCGGAAATCCGGGAATTTCCCATATCTAACTAGCTGGTAACTTCCTGCATTGTACAGTGCGTGCAGTGACAGTGGCGCTGAACAACATTCTGCTTTTCTTGTTCAGTGTAGTGCGTGTGATTTATATATTAATATAACTGCGGTTGTTCTTAATATAAATTATACAGAAATTTTCGTGGTGTGAGTTGGGTGAAATGTTCCAATACCAAAGCAATATGAATTTCCCCCTCCAAAAAATCTTATAGTCAACATTATAGGAAGAAATGGGAACACCATCAACATCTGTAAATGAATCTTCGGAAGAAATTGAGAAAGAGGATTTGGATTCATTTTCCGATTACTCTGATGATGAGTAAATGGGCAAGTATTTCCAAACTTTTAATGCTATATTAATTAATTTTGTATTCTTCAAAGTGCGTATGTAGTGGTTCTGTCAAGATGATCATTTCTTTTAAAAGAAAAAAATACTCGAGTCTCCCATTGTACATGGAAAACATTTAAATTATTTGTAAAATTATATAGCGACTTGGCAGGAGGCGTTTAGCGACTTCTAGCGACTACTAGCGAGTACTAAACTAGCGACATTTCACACTCGCGAGTTAGCAACAGTGCTCTAGCGCGAGATGTGTCGTTTTACGATTGTTGGCGGGCAGTGAAATATTTAAAGAAATATTTTGAATATTTGAATAAATCTAGTTTTAATTTGTAATTTGTTCATCATTTGTTCGTCTATGGACAAAGGTAAGTCACTATCATTCTTTGCGTCATATGAAAATTTTATCATTTGTAAACTAATTTTAGGACGTGGATATTTCACTATTACGTCAAATATTCATTACTCCATGCCATTCCCGATCTTACATTTGGGTATATTATAGGCTGGGGTATCGTATATAGGCGCATGGAAATTGTTGGTGGATATAGTATACATGAAGCTGGATCAGTTTCCGAAGGAGCAGGACGCTCATACTTTTAGGGATTATTGATTGAGTATATACGAACTTACAAAGGGGGTAACGAAGGGACTTTTATTTACTTACGAAAATAAAAAAGAAAGTACCTATACTTTATATATCTGCATGTGTAGTGCCCTTGTACTTTATCTATGTCTATGTGTGGTGGGGGGAGGGGGGAATTTAACGCATATCGCATGTCTTGTACATGGATACTTCTTACTATTGCACTACGTAGAAAATTTATGGTATTTCATGTAGAAGTGGTAATAGAACACAGAAGAAACGCAGATCAGGGGGTTCTCATGTATACTATTACCTTCATATCTAGTCATCGCAGAATCTTATCAGATTGCCCTTGTACTCTTTATAAGTATAAAAATAATATGTGCTTCTATTCAGGGATGTAGGTTAGAGAGTCCTGTAGGGGTAGGGTGGGCGCCTTTCGTTATAATAAAACATTTACTCGACACTTGACTTTACCAGGAAGAAATTGATAATGTACTCATCTTGTGTGCTTGGTAATGTCAAGTGAGCAAAAGTTGTGTTTATTTATTTTTTTTTTAAATATAAGTCATTACAAAAGTGGAACTAATTCGCAAGTTGAGGGAGGGAAAGTCCTAGAATACAGGTCCCCCGATCAGACCCGTATCCAGGAGGGTCTAGGGGGCCGGGCCCCCTAAAATTTTCACGGTTGGCTTGCAAATGAACTATAATATATTGATGAACTATCATATGGTTCGATCGGGGCCCCCCTACATTTTTGGGCTGGCTACGGGCCTGTCCTCGATAAAGTTTAGTACCTAGGTTGGTTTCTTTCTGTACCAAAGTTTAATATTTAATTCACATAGTATTACCGAGCGAGCTTTAGCAAGTGCAGACCGGTTAGAGCCCCCAGGGCACGTTGTTTTCTGTCTATTACAGCTTAATGGGAAAGGGGACCTGTGTTCTAGAACCTTGCCGCTGAGGGAACTACTTGGCGCATGGTTACCCCTTTGTTGCATTCTGCAAAAGTAATTCCATTTGTATTGTCAACACAGAACACGACTGCATGTTTATAGTTGTTATTAAGCGCAATTATTTTCGAGAAGAAAACCCAACGAACCTTGCACGGCTACTAAACCGCTTTCGCTCACTCAGGAGTACAAGGTGCGGATTAAGTGTTGATCTTTTTTAGTATACTACTAATACTATCTAATACCACTTACAGCAGCTTTTATTATCCTTTTATTTTGGGGTTAACTGCTGTATCGCCGGACCAAGTTTACAAGATTTACCAGAAGAATTTGAGATTTTTTTTTTATTATTATTATTGTGAGGTAGAGTAAGTTAAAGTCACGCGCGGGGAATAGTTGAAGTTAAGAACATATTTATTGTTAGTTGTTTTTGATGTTATGACACTATACGTAAAGGTGGAAGGGATTTTTTTGGCGGAGAAGCACACTTGTTTCGATTTATGGGAAAGACAGTGTAGAAATTATGCGTAAGTAGATTATTAGGTAAGAGTGCACATTGTGCAAAAGAAATGATTTTGTGTATCTTTTAGTTTCTCTCCTAATGTAGCCAAGTGAACTTTGTGGTGGACAAACACCGTGTGCGTGAGTTTTCTCGGGGTTCTCCCGTTTCCTCCCACTTTCTTCATTCCACTATTTTCATTCATTTCTCATTATCACCGTCTCCTTTAGCCTAACCGTCATAAACGTGGGACGTAAAACTCAAAGATTTCATTTTTTTTTCTCCTAATGTAGAAAATATAAGATGTCCATTATTAGTTACTTTACAAAGCGTAGCTGAGCGAGCGAAGGGAGTTAGAAGCCTATTTAGGTATTGTTGTTATGAATGTTCCTACGCAAAGTAAACTCTTACCGATTGGGACATATCGTGTTTTGAGTTTTATCGAGTTATGGAAAAATAAGGAATGTCAGTTGTCAAAATTGTGTAAAAGGCATGGCCTACTAATCAGACGAACAGTTTGTCGTAGGTGTGAAAACGAATTAAAATTCCAGAAAAGAATATCTGTCCAAACCTAATCTAACCTGACCTCATTTAGAACATTTTGGTACTTTCTGGATTGCATTTATTATCATCCCCAAAGCTGTGCGACACTTAGACAAGCATGTTATTACTTATATAGTGCTTTTCCACTCTCCTCGTTTACGCGTTTACGCTGCTGATGCGCTTGCTTCCTACGGACGCTACCGCTCGGGGCCAGCTAACACAAGTTGGTTCGTGTTCTATTCACTAATGTTTATGCCGTGTCTTCAGACTATATTTCAAAGAATAATCGCTACCAAGTGTGCCAAAGTCACTACCTAGTATTTTGGGGGATACGCTGTTTCCTTTTTTATTATTATTTTCGTCTGGTCCGGCAATACAGCAGCAATGCTTTTTGTTCCGATTAGTGATACGCGCGCACATACACACATACAAACAACTATTTTTCTTAAGTACAGAGGGTAAATAGTAAATTAAACTTATTTATGATGTGGGGAATCATATATTTTAATCACTTTTGACCCTACCCACAGAAACTAATTGCACGGTTCTGACTGTTTGGAGTTATCCGTTTCTCGCCATGTAGCATAATTATATATAGCACAAAGCAAACGCCTGCAGTTAGTAATGAAAATTGCTTTTAAGAATGGTTCAAACTCGGACCAACGATAGTTTATTTTTTAAATTTAAATAACACTTTCTTTTTAAATAATAAGGTTAAAATGATACTCATTTCCCTTGTGCGTAATATATAATTCATAAGTTGTGCTTTTTTCATCATCTACCTAGATATTTCTGATAGCTGTTATAAACAATGACGTTATATACCAACAAACCAGCAAGAAGTGGGAGCCTTTGCCACGCGAGGGGATTGTAGGAGGTAATTGGGTGATAGGTAGGGGAAGTGGCGGAGGCACCAGAACGGAGAAAGACTTTGCACAAATAACTTAATTGATAAAAAATCTTATTCACTTACGTTAAGAAGCATAGCCGAGCGAGGGAAAGGTGTCAGAACCCCTGCAGGGCTCGATTTTTCCACCTTACCCCCCATTATAATACGTGACACTCACGTGGTGCAACTTCGATGTAAATTTAATCTCAGCTGCTTCCTTGTGACCAACTTAAAACAGTTGTCTAGGATAGTTTGAAAGTTTTTTTTTTTTTTTTTTGTACTTCTTTCTTTCTTTTTAGAAATCGCGTCATTATTTTCGGGGTAGAGGGGCTTGAAGTTTATGGCCACACGAATCTCTTCCAAACCAAAAAACGAAAAGTGTATGTGTTTGTAAAATCTTGAAAACACACAATTGTGGGTTATCACGTTTCACTCCCGTATATTATTCGTATTATATTCAGACCTAAATTCCCCATTCATTACTCAAAAAGATTATATTACAAAACCAACTTTTTTTTATATAAGTTTATAAATGTTCGTTTTGTGATTTTTTTTGTAGTTGTTATTGTTATGTAATTGCAATCAAACAAAAATAATAAATATTGTTTCAATGTTTACTATTGATAAAATACATCGAAATGCCGTACCTTTGTGTGGGTGGGGTGTCATACAGACCCCATGAGGGGCATTTAGTGAAATGAGAAGTATCTCTGATATCTCTTTATGTGTAAATGAGGCTGAGTCAAAGTGGACTTATATAATTCGTATCTTTAATCAATTTTCTTACTGATATGCAAATTAAGCCGTTGGATTTCTTTAATTTGGGCCGATAAAAGTCATTGTTGACTAACTTGAACTAAATTAGTTCTTCTGTACTCCGTAGTACTTTGAAATTGTCCATATGTAATTCTGTATAATGGTATCACTTGTGCAACTGTTTATCTTTTTGTTTTTCTGAAATGACTCTTGACAGTTACATTAAGAAGCATGTAAAGATCAGTACAACTTATATTTATCAGGATTCCTTCGTGAGTGAGTCGGCAGACGTATCACATTTGTGGCCAATTAGTCCTGGTTCCGAGTTGAAATGGAGGACAATTTCTCTCGGATGTAACTCGAGAAGCGGTTTTTATTCCGCTTTAAGCTTATGTGACCCCTTCCAAAATAACTCGGTTGTTGCATAATAACATCAAGGCGAAACAAACTTATTTCTGTCCATATATGATTTGAATATATGGAACAAATTATTTAAACAAAAAAAAAGTTTAAACCAAAAAACCGTTTTTTTCTTTGTTTTTTTCAATAAAAACCCTGGTTTTTGCCAACCCTGCTTACTAGTTACTTAGGTTTTGTGGAGGGGGTATCCCAGAATTTTGGAGAGCTGTAGCATCGTGATCTGCATTGAAGGTAAAGATCAATATATATATATTTCTTATGCAATTCGTAAACCTATAATTGCTTTAAAGATGAAAGCTTGTTTCTAAATGGTGCAACTTGATATAAATATGACAGTAGTCGCCAATCGGATACGTTTGCAAATTATATAGTGCCCATATTTTAATGTCTTAAAATTCACATAGGGCCAAAGAGCTCGTTCGCGGGCATCGCACACATTATTATTTGTGTATATATTGTACGATCTCTACCCGCAAAATAAATCACAATGGAGGCCATTGGCGGATTTACGAAGGGGGCTTTCTAGCTATAGGATCCTTAAGATCCTGGGATTTAAAAGAAGTACGAAGTAAGTGTTAGTGATTCTTTAAACTTCAAGCCTCCCTCCAAAAATAATTTCAGGATTTCTAAAAAACAGAACGAAGTATTTTAAGAAAAAACCCTTCCAAGCTTTTACTCTACATTCGCCACTGAATTACAGATCCACAGAACGTTTGCTGATTTAACAAGTAAGAGATTACCTTCGCTATTACTGATGTAAGATAACAACCTGGATCGAATGTTTGTTTCAGAAAAGAGAGAGAGAGAGAAAAAAAAAACTTTTCCGGAGAGTGTTTTAATATGTGTGTAGCAGGGAGTGCCTTTGAATTTTCCTGAAGGCATGACCCGTCAGATACTATTAGTAATTTAAGAACACTTGCGAGGAACTTTTTTGGAGAGCGTGGAGAAAAATTGAGAATGATTATAGCTATCCTTGTCTTGTTTTTCCAAAGTGTAACGTGTCTTAACCGGAACTTAATATAAAGGAATAATAATGATAATTGAAATAATAATAATTCTTTTAAATCTGTAATTTGTGTAAGAAACAAATTAACGGAGGATTTTCTGCCTTTCTTTACTTCACTCTGCTCATATAGAATGGAGAAACTGTACGCTATTGTTTTGTTTATTGCAACGGAAGAAGTAGAAGTCGTTCCAGTAAATTGGATCGAGCAAGATAGGTGTGCATGGTTGCCATTTAAAGGAACAGATAGAATAAGAAAATGTATTTTGGAACGCCAGGAATCAGGAAAGAATTGGGACAGGTACCCGGCAAGGATTGTAAACTTCTATGGTGAGTAATTGAACTGTATTGTATATTAGGCTACATTTCAATTACTGTAAATTTTAGTACACCGTATACGTCTGTACAATATCCTCACTTTTATCAACAAATTTCAAAGCAAATATTCACTGCGGACATTACAAAGGTCCTTTATATAAATATATATATTGAGTGTTCTAAAAATCAGGGACACCAGATACTTATTCTAGAGGTCAAAAGAAGACAAAAAAAAAAAAAAAAAAAAAAAATCTTTCCCTTTTCCCCTGTGGGACCTCCTTTCGTCGGTAAGGCCGCTCAACCAGTTCAAATTTGAATTTTAGTTTTTGGCTTTTAGACAAATTTGGATGAACAAAGGACCAGAGCTGAGAGAGCGAAGGAAGTCAGAAGCCCATTTAGGTATTGTTATTATGAATGTTCCTACGTAAAGTAAACTCTTACCGATTGGGACATATCGTGTTTGAGTTTTATCGAGTTATGGAAAAATAAGGAATGTGAGTTGTCGAAATTGTGTAAAAGGCATGGCCTACTAAGCAGACGAACAGTTTGTCGTAGGTGTGACAACGAATTAAAATTACAGAAAAGAATATCTATCCAAACTTTATCTAACCTGACCTCATTTAGAACATTTTGGTACTTTCTGGATTGCATTTATTATCTCCCCCGAAGCTGTGCGACACATTAGACAAGCATGTTATTACTTATATAATGCTTTTCCACTCTCCTCGTTTATGCGTTTACGCTGCTGATGCGCTTGCTTCCTACGGACGCTACCGCTCGGGGTCAGCTAACACAGGTTGGTTCGTGTTCTATTCACTGATGTTTATGCCTTGTCTTCAGACTATATTTCGAAGAATAATCACTACCAAGTGTTTCAAAGTCACTGCCTAGTATTTTGTGGGATACCCTATTTCCTTTTTTATTAGTATTTTCGTCTGGTTCGGCAATACAGCGGTAATGCTTTATTTTGTTCCGATTAGTGATACGCGCGCACGTACACACACACAAACAACTATTTTTCTTAAGTACAGAGGGTAAATAGTAAATTAAACTTATTTATGATGTGGGGAATCATATATTTTAATCACTTTTGACCCTACCCATTGGAACTAATTGCACGGTTCTAATTGGTTGGAGATATCCCTTTCTCGCCACGTAGCATAATTACATATAGCACAAAGCAAACACCTGCAGTTAGTAATGAAAATTGCTTTTCACAATGGTATCACGTTTCACTCCCGTATATTATTCGTATTATATTCAGACCTAAATTCCCCATTCATTACTCAAAAAGATTATATTACAAAAACAGCTTTTTTTTTATAAGTTTATATAAATGTTTGTTTTGTGATTTTTTGTAGTTGTTATTATTGTTATGTAATTGCAATCAAAGAAAAATTCTAAATATTGTTTCGTTTCAATGTTTACTATTGATAAAATACATCGATATGCCGTACTTTGTGTGTGTGTGTGTGGGCGGGGGGTCATACAGACCCCATGAGGGGCATTTAGTGAAATGAGAAGTATCTTTGATATCTCTTTATGTATAAATGAGTCTGAGTCAAAGTGGACTTAGATAATTCGTATCTTTAATTTTCTTACTGATATGCAAATTAAGTCGTTGGATTTCTTTAATTTGGACTAATAAAAGTCGTTGTTAACTAACTTGAACTAAATTAGTTCTTCTGTACTCCGTAGTACTTTGAAATTGTTCATATGTAATTCTGTATAATGGTTTCACTTGTGCAACTGTTTATCTTTTTGTCCTTCTGAAATGACTCGTGACAGTTATATTAAGAAGCATGTAAAGATCAGTACAACTTATTTTTATCAGGATTCCTTCGTGAGTGAGTCGGCAGACGTATCGCATTTGTGGCCAATTAGTCCTGGTTCCGAGTTGAAATAGAGGACAATTTCTCTCGGATGTAACTCGAGAAGCGGTTTTTATTCCGCTTTAAGCTTATGTGATCCCTTCCAACATAACCCGGTTATTGCATAATAACATCACGGCGAAAAAAAAATTTATTTGTGTCCATATATGATATGAATATATGGAACATTATTTAAACAAACAAAACAAAACAAAAAAAAAAAAAAAAAAAAAAAACGGTTTAACAGTTTGACTGCCAAGGTGATTTGAGAGTACTGCTTCCAGGAGGCCATAAATTTCTTCTTACCTTTGGCTCAGTTATGGATAGTCTTGTCGCATTTTTGTCGCGATGTTTTGCTTCTCCCGAAAATGTACCAATGGGACCCGAGTACCATATGTCATGCTCATGGTCTCACAGTAATTTGTGAAATGAGCATCATATATGGTGCTCAAGAACCTGAATAGGTTAGTAATTTTGTGATATCGAGCATGAGCATCATATATGGTGCTCATGGCCCTACAGAAAAATAAGGTGAGCACCACATATGATGTTCATGGCAGTCAACCTGTTAAACAAAAAAAAAAAAAAAAAAGTTTTTTTTTTTTTTTGTTTTTTCAATAAAAACCATGGTTTTTGCCAGCCCTTCTTACTAGTTACTTCGGTTTTCTGGAGAGGGTATCCCAGAATTTTGGAGAGCTTCAGCATCGTGATCTGCATTGAAGGTAAAGATCAATATATAAATATTTCTTACGCAATTTGTAAACCTATCCGTTTGCTGTAATTTTAAAGATGAAAGCTTGTTTCTAAATGGTGCAACTGAAAAGGGCGAAGAAGAAAGATTAAAAGAAAGCAAGCTCCGTAACAAAAGAAGGGTGGAAAACCCTGTATCGTGCAAATGAGATGCATGGAGTAAGTCGTGAGTGGGAACCCTTCACCCCTGGTGTGGGAATCTTCATGAAGCTATCAGCTTATGCCTAATTATGTATATAATTCATTTCTTACTTTCGAACCTACAAGGTTCAACCAAAATGGAAAAAAAAAAACTTTTATATCCGACTTCCGAAGAAAAAGTAATTACATGACCGTGTTTATTATATATAGGATTTCCAGTCACGACCCCCTTTTCAGTTTTATTAAAATAAAAGAAGTAAAGAAGAGAAGAGGAAGTTGGGATAGGAAGAGAGGAAAAAGAGGGAAAGTAAGAAGATGAGAAAAGAGGGAAACTGTTACTGGATATTTTTGAGAAATATGGTAAAGGAAAGTGAATAATTATCGAATTCGGATCATTTCCAATAGCTATTGGGTGAATATTTGGTATTAAGGTGATCAAAGGTAGACACATGTTAACCCATACCTCCCAGACCTAGATCCATTTATCCCCAACTACCGAATTATCCCAATCTAGCTCTGATAGATGAGAAAGTTTAATTTAACAGTTTATTCAATATTTCAGAAAGTTCTCGACTAGTATCCAATACTTGAAGGATAAATGATGAAGTTGATGGCATGTTAGAATCGACCACAGGAAAAAAAAAAAAAATCAGAGTAACACATATATTTGTCGAAGATTTTGACTCTCGAAGTTCTCCCATGATGATCGTTCGTTCAGGTTACTTCGGTCCTTTTTGCTTCCTTTATAGAGCCAACTTAAATTGAGTTAGTATTGACTTTCAACGACTTTAATTGCCAACTACCATAAATTATAGTAAGTCACACATATATGTCAAAAGAATTGGTGTACTTAATACTAAACCTACATTTCACTCACACTCACATTCATACCGGACAATGTATACTTCAGGTTGCATTTAGTTGAATTAAACTAACCTAACTACATTTCTATAGACATTTATTACATTTCAAGAAAATTTAATTCGACAGCACAGGAGAAATTTCGATACATGAAAAGAAAATAATACTAGTAATAACAATATGGTTTATAGACATGCATAGAAATTTGTTACTTTTCAATATCTAATAACACATTTCTCTTTGTAGATATATTAAAAGTTGGATTACGTTAAAAAAATCGACAAAACGAAAGACGAAGAGAGAAAAAAAATCAAAGGTCAACATTGAACATATTTAAGGTTCAGTACAAAGAATACATATCAATGTGAAAGAGGAAAGGAAAAAAATATATAATTGGTTAATCATTTTTTTTAAAAAAAGAACTTTGGTAGCATTTTTATTGAGTCTCTGTCCCAAGAGGGGAAATTTCGACAATTTTATGAGTCCTTTTCTCACGTCGATAATAACTCCTTTATCAACTCTCTTTATGCACTATGATTGGCGTCCATGAGAGTATTTAATCGTTTGTCTTAACTACAGACGAAAAAAATAGTTTCTTCATATTATATATAATTTTCATTTCGTCACTTGACGCACTTGGTATAAAAATTCAAAATTTATTAAGATTTAAAAAAAAATATCGAATCCAGTCCTAGGAACATATTTTCATAATACTATACGATATCTCAATGGAGCTAGGTCTCTGGACCTATCTAGGTCCTGTATTCACCTTACTAAATTATTAACCAAAATCAGTTCATCGAATTTTTTCTTGGTCTAGATCGTGTAGTCAAAAGATTCTAGTCCCTGAACTGACGAACGACAAATAGTTAGGTTTCCGATCGTAGGGGAAGGATTTGGGGCGCACTGTTTCGTAGTTTACTGATTTCACTATTGTTTTACAAGATAACTTCAGATACGGATTAGGTTTTTTTCTTTCTTACGACCTGCTACTTGTTCTATTTACATGCAACATTTAACATAGTATTAAACTTTAATAGTCACGAACATTAATAAGATATCCGTAAGGTGTTATTTATCACAAATTACCCGGTAATACTCTACAAAAACAAATAGTTGGTCAGTATCGGGTGTCAAAAATCTATGGCAGCCTAAAACAACCAGGGTAAATACCGAGCCCTTTACATACATATTCGCTCATATATATATATATATATATATATATATATATATATATATATATATATATATATTCATATTCCTCAATATAATAAATTTCATTCTAATATCAATCTTAGTATTTCATCGACACTTAATTCTCTACATAACATTTTCATATTTAATAAGTGTTCACATTTTCTTGGCTCAAAATATACAAAAACCCTAACAAAATTCTTTTCTTTTAATAAGGTTCCAACATTGAGATGTATATGGTGCCTTCCATTTCAACTCAGGCAAAAAAAAATATAAAATTGTACCATCACCATCTCAGATATTGTTGAAACTTTTTTTATAGCAACTAGACATGTTTTTAAGAGATCCATATTTTTTTTGTTTTGTCGAAAAAAATTTTCCCGCCAAGTAATGAGGCAC
This sequence comes from Thermobia domestica, assembly GCF_964235325.1. Lineage (NCBI taxonomy): Eukaryota > Metazoa > Arthropoda > Insecta > Zygentoma > Lepismatidae > Thermobia > Thermobia domestica. Next base: position 267,291,917 of record NC_137463.1, read on the forward strand.
CAAAGACGGGGAGTACAATTTATGAATTATAAAAGACATGGAAAATGGTCAACTTCGGAGCCTCACCATTCGGCTATGGAGACAGGTAGAGTTATAATTCTTGTTGTGGTATGTACATAGGGATATAAATAAACTATATTTCATCATAGTTTGGTTTGCGCATGCGTATCTTTTTACACATAAATTAACAAATGAACGTCAATTTATCTGAAAAGTCAAAGTTTGCAAATTTTTTTCGAACACTTCCGGTTCGAATTTTAAAATTCTGTTTTCACGGTTGGTAAGACCTAATTACCCGCTTTCCTAAAAAAAATTTGTATCGCTTCTGTGTGCAACCGTTTTGTCGCAAAAAATTCGAGAAATTGTAAAATTTTCAAAAATCGCCATTTTTGGGCGCCATTTTCTCGAAAACACCATCTTTTAAAATTGTGAAATTTTGTCAGATGGTTCAACTTTACATGAATAATAAACACACCAAATACCATTCTCGACCAATGCTTCATGAATTAACTGCAGCCTTTATAAGTTAGCGAAGTTTCGTTAACTTTGATGTCACAGTTAGCAACACTGGGAACAATAAAAGTGCAATGATTTGATGATGATTGTGGTTTACATTCATTAAATGAAGAATAAAAGGTTTTCTTGACTGTTTTTTTTTTTTTATTATTATTATTTTGATCAAAAAGGCTCTCTGAAAGAGTAAAATGAGCCTCCCCCTACTACTCCGTTTTCTTAAACCGAAATAATCTGAGGTGGAAATTACGATTACGAAACACACAAATTTCAAGTTCACTTACTTAAAATGGTCTTCGGAAACATTTTTTTTAATACATGGACCAATCATTTCCTTGGTTGGTGTCTTCTTCGCTAATAGCATGTAACCGTGCAGATGCTCCCATAGGTGTTGCTTCACTCACAGCTCGTCCAGGAGTGGATCTAGGGGGACGATTCCCCCCCCCCAGAAGAAGAAAATTTCTTATTTTATATATAAATAAAACCCATCCCAGAGTTTGGAGCTCTTAAAAGTAGCTCTAAGTACCAGTATTACAACCCCCCCCCCCCCAGAAGTCCGTCCTGGGTCCGCCCCTGCGTAGCACATTGTCGATAGTCACAAAACACTGATTTTAACTTCTCTTATGCTCTTCAAGAAACCTGAACCGTGCTGAAGGTCTATGTGGAGGCATAAGCAGCACTTCAACTTCACATAATTCATGATTTATTTATAATATTTCTTATACGCACCACTGGTTATCATACATATATGTATGTAACAAAAGTTCCTTTTTGCAGATTTCTTAAATCTGCACTTTGAATTGCAGGAGTTCGACTTTGGGGGAAGCATGAAGTTAGTTCATGGTGACCCGTTACTGCCATAAAAACTTCGCCATTTTCCGAAAGCCAAAGATGACTTCGTTGAATACCAGTTACCGGTCGCATACTTTCCCCTTTTTTCTTCCGGAAGTCGTCGAATTCAGTTCCAGGCAACAAAACGAGAGTAATACCCGGAGTTTGTACTTGCACTGAACTCACGAATTCTTTTGCGGTTTTAGTACGGACGCAGTGGCTCAGTGGTACAGCGTTCACTTCCGGTGCTTGGGGTCCCTGGTTCGATCCCAGCTCGCGCCGTGTGAGCTTTGTGGTGGACAAACACCGTGCTCGTGGGTTTTCTCGGGGTTATCCCGTTTCCTCCCACTTTCTGCGTTCCACCATTTCATTCATTTCTCATAATCAAGGTCTCCTTTAGCCTAACCGGGATAACCGTAGGACGTGGTGAAACTTGTCTCAGAGACCCTTGCATGGCCGGTTTTACTGCAAAACCACTGCTTTATCGGACCTGCCTGCATCTCTAACATCTGAAAGCGATTTTTAAAGTGGGATGCAGCACCATCAGAAATCACTGACACGGTTTGGGAAATTGTAGACACCTATTTTCACTTATTTTCAAGCCTTTTTCTATAAAATATATTTTCGCTTTTCTTCGAGCATTTTTAGAATATTGTCTATGACTATGGATACATGAGCCGAATCGTGTGTTTTATCGTCGTTTATTACAACAAAACTGTCAGTTGTTTCATATTCCGGTGATAACTCTGAATTTCACTTTGCAGAATAACAGTCCAGTTTTCAGCGAAGTCCATATGAAGTAAAATAGAATTTGTATCTTGAAATTTTATACGGTCTTTTCGGTAGCAATTAATTCTCTTTGGATTTTGTTGATGTAGTCATGAATTACAATTCTTACAGTTAAACCAGCAATTACGATACGAAAACAGTAAGTGACACAGTTTTTTAACGAGATCATTATTCTCCCATATGGCATACGTAACACTTTCATTTTCATCAGGATCAATAATTAAAGACTCCACACTTATTCCTTCCAGTCCAGGACATTCACCACATTCTTGAAGAAGACAACTGTCATTTTCTACGGATCATACTACTAAAGGAAATAGGTCACTCATGACAGCTTCAATACAGACTGCACCTTTGATTTGTAGCAACTCAGTAGCAGCTAACTTAATATTTGCACAATAAACACACCCATACTTTCCTTGCAGGTTTCGAACTGACCCACTTTAGTCAAATACTATAAAGTTCCGAGTGACCCATTCTTATGCTGGGATTGTTCTGTTTAAAAAGTCAGTAAATTTCTTTAAAACGCGCGTATTTTACTTCGTATGGTTTTCGATTTTTTAAACTTTTTGTCCTTTTTCGATCACTGTAATGACATCACACTTAATTGAGACTTTGTCTGGAGCATTCCAAATCATACTGAGGTAATAGTTTAGGCTTTTTATAGATCATCAGAATTTATTGGATGACCATTTCAAGTAAACTTAAAATTTGTGCGTTTCGTAATCGTAATTTCCAACTCAGATTACTTCGGTTTAAGAAAACGGAGGAGTAGGGGGAGGCTCATTATACTATTTCAAAGAGCCTTTTTGATCAAAATAATATAAAACTAGTCAAGAAAACCTTTTATTCTTCACTTAATGAATGTGAACCACAAACATCATCAAGTCATTGCACTTTTATTGTTCCCAGTGTTGCTAACTGTGACATCAAAGTTAACGGCTGCAGGTAATTCATGAAGCATTGGTCGAGAACGGTATTTGGTGTGTTTATTATTCATGTAAAGTTGAACTGTCTGACAAAATTTCAGAATTTTAAAAGTTTGTGTTTTCGAGAAAATGGCGCCCAAAAATGGCGATTTTTGAAAATTTTACAATTTCTCGAATTTTTTGCGACAAAACGGTTGCACACAGAAGCGATACAAACTTTTTTTCGGAAAGCGGGTAACTAGGTCTTACCAACCGTGAAAACAGAATTTTAAAATTCGAACCGGAAGTGCTCGAAAAAAATTCGCAAACTTCGACTTTTCAGATAAACTGACATTCATTTGTTAATTTATATACAAAAAGATACGCATGCGCAAACCAAATTATGATAAAATATAGTTTATTTATATCCCTATGTACATACCACAACAAGAATTATAACTACCTGTCTCCATAGCCGAATGGTGAGGCTCCGAAGTTGACCATTTTTCATGTTTTCTACAATTCATAAATTGTACTCCCCGTCTTTGGTGGCCCATTACTTGGCAGGAAAATTTTTTTCGACAAAACAAAAAATATGGGTCTCTTAAAAACATGTCCAGTTGCTATAAAAAAAGTTTCAACAATATCTGAGATGGTGATGGTACATGCTTTGCCTGATTGAAATGGAAGGCACCATATATAAACCCGATAATCAATAATAATTCAATTTTATTAAGATCCGCGTATAGAGAAATGGTTGATATTATTTAATAAGTCGACACAAAAGTGGAAATACAGCAAATAGAGCAGGCACGTAAGTTTCCAAACTATGTAAGCACACACATGTAAATACATACACACTACTAATGCCCAAACTACTAATACATACACACCATATAACCAATCAATAGAAAGAAACCAGAAGTCAGTAATCAATGGGTGTAATTTGTACGATCGATGAACAATAATCAAGTTTCTGGCAATCTGAAATAGTAGTGTACCTTCTCGTCAGTCCCTCTCATGGTGGATTGAATATCGTGAAAATGGTCCTGAGTGTGCTGAAATACCGGGAAATACCTCCACGACTTGTATCCCTCGATGTCTCCGTTAGTACATACGATCGAAATAAGTGATATGAACATTGTATGTTTTCATGAGTTTCAGAACCGGGGGGGGGGGAGGTTTTAAAAAAATCTTGAAGTAAGAAGGAAGAAAGAGACAAGATAGAGAAAGCGGCGTCAAAGAAAGGAGAAAGATTAAGGTACTACTCACTACACAGACGAGTGATCGAATTTAAGTATATAACAACTCATAGCCAAAAATGTTCACATATGCCGAAAGAGAGTGGTTTACTTAAATACGTAAACTCAAAAGTTATCTCCAAAAACACAACGAGTCCGTGCCCGCAAGGGAATTTTCCGAAAGGCGAAAGCTTTAAGGAAATTCCCCTCCTCGCTGTATCCGGTTGAGTCCTTGGAGACTCCGGCCATACCGGGTGGATTAGTGCAGAATCTTAATTTGGAATTTCAAAAAAAATCATCCGACCTCTCAGAAACTAAGAAAGTCCAGAACAGTAATGAAACTAGAGTAATAGCTAAGATAACCTTAACGAGTAATTTGCCAAAATAAAAAAAATTAATAAACTGAATTTTTTATCGGTGATTTCAGTGACCAAACATCACCGATGGCTACCCTGAGCAGACATGCCAAAGTCTGGGACGTCGTTAATTTCCATCATCTAATTAAACTAGGAAAAGAAACAAAAATACTTAAGAGGACTAGGGATCGACATCCGGGTACGCAATGGACATAAATATTAATTTAGTAGCGGTTGATTTAATCGGATAGCCCGATCTGAGCTGTTAGCTATATGAACACTGCACAGTAAATAAGGTAAGCAACGAAGAAAGAAAAAAAATCTCGGAGAGTCAATGAATGTTAAAGGTAAAAATGACCAAACCTGTACTTTTCGATGATCACAGGATATAGCAGTTATTTTCTTAATTATCATTTCTGTCAACCTTTAAAAGTAATTCCTACATGATGCTACCCTATCTGATGAAAGGCTTAAGATCCGGGGCTGTTAGTATGAGGTACTTAAATGCGAAGTAACATACAATTCCCAACTATACATTACTATCCAATAGCAAACTCGGTTGGATGAATGGATTGGTGTAGAAGTCAAACGCGAGAGATTTTCAGTAAAACATATTCATATTCTCAATATATAATATACACTAGGCCTACCCATTTAAATATAGGTGTCATATCATCTCATTCATTTCATATTATAATCGTATTATTATTATATCATTATATTTATTTATTATTTACTCATTTCCACACGAAGTAATATTTTACAGACACCCTATTACATACATTTACACGCAGGCCATACACAAATGCACTAATAAATCTATAATTATCACAATCCGTCACGCTTAAACTACTACAGATAACATGCATCGAACCACGGACTCTTTGTTCCGAAACACCTAATTATATTTACTTCGCAGGTTTGAAAAAAATCCATATGTGTATCCACTGAAAGTTAAATTGTCAACGATTATTTTATTTCTGATTTGCTGAAAGAACTAAAGCAACAATGGAATCTTTCTACAGCAACGGGAAAAGAGAATTTAATATTACATTTTGAAACAAACAGTATCATGTAGGCTTACTTCTATTAAGAAAATAGGCATTCTTGATTTCAGTGGATATTTCGGTTTCTAATTGATATAGCAAGCTGTAATTTTCAGGACAGTAAGATCTCATGCTATTTCGTTGAAACGTACACTCATATGAACCGAAAACCATGTCCACGGGATGTAATTTAAGAATAAGGGGCTAAAATCAAACAATCTAGATCACTAACTCATGCAATGACGTAATGTCATCAAACAATTGATTACCGAAAACGGACACGATGGCGCTGTAGTAAGGAATAATGTACTGTGTACTAAAATACACCCTTGCACTTGCTAATCAAATCTATAATATTTATTCTGGTTTAGTATACTTCGAGTTAGACAAATGGTACTAAATTAACGCATGTTTAATACACTGTCCTCGCAGTAAAATCACGCACTCACACAGAACTACTAACTACATACAACACTATAAAAACTACTAACAAGCACCATTTATTATAGGCATATTAAAGGCAAGCACCTTTAAACACATTACTCCTTGTCGGTATATAAAGTCGGCTCTATTGAGCTTTAGGGTGGACAAAATGAGAAGGGTAACCCTAGGTCCAATTGACCTGGCCAATTATTTAAAACATGTTCACTAGAATTTGATGCCCTGGGGGCACTTTAACAAAATTTATTGAAGGACCTTTCCCCTGAGAGGGGAAAAGGCCCTAAAACAAACAATAACTAACCCATCCCCCCGCTAGAAATGGTTCAATTTGGAAACATGAATAGGAGCCTTTACGTTAGCTTAAGCTGCCATTATGATAATTAACATTACAACTATCAAACCTATTACGTACATGCACTTACTGAAAAATAAGAAAAAAATACATTTACTATACACACAAACGAAATGTACAAAACCAGGTCGTATTTTCCCTAATCTCTAACTGATTTTTACTGTTTGAAAGAAAAGGAAAGTAAAATCACACTTCTGTCCTATTTGTGCTAGCCTGGCAGCATCATGACGTCCTGTAAACCGGTTGCTATTTCTCCTTAGTATGAACTGTTTCTTTAATAAAAATGCATAATTTTGGGCTCCTAAACAGCTTTCAGTTTTTAACTAGGAATCTAAACTAAGTTTTACCTTGATGTAATTAAACTGTCAGTCCTTTCTGGCAAAAATTGAGCTGTTGATGTGACGAGTGGTGCTCCTTGACGCGTCCACGATGATAATAATAACATTGCGCCGAAAACGACAGAGATAGGAGGATTCCACCAATCAGGCGAAATCTTTCAGCCGCGGAAATTACAAAGCAAATAGAAATTGATGAAATCCAGATATAACCGGATCTGAAAGTGACTATGGACTAGTGAGAGGGGGTGAGGGAAGATTTAGTTACCTGGGCAAATTCTACATTGACCTGAAATTAAGAAAATTTATATCCAATGGTGGAACTATGGTTCGGTATGACGTCAGAATGGTAAACCTTGTAACTATTCAACTTGTATATGCGAAAATGGGATTTACAATTAATCAAAATATAAATAAATATGTTATTCAGTGAAAATATGATTCCTAATGAGACCTTTCGATTCATTACATTTAATTTGAAGTAAAGAGAATAAATAAATCGTGTTATTAAACCGAAATCGGATTTAAAAATTTTTTACTAGGTACAGGGTGAGTAAAAAAAAGTTGCCATTACTCTCAACTGTAATGGTACATTACACAACTTGATATAAATATGACAGTAGTTGCCAATCGGATACGTTTGCAAATTATATAGTGCCCATATTTTAATATCTTAAAATTCACATAGGGCCAAAGAGCTCGTTCGCGGGCATCGCACACATTATTATTTGTGTATATATTGTACGATCTCTACCCGCAAAATAAATCACAATGGAGGCCATTGGCGGATTTACGAAGGGGGCTTTCTAGCTATAGGATCCTTAAGATCCTGGGATTTAAAAGAAGTACGAAGTAAGTGTTAGTGATTCTTTAAACTTCAAGCCTCCCTCCAAAAATAATTTCAGGATTTCTAAAAAACAGAACGAAGTATTTTAAGAAAAAACCCTTCCAAGCTTTTACTCTACATTCGCCACTGAATTACAGATCCACAGAACGTTTGCTGATTTAACAAGTAAGAGATTACCTTCGCTATTACTGATGTAAGATAACAACCTGGATCGAATGTTTGTTTCAGAAAAGAGAGAGAGAGAGAAAAAAAAAACTTTTCCGGAGAGTGTTTTAATATGTGTGTAGCAGGGAGTGCCTTTGAATTTTCCTGAAGGCATGACCCGTCAGATACTATTAGTAATTTAAGAACACTTGCGAGGAACTTTTTTGGAGAGCGTGGAGAAAAATTGAGAATGATTATAGCTATCCTTGTCTTATTTTTTCCAAAGTGTAACGTGTCTTAACCGGAACTTAATATAAAGGAATAATAATAATAATTGAAATAATAATAATTCTTTTAAATCTGTAATTTGTGTAAGAAACAAATTAACGGAGGATTTTCTGCCTTTTTTACTTCACTCTGCTCATATAGAATGGAGAAACTGTACGCTATTGTTTTGTTTATTGCAACGGAAGAAATAGAAGTTGTTCCAGTAAATTGGATCGAGCAAGATAGGTGTGCATGGTTGCCATTTAAAGGAACAGATAGAATAAGAAAATGTATTTTGGAACGCCAGGAATCAGGAAAGAATTGAGACAGGTACCCGGCAAGAATTGTAAACTTCTATGGTGAGTAATTGAACTGTATTGTATATTAGGCTACATTTCAATTACTGTAAATTTTAGTATACCGTATACGTCTGTACAATATCCTCACTTTAAACAACAAATTTCAAAGCAAATATTCACTGCGGACATTACAAAGGTCATTTATATAAATATATATATTGAGTGTTCTAAAAATCAGGGACACCAGATACTTATTCTAGAGGTCAAAAGAAGACCAAAAAAAAAAAAAATCTTTCCCTTTTCCCCTGTGGGACCTCCTTTCGTCGGTAAGGCCGCTCAACGAGTTCAAATTTGAATTTTAGTTTTAGGCAACTTTGGATAAACAAAGGACCAGACAAGGGTGTGGAATATTGGAATGAAGTCGCATAAAACCTATTCACAAGGCAACATCCTGCTACTTTGCCATTCATGACTCAGATACAGGTCTGTAGTTAAACTATTTTGACCTGATTTTGCAAGTTTACTGCAAGTCTGTACCTGCGTACTGCATAACAGAAAATCAGAATTTTACCTTATTAATAGCTCCTATCTGACTTCTTTTCAATATCCCACATCCTTCCCTGGCCCCTTGTTTATGCAAAGTTGCCTAAAAGCCAAACATAAAATTAAAATTCGGACTCTTTAAAGAACTCTACGTTTAACGAGTCCTTGTTTATTTTGAGTTCATATATTTTTGAGTGGAGAGCAATTTTGATCTACAGGGTATGTCAAAAATTCAATTTCTACGCTTGGGAGGTAATTCCAGGTCAAAATTAGAAAAAAATTTGGCACTTTTTCCACTGAGCCTCCTTTGACTTGAAGGAAACTAAATTTTATTTGTGACTTCTAGACAAGTTTGTCTCAGTACGGGGAAGGGAAAAGTTGGGGGATATTGGGAAGAAAATGGATAGGACCTATACGTTAGGAAACATCACAGTTTGTCTTGTCAGGTAAGAATTAGGAAAACGCCTGTAAATAATGAGCCAGAGACGATGTCCCAAACGGATTTTTTGATTTTTATTTATTTATTTATTTTATTTTATTTTATTTTTTATTTATTTATTTATTTATTTTTTTTTTTGTCTCGTTGATTTCTAGAACCATCTCAAGCGTTCTAAATAACAACCTTTTGATTCAGCTTGTATAAATAAAACTTGCATTTTCGAAAAACAAAATAAGCTTGGAGATGTAAGTATTACAAATATTCTACTATAGCTTTTTAATTACAAGTAGTGTTAACGAATAGCAGTATCTGCACATATAAGTGTTTTGTATATAAAAAAAATCGACAGTTACATCTATTTTCACATTTTTTTATTGTATTTTAAATTTTCTTATTTAATACAGACAGCTATGACAAGGCTCGTAGCAAGCTGAAAGTATTTCGACGGTATGATGCAGCAACCTCCTAAATCAACAGTACAGGATTAGGGAAAAATGTCCATTCAGTATTAGCAGCTAATCCTGTAGAAACACCCCCTTCCTCTGCCTTGATTTATACTTCTGTTCGCAGAAGGCGAAAGCAGATATGTTGATATTTTTTGCATTACAAAAAAGAAATGAAACTGCCATATACGACAATAGTAGAATGAAATCTTGTGGCTTATATCTTGCTAAATTCTTATAGTAATATGCTTTTGTTCACACATAGATCTGAGCATGATAAACCTAAAATGAAAAAAAAATCGATTTCGCCAAAAGTCGACACGTGCTTATGCCTTCTTTGTGCAGAAAGGTGCAATAATGCGTGGGTTTCCTCGGGGTTCTCCTGTTTCCTTCCACCTTCTTCATTCCACCATTTCATTCATTTCTTATCATCACTGTCTTCTTTAGCCTAGCCGGCATAATCGTGGGACGTAAAACTCAAAAGTATTTGTAATTACTACCATAGTTTGAGTTACTGAGATTCTGTTAGGGCAATTATTCGTTTTAAAGTGGAAATCGTCTGTTATTTTTATGAATTCGAATCAAGCTTTTCATAAAAATTTGACACTTGTAAAAAGTATAAAAATTTCAACATATACAGATGGTGATCAGAAAAATGAAAACACCTGTAGTTGACAACACGTCAGATGTATGGGTTGGCAGTGGTGTCGTGGCGCCCGCAGCGCCGGACCGCTGGTGGTGGTGTGTTAGGTCGGTCTCCATACTACGTCAGGCGCAGTGGAGCAGCAGTGTTCAGTGGCTGCAGCAGACGGAGGTAGTGTAAAATGGAAGACCTCTCAGATTTTCAAAGAGGGCAAATTGTTGGTGCGCGGTTATGTGGAGTGAGTGTGATGGCAGTGGCTACTGTGTTAGGTGTGTCGCGTGGGACAGTGTCGAAGGTGATGACGGCCTACACAACACACGGGAAAACCACATCGGGGAAGCGGAACAGTGGGCGGAAGAAAATCATGAGTGACAGGTCACGCCGGGTATTAAAGCGCATTGTCACGCAGAACCGTCGTGCCACTGCGGATCAAGTGACGGAGGAACTCAATCAGCACCTCCTCCGCCCTGTTTCGACAATCACAGTCCGCCGCGAATTACATGACATGAACTTACGGGGTCGTGTTGCACGGGCCAAACCGCTCATCAGGGACCATAACGCTTTCGTACGCCGCAAATGGTGTCGTGACCATGCAACTTGGACCGTTGAGGACTGCAAACGTGTGATATGGTCGGATGAGTCATCCTTTACCCTATTCTCAACCACGGGCCGTGTTTATGTGTGGAGAACGCCCAAAGAAGCTTATGATCTGCAGTGTCTCCGCCCAACTGTGAAACATGGCGGCGGCTCGGTGATGCTGTGGGCCGCAATATCATGGTTTTCATTGGGTCCTGTGGACACACTTAGCGGACGAATCACTGCCAACGATTATGTCGCAATTTTAGGAGACCACTTGCATCCTATGTTCCGGATGTTGTTCCCGGACAATGACGGCATCTTCCAGGATGATAATACACCCATTCACACAGCTGGCGTTGTTGCAGCGTGGTTTGAGGAACATCGGGATGAAGTTCAACACCTCCCCTGGTCCGCCCAATCCCCAGATCTGAACATAATTGAACATCTGTGGTCCGTCTTGGAAACACGACTCCGGCGACGATTTCCACCTCCATCCTCTCACAGAACTGGCCAATGCCCTGCACGAGGAATGGTGTAAAATTCCACTTGCTACCATTCACGACCTCTATGCCTCCATCCCACGTCGCATCAAGGCTGTTCTGAAGGCGAAAGGTGGCCCGACACTATATTAATCTGGTAAGTTGCAATTTCGTTCAGGTGTTTCCATTTTTCTGATCACCATCTGTATTATGTGTTTTCGAATACTGAAACTATCCTACTGTTTGATATCTAATAGAGTTTTCTGTAGTTATTCAATAGATGAAGGGATAATGCTTCTCCAAAGACTCATTAATTTCTTAGGGCTCAATATTTTCGTAATTTCATTTCAGTTTTCAAAGTTTTGGTATTAGTCGAAAGATCTTTCAGGAGAACCGAACAAGCAGCAGTAGAGAACAAGTGTACAGTAACCTCCCGATTATCCGTGGAATTGGGTGGCACAGGTCCGCGAATAATGAAAATAGCAGAAATCCCGTAAAATGGCTAAAAATGTCGGACATTGCTTGTTTGTAAAATAAATTTTTTCTAGCTTAAAATACTTATTGTATTGTACGTAAAACGTAATAGAAATGTGTATACAGAACAGTAAAATTATTTGTACTTGAACCAGTATTTTTCTGTGCAACGTAAAACAATGAACGAAAAGGTGTGTACTTACAGTGAAGCCAAGGTACGATACTGTAAGCTAATTTATAGAACCTACTGATAATCGGGAATATACCGTAGTTTATTGAAGAATGCTGGGATTTGCTGTTGCTATTAACTCAGCATTCACTTTCTCAGTTTGCTTGCATGTAGTAAAGCCTAATTGGAATTAGCCGAGTTGTGATTTTAGTTTTAATCAACAATGTGTCCAGGTAGACAATTTCTTCTTTGTGTAATCAATTACATATATTTTATTTTATTTATTTTTATTTTTTTTTTTTCTTCTTCAGAATTCCGTCGTGAACTATTCCACGAACTGAGTTTCCTAAGGGCGACTGTAACTCGCAACAGAAACATGTTAGAACTATTGTTAAATGAAAAAGCAGTTTCTAAAGGAAATGGCTCTCAAGAATTTGCGAAAGAAAATCTGGAAAAGCTTCCTATATCTAGTGAAGAGGATTTACTTGAGGAGCCTATCCTTATTTAATGGAGGAAAGTCTGTCCAATGAGGGAACAAAGAAAGGACTGGTAAGTTATGCTATTCGCTCTCCTACCCCATCACCGTTTGAATTTTTTACCATCCACTTTTGTTTACCTGTGTTTGCTATTGATGAGTTGTTAAGCTCGTCGTCTTGTAAGGGAGGGGTCCCGTGTTTGATTTCCGGTGGGAAACAATTTGTTCGGATCGCACGATTCCTTAAAGGGGATGACGAACCAAAAATGCTCCTTTGAGAAATCCTTTGTGCACGCATTGCACAGTTTTGAAACCTATATTTTAAAATAGAACAGAACAGGCTTTACTTATGGAGTTTTAGACCGCAGTCTCTACGTTGAATAGTTTTGGAAGCTTTTGGAATATAGGCCTCTCAAATTCATCTTCCCACGCTTTCGATATAGTATATCTCCGAAACTAGTTCAAATTATCAGCTGTTCTATTGTGTGTGGGGGTTTTTACAGTACTTCCTTGCTTTGAGTGAAGTTTCAGGGTAGATTCCGATATGACCTCATTGTTAGTTTCCTTGTCAGAGTTAAGCAGTGTGCACATTACGGTCTTCCACGAGCCAACCATTACATGCGAGGATGAGTGACTGCCTTTCACTCAAAAGCGCTTCTCGCATCATTTCTCATCTGCTCAGAGGAATTGGGTAAACACGTACTCGCCCAGCGGTGCTTAAAATTAGAGTCTCTACCGACATTGCATAGAACACAACACAATAATATGTATAGTGAGATTCAATAATAAGAAGAAAAGTAAAAGAGAAATAATTTAAAGATCACCCTCCTGGCCCCAATCGACAATAGCACAGGTTTCTTGACTCCATCCCTCTATTTCTTCTTTTACCCCTCCTGTTTTCCTGCTTTCCCTTTGCCTTTAGAATCACTTATGCCGCGTCGTTTTGTGAAGTGTGAATTGTTTAAGTCATCTGACGGCATTATTTTATACTGCAATGTTTATCTATTTAAACATAATCCGATTTAGGCAGAATCGTTTTGACGTATGATTATTGTCATGCTAAAGGCCTAACTACTGCAGGAAACATGTTAGTTGAACTCTTTAGTATGGCATTAATCATGCTTCAAAACGACTCTGCATAAGGCCCATATGCAGATACTGTAAGCTAAATGTTCAAAATACTGCAGAATAAAAACTGAAGATGCTGAACCGTAAAAACAAAGTTGCAGACAGTCGCCAATTTGTGTTTTTTTTTATAGTGATTCTTCCTCTCTTCAGAAAACACCCGCCATCACGGACGAAACCTCCCGTATTTCAATTCCTCAGTGTGTTAAATGTTAATACTTTAATTTCTCTTATTATTGACTTTTTTTTTTTTTTTGCCATTCTGCTTCCTATATTTCCTACTGCGCATAATTTCCAATTAAATACACTTTTTTCTTTTGGGGGGGGGGGTGAATTATGTTAGTAAAGTTGGGAAATAGATGCAAAGGATGCTACGATAAGAATAATGAAACGCTTGTTAAGTGATGTTGTGGCAGCGAAATATAGTTACTGTGGTCTAAAAGGCAAGAAATGAAATATGCAAATTAAAAATGAAAGATGGCAAATTAAAAATGAAAGATGTTGTCTTTGGTAAGTAATTAGTTCAGAATGCCTGGATATTTTTTCCTACTTGCTCTATATACTTTATGATGAATATGTCGTCGGCTTTAAGGTAAAATACTTCACTGACATGGGTGATGCATGAAATAATCCACCATTTGTTTTGTCGATAACATATTTTTAGTATGCATATTGCAATGAGACTAGTATCAAAAAAGAATACACTAAAGAAATTATCATATTCGTAACACGTTGATATGAACGCCAATTTGATTTTGAGTTTTTAATTGAATATGGTGTTCATTAGTAATTAACAGACAATACGGAAACTTAACATAAAGCGTTTTTCTGGTAAGTATCACTTATTTGAATGGTGTGGTTAACAAATAAGTTGTGCATTTTGGACTATAGTGAATCCGCGATTGCTCCATTAAAAAAAAATAAAAATAAAAAAAATCGTGCTTTGACGGTTACAGTTTCCAGCCAGACTGATTTGAAACTATTCTAAATTTAGTGTTAGCTCATATGGCTACTTTTTTTTTGAAGGGGGGGGGGGCAAAGTCTCAAGAAAAATCTTTTCGAAACATCCCCAAAATTTAATGTAGCTCAGATGACTTCATGCGTGCAGTGAATCATGGAAAGCATGTGCCGTCGTAATAAGTAACATCCATGTTCGCTTAAATAATATTTAGATTCAAAATGGAGGCAGCACAAAACTTGATTAACGTTCGAACATTTCTTCACTGTGTACTTCTTTTGATGCTAGTCTCATTACAATATCCATGTAAATAAAAGCTTTGTCGGCAGAACAAATAATGGATTATTTCGTGTGAGACCCAAGGTCAGTTTTTCCTTAAGCCCGACGATATGTGGCAGGGTTATTCCATGTCCACACAGTCCATAGTTCAACATCTCCAGAAATAAATGTCATTTGCAGTACTGTCCTAGTAGAAATGCAGAGTTAGGTTCATACGTGTAGCATCTTGCCAGAGGCGCGTGTGTGAAATATTTAAATTTGGATGGTTTTGGTCTTAATATTTAGAGGTTAAAATGTAAGCTATAATGATACGTAGATAGAATTGTTATTGCCTTGGTCATTTCTTCTAAGACAGGTAATGAAATTTTTATCCAGGAGGACAAAGAAATAAAATTTAGTTGAAAGAAAGGGTCGGATTGAAAATGTGCTCTAGTGTGATAATTTGGCGTGGAATGACCCACATATGTTTATTTCCTTTTAAAAGAATTAGTACTGGTAAATTTCCAGAATAAATTGAAAAGTATTTAAAGCACATCGCTGACATATATTAGGAAGAGTAAGGTGGGTAGATATTTACACAGTATTAGAGGGCAGTTATTTGTTCTTTTCCTGCTTGCTATCTTTTGCGTTAGTGCCTTTTTATGTTGCACGTTTAATGTGCGATAAGTATATTTTGGTAGTAAATGGGCTCAAACTTAGATAATAGTTTTGAACTCGATTACAGATACCTATCTTATAACATTTTTCTTTCAGTTACACACAATATATCATGTCTTCCTCTAAGTTAAAGTTAGAGGCAAACGAACATGATTAAGTAAATTGCCAAATTCTTTAGTTGCTGTTTTTACATTTTCTGGTTATAATTAGTTTAGATCTCATGGATTTGCAGATGTTAGAATATCAAAATAATACACGGAGACTCAACTATAACACATTTATTCTTCTTTCCACAGAATCCGTAGAGAAAGCTTGCTGGACAGTTACAGAAAAAGAAGTGGAGACGACAATTCAGAAGTGGCTGCGACGAGCAAAGGAGAGACAGGAGGGAAGAGAACAAAGGTTAGTTCCTATAATTTATTGGGCACGTGAATTTTTAAGTAATAAAATTCCACAAACATTCCAAAGTAGTGAAATGATTTACTGTTGTTTTAATGTATTGCCCAGAACATCATGTAGACGAACAAGATAATGTAGAGAATAGAAACTGAAGTTTAGCGAACTCCGACAACAAAATCTACGATACTAAGCAACTATGTTGTATTGAAGAAATAGTATACTTGCTTACAGTCGCCCGTTGAACTTTATTTAAAAATATATGTCAGGGTGTTTACTCAGGGTCCAATACTTTTGAAAAGAAAATTCATAGTTTCATCAAACAGCTTGCTATGCATATGTATTCATGCTACATAACTAGTAGATTAAGATACGAAACTATAAATAAATGCATAGAAATGTTTAAACTTTAGAAACAGAACTCTAGCATTCAGCTGGGGGCCGCGGTGGCTCAGTGGTAGAACGTTCACCTCTGGTGTTTGGGGTCCCGGGTTCAATCCCAGCCTCCGCCAAGTGAACTTTGTGGTGGACAAACACCATGTGCGTGGGTTTTCTCGGGGTTCTCCCGTTTCCTTCCACTTTCTTCATTCCACCATTTCATTCATTACTCATCATCACCGTCTCCTTTAGCCTAACCGGCATAATCGTGGGACGTAAAACTCAAAAGATTTCATTTCATTTTTCTACCATTCAGCTTTGCGCTGCCCATCTTTGCATACATTATTTCGGAAAGGTGGGGATATAATAAAGGTATTGTAAATACTCATTTTTGTTTGAAATTAGGTTTTGATTTGTGCGTGATTGCGAATTGAAGTTTTACCGACCGCCATTTTGAAATTTTTTAATACACCATTTTGGTTTCCACCCAAATAAAGTGTTGTGAACACCCATGTTGTGTAAAATTTGGTTCCGATATGTTGATAATTGTGGGAATTACGAGTTCTTAAAACGTATGGTGTCCACATTCTGGAAAGTCAAGGAAATTGATTTCAGTCAGGGAAACCAGAAGAAACTCTAAAAGTCAGGAAAAATGCAGAAGGGGGCTTTGGATTAGATTTGATCATATTTTATTCCTTTATACTTAATGCAGAAGTTTCCTATTTTCTTTACATTTCAAGTTGATATAAGCAAAGATATACTAATTTTATAAACCTACAATGTACTAATTTGGATATTAGCATCTAAAATGGCCTAAATTTGATTTTAAAATCCTTGACGTTCCTAAATGTCCTAAATGCTTTTGAAATTGAAATTAGTTTTACACACTAAATAATAATCGTAACCTTTTATGGTGAATACGTTTTCCATATCACAATGACAAGGCTTCCTCCAAGTGCTATGTTCCTTTGTAATTTGTGGTGGGTGGGGTCGATAAACAGAAGTCAAAATATTTCTTTCTCAGTGCCATTCTGAGAACGTGAAATGATGTCACGCTCTACACTATTTCAAATATAGGATTTACACTTTGTTAGACTTTAAGATCCAAAGTCTAGGGATTAGATATAAACATTATAATTAGAAAGACTTAATGTGTGCTTTGGAGGTTGATTCCTGCAAGGACACTGAACATATTAGATGCAGTGCACCCACATATCATACGCATCAGAGGGTATCTACTTTTCTTCCTTCCTGGCGGCTTATTTTTTTATTTTACGGTAGAAAAGCTCGAATCTCTTCTTGGTTTTATTAATATTTTTTCACCTTTCTTCCAACACTTATAATATGTAATTCTATAGTACGTTGTCATAAGAGAAAAATAATTTTAAGGACATGCATTTCTCAATTGATTTTCATTGTACTGTTTATTTTTTCTTTCTTTTTTACTCATCTAGCATAATTTTATAACGTTCCATAACTATTCATGTCAACACATTCTCCGTATTGTACAGAAGAAATGGCTTTCTTTCAAATTTGCTATTTTAAATGTTTAATCTTTCATAATGCTTAAGCAAACACTTTTTAATAATAATACATTTTGGAATTGTAACTTTATATAGCTCTGAGTTTCGTTTGTATAGTTTAAAGCCCAAAGGTCCCAGGTTCGATCCCGGTCCCAGTTACGTAATTTTTACTCTTTCAAGTTTAATATAAAGAACCTTACTTAGCAAGTTCATAATTAGATTTTAATTTTGATCGTTGTGATGTTTATTATACCTAGAATTAATTTTCCCTTTTTCTTAATTTCAGAAAAAAGAAAAGTGGAGCATAGGAACAAAGAACTTCATGAGGTGTCAGCCAATCATTGGGTCTAATGTAATATAATACTTAAATATTATATATACAGGGTTTTCATAAAGTCTGAACGGATTTAATTTGCTTATAATATTCATAAAAATGCTCATAATGAAATCAAATAAAGTGCAAACGGTAGCGGAAGGATTAAATTTTTAGTTGGCAACACTGTTAGATAAGCGGCAACTCTGAACACGTTGAGAGAGGGAGAGGGAGGGCAAGGGTCAGTTTCTTACCAGATTTCATCCATTGTTGTTTCAGTGTTGACTGTTAAAAGTAAGTTGTAAGCTGTATTGGTGTGTGTGTCTTTTAAAGAAATAAATAAATGAAAAACTCCTCTGAGAAGACTATTTTTTTTTTACCATATCAAAGATGGCGTCGGTGAAAGAGAAAGCGCAATGTGTTCTGTGGTACGCAGAGCTAAAATCACCAATTCTGGTGTGTCGAAAGTTCACCAAAGAGTTCGAAAAGCCGGCACCGACTGAGAGTGCAATCCGAAAGTGGCATGCTAAGTTCTTGGAGACAGGAAGCGTCCTGGACCGTCCTCGAAGTGGGAGGCCGCCAACATCGCCTGCAACAGTGAGCAGGGTAACGGAAAGCATCATCAACAGCCCACAGAAATCGATTCCTAGACGGTCCATGGAACTCGGAATTCCACAGACAGCCGTGTTTAAGATAGCCAAGAAGACGATCAAGGCCAAAGGTTACAAAATCAAGATAGTCCAGGGTCTGCATGATGAAGATTTGGACATCCGGTTCAACTTCTCAAGCAGTTGGAACATGGCGACGTTCTTCTTTCAGCCATCATGTTCTCAGATGAGGCAACCTTCCATGTCTCCGGGAAGGTTAACCGACACAACTGTCGCCTTTGGGGCACGGAAAACCCAAAGGAATTTGAGACACATGAGAAAGATAGCCCTAAAGTGAACGTTTGGTGCGCTGTGTCCTATGATCATCTGATTGAACCGTTCTTTTTTGAAGAGGAGACCGTTTCGTACTTGGATATGTTGCAGAAATACCTCATTCCGGAACTGGAGGCACGTGGAATCCAGAACGACATCGTGTTCCAACAGGACGGGACACCCTCTCACTATGCAATCAAGGTGAGACAGTTCCTTGACGAGAAATTCCCTAACCGATAGATTGACCGCGGTGGCCCGACCGCTTGGCCGCCAAGATCACCCGACCTTACCCTCTGCGACTTCTGGCTTTGGGGTCATGTGAAAACGGAAGTTTATGCAAAGAAGCCAAGTGGTTTGGAGTACTTAAAGGACAAAATCAGGGCGTCTGTGGCTGGCAATTCGGATCAAACACGGCGGAACGCTGTGAGTAAATGGTGGACTTAAATGGTGCCCAGTTGGAGGTGTGGCGGTGAATGAACTGAGCTGGTGCAGATTACAGGTAAAAATTTAATCCTTCCGCTACCGTTTGCACTTTATTTGATTTCAATATGCGCATTTTTATGTAAATTATAAGCGAATTAAATCCGTCCATACTTTATGAAAACCCTGTATACAGGGTGGTAGGTAACTCCACCGACAAACTTTGGGAGGCGATTCCTTATACGAATGAAAGAAAAAAGTTTTAATAAACATGGACCAAAAAATGCCTCCTTTCAGAGTTATGATCCATTGAAAATTCGCAAAATCATTTTTCAAAACTCCCTAACTTAGAAACTATAGGACCTATCCCAAGCGGTTTAAGGAATTACACAGGAACTAGACTAAGGCCATCGTAACCTGAGCTCTGACAGGTCTAACATCGTGTAAGCTGACAACAGTGTTGCGAACTGTCATAGTAACAAGAATCAAAGCGAACACTTGACATCACGAGAAAGGAATCGAATTACTTTATCAGTGATTAAATCAGATTATAAGTTGAAATATTTACAAAGTAGATTTTAAATAATAATAATAATAATAATAATCCTACTTTTACTTCTCAGCGTTCCAGCACAATGTAGTTCCACTAGACCTGACGTTCTGGTTACAGTAATGATTACATATTTTTTTTTTCTTTTTCCACTTGTATTTATACAACTGTCCTTTTGACAAGAATGCTACGGAAATAGGAGGGTTACATGGAACAACAACCGGTCCACCTCCCTGCCGCCGCAGGGAGTAGGTTTTCGTGGAATTGAAAGCGAAGAGGGTAGTGAGTGTGTCTGTATACGGCTCTTTTATAGTTCAAGGGCAATGATCCGTGATTTGGAATGTCAAGCTGAAATTTGTAGAATTTCTAATGGTCTTTGTAGGCAATTTGTTGACATCAAAAAAATATACATAGTCTATATATTATAGAAACCGTTATAAAGATCTTTTCATAAGGACTGATTTAGAAATTGAATAGTAGGAAAGTAACAAACATGATCCAGCTATGTTTGTATTTTCGTAGAATACTTTTTAAAACATCATTATGTGAAGGGCAAGATAGGTTTAGATCCACAAAAATATATTTGGAAACACTAGGTCGTCTCCATGGTAACAGGACAGTGTTGTCGGATTTATACCTACTCAGTACTGTGAAAGTTTTTCTGTTGTCAGATTGTTTTGTCTTTTAGTGCTATGTAATGTGTGCTATTATCTCAGTGCATTGATGTGAATATCGTGGTGTAATTGTTGTTATTTTCATTCGTCAGTGGAACACAGTTTGTTTTCGTATTATTCATATAGACTTAACGTATAAATTTAGTGTGTGTATGTCTGTGTGTTTGTGTTTATGAACACAATGGCTGCAGTTCGTAAGAAGCGTGGAAAGGGGGTGCCCTTAACAAGTCAGGCACGGGAATTTGTGTTTAATCTTAGGGAATATTTCGAAAAAGAACGTGACAACGACGGTCCTTTATTGCCATTGAATAAAGTGATTGAAAGAGTAGCTTCAGCTTTACACATTAGCCCTGCAACTGTGAAAAGAATCACAAAAGAGAAGTGTCCGAAAGACCTCGCTGAACCGACAGAAACTTTATCTACCCCAGGAAAAAAGCGTAATAGGCCATGTACAGTCACAAATTTGGATGATTTTGACATAGATTCTATTCGACGTCATATCCACGATTATTATAAGAGGAAAGAATATCCAACAAGAAAAAAACTTCTGGTGTCTTTGAAGGAAAGTGGATTGTTCAAGGGAGGGAAAAGTAGTCTGAGCAAAATTTTGCACAACTTAGGCTTCACTTGGAAAAAATTTTCCGGAAGAACTGTTCTTCTTGAGAGGGAAGATGTAGTGGCGCATCGTGCCCGGTTTTTACGGGAAATAACTCGTATTCCTGTTGAGGAAATAGTGTGGGTTGATGAAACATGGGTGAATGCAGGACACGCTAGATCTATGGGTTGGACAGACAACTCAATTCGTGGTACTTCTAAAACCCCAATAGGAAAAGGCGGTCGTCTCATTCTTTTACATGCAGGGTCAATAAATAAGTTTGTTCCACATTGCATGCTTCTTTTCCAGTCGAAAAAAACAGTGGACTACCACGAGGAAATGACATCCGAAAAATTTAAGTCGTGGTTTCAAGACTCTCTTCTCGCGAATATTCCTCCTCACTCCACTATTGTTTTGGACAATGCATCGTTTCACAATACAAAGGTAAATAAAGCGCCTACCACGTCTACATGGAAAGAAGCGGTGTTAAAATGGCTTGAAGAAAATCGAATTCCTGGTTTTTGTTCTTCAATGAACAAAGCTGAATTACTTCAGATTGTTCGACGTTACAAAGACACAGTAGAACGTTTTGAGATCGACGAATTAGCCAAGACAGCAGGACATAAAGTTATCAGGTTGCCCCCTTATCATTGCCATTACAACCCAATTGAGTTGATTTGGGCACAATTAAAAGGTTACGTTGCGGAAAACAACAAGACATTCACCATGCAAAGTGTTCGCGGTTTAATATTGCAAGCGATTAAAGAAATTACTCCAGCAAAGTGGAAAAAAGTCGTGGATCATACTTGGCAAATAATTTTGAAATCCAAGGAGGAAGAAGGTTTACTTGAAAACACTGTAGAAGAACTGGTGATCTCGTTGCAATACAGCGATAACAGCAGTGACGAAGACGCAACAGATGATGAAACTATGAGTGATAATTCAGAGACATCGTACGGAAGATCTGATGTAGGCCTACAGGCTTTGATGGACTACTGCGAAGTAGGATTTCTACAGTAAATTGCATTAAACTGTCTACAATTGAATGCCGTTCTATAATGTAAGTAGTAGTTTTCAGTTTTTTTTTTTTAAGATATAGCATTATATGTTTAGAAGTACTGATAAGTTTATTTATGATTTTGTAAACAATCTTAACACAATACTTTCTGTTTTTCTTTTAACTGACCCTTTCGTCAGTTATGATGCTAAACAACATTTTTGCTGTAACACATAGGTAATTATTCTCCCAAAAAAATTCCCTTGTATTGATTTTTTTTTAAAGTTAGCTAGCTATGGTGTAGCTAGCACCCATTGCGAGGGCTACACCCTATATTAGGGAAAGAGATTTGATATTATTATGGGGGGGAAAGAAATTTCTGTTGGGCAAAGAAATTCTATGGTTACGGAAGGTAAATGTGGCAACCGCGCTAGATCGTACGTGAGAGTTGTCAGAGCTCTTCTTAGCGCGGCTTCACTCTAGTATGTTGTCTATCTAAATATCTATGTTTTACCATCTTTCGTTATCGGTGAAAGGAACTGTGAAAAGAAAGTTGAAGTATATGGATACTCCTTTAAGTACTAATGGTGCGTTCGTTTCGCTGGTACCGGTGAATTATGAAACATGGATATTTAGATAGAGAACATACTAGTTCCTGTGTAATTCCTTAAACCGCTTGGGATAGGTCCTATAGTTTCTAAGTTAGGGAGTTTTGAAAAATGATTTTTCGAATTTTCAATGGATCATAACTCTGAAAGGAGGCATTTTTCGGCCCATGTTTATTAGAACTTTTTTCTTTCATTTCGTATAAGGAATCGCCTCCCAAAGTTTGTCGGTGGAGTTACCTACCACCCTGTATATTCCTATATCTATGTAAACTAAATAGATTGATTGTATATTTTTTCTGCTAAGTTAAAATACGCTTATTTTTTTAAAAAAAGTATTTTGTTTAGTTACAGTATTTATGCGTTATAATACCTTTTATAGTCTCCACAATAATTGTTATACAAAACAGGTGTAAAAAACTTTTGATAGCATTATGCAAAAAAAAAAAAAAAATCATTACAATTTTATTCAATATGTTAAAAAAGAAATATTGTGGACCAGTCTATCTACGAAAGCTCCAATATAAAATGCACTGTTAAGAACTTCAAGATGTACTTAGAGGTAACCCAATAAAGTATATTGTTATTTTACTCGTTTCTCTCTATGTTACACCTTTCTTATTATTTAATGTATATAACTTCAATAATTTAAAACGTTCTCGGCCATTAAGGGACGTCATGGTTTGAGTAAAGTTAATATTCTCCTATGAGCATGATGATAAGAAAAAAAAATGGGGGTAGTATTAAAAAGTTTTGCTGATCGTTTGTTTAAATACGGGAAGTGAAGCGTAGCTGTCTTGTCTGTTTTCTGAAACTATAGACTGAATCGAGGGAGATTTTTACATCAAACTTAGAAATGGGGAAAGTGGGCGGCTGGGAAACGAAGGTGTTTAGATAGGGTTTTCAGTTTGTGATATTTTTCTATGTATTTACAGAGAATGGAAGAGGATGCAGGTTTCAAGCTGTTAAATAAATGAATTGTATTAACTGAAGCGTATGGGCAGAATACTTTACTTTGTTAATTACATTTTGAGTTCTCATTTTCGGAAGCATTATTATTGTAGTTTTTAACATAGTTGTAATTAATTTCATAGGGCACATCCTATTTCATACTTATTCAGATTTTTATTAATGATTACACTATGTAGAATAGTTTATATTTTATTTACACGATGTGAAACCCAGCGACTTTCTATTAAAGGAGATGGATCAGTAATGCATGAATAAATATATGATATAACCTGTGTTACACAAAAATAAAGGATTAATTCATGTAAAATTTAAACTAGATTTGCTATTAATAATGAATCTTCGAATAGTTTGACCTTTCAGTACATAAAAATCAAAACCCAATTATTTTTTAGGTACACAGAAAAAGAATTTTGACAGGAAAGGTACATCCTAAACGTATTTTCAAAAAATATGACGGTAGTAATGTCTTATTGTTTTTTGTTTGCAATATAGAACTTTGTAGTATAAATGTTAACGTCTGTATTTATTCACTGATAGTAAAAATTGATGGAACAAGGTTTATTTAGATATCACTTTGGTATGGTAAAAGTGGTGTTACAAATAGATTAGTTCAAGATAGTATAGCTTCCGTAGCGGACTTTGAGTAAATAGTTCTTCTGTGGCAGTCCTCTAGAACATTCAGTGCAAGTCCATAATTGGTCCGTGTAGGGACCAAAATTAATCACAATTTGTACGTTCAGGTTCCAATGATATCCACATATGGACATCCTCCACGTCAATTTGAAATCCATAATTGGTCCCCTTTAGCTCCGAAAATGGACATAATGTGTACGTTGTGGACGTTCAGTGGATACATGGCAACTGCCCCAAAGTGACAGTCCTGTGTATATCCTGTGGACGTCGTATAAACTAAAAACGCACGTTCTCTGAACGTCCATTGTAAGTAGGTACGTCCATAATTAGTTCGTTTTGGTGCCAGAAATGGACCTAATATGTACGTTCTGGACGTCCAGTGAACGCATGGCAACTGTGCCACGTGTACATCCACTAGGCGTCGTATGGACCTAAACCACAGGGCCACTGGACATCCCGTAAATCCTTGCCCGAACGTTAAATAGACGTACACTGGATGTCGGTGTGATGTGTGGGATTATTATTATTATCGTAAAAATGAAAAGAAATCTTTCCGTTTAACGTCCCTTGATTATGCTTGTTAGGCTAAGGGAGAAAGTGATAAAAGCAAGTGAATGATGATGGAAGAATTGGTGGAATTGGAAAGTGGGAGGAAATGGGAGTACCTCAAGAAAACCTATTGACACGGTGGTGTTCAGCACAAACTTACATGGCCGGAGATCGAACCAGCGACATCACGCACCGGAAGTAAGCGCTCTACAACTGAGCCGTGTCCATTATTATTATTATTATTATTATTATTATTATTAGTAGTAGTAGTAGTAGTAGTAGTAGTAGTAGTAGTAGTAAGAGTAGAAAGAAAATTGTTGAAAGATCCTTTGAATTTTCTTTGTTGAGAGTCTTTTAGGAATTTTCTTTCAACGTCACGAATGATTCAATTTAAGAAATTCAAGTCATAAAGTTTAGTACGGGGTTCTGTATCTTTTACTTTGGTTTGTAGAGGTCATGAAACTTAAAATGCTGTGACATAACAAAGGGGGGGGGGAAGACGGGGCTTGTACCCCAGGGCCGGATTGAGGGGCACAAACGGTAAATGTTAAGACAAAGAAAGGTGTTTAAGCAAACTAATGATCATAAAAAATTACCTCAGAAACTTAACAGGACAACAACAACTCACCAACCTTAGGATCATATCTAAAGAGCATAAGTTAGCTTCAAAACTACCTTTTGAGGACATTGTAGAAACCATTGCTGCCAAAAGAGTCCTCAAAGTTAAATTTTAGTTTCAGTTTTTACATCGATTTAAAAGATTTGCAAAATGTGCGAATATAATACTTGAGACAACAATTTGTCTGTCACAATTATTCTATTCTAAAGCAACAGACTGTTGATTCATTTTACATATATGCACATCCTGATATAATTCTAAAAAGATTGTGATTGCAGTTATTATGATAAAACTATAAGAATATGTCAAGCATGCTAGTCTCAGACTATTTGGCAATCAAATACTAATTAGTTTGGTGTTTTATCTTGTACTAGAAATTAAATTATGTACTGCAAATTTGGAATCAAGCTTTACTACTTGAAAAAAAAATGGAGTAAGAGAATTACTGTGTGATGCCAATGTCAGGTGTAGTCAGGGAGCGTTTTGATTTGGTTGGTCAGAGAAGGGGAGTTCTAAGGCGAGTTCGTGACCTGGGCGACGACTAGACTAGTTACGTCCCTGTAACATTAAATTTTGGATTTTTTTTTTTTTTTTAAGATTTGAATATTTACTTCTATCTCCCTCAAAAGTAATGAAATATAAAATTAAATGTTTTTTGACGTCATGAAAAGAAAAAGTGTTTAATTTTAAATTTACCTTGTCGATGGTCATAAAAAACAACAACAGTCTTCCATTTTCTCCAATGGGCATAATCCACCAGAAATGCTATATCTTCATCAGCAAGGATTAAAGTGGGTTCAGGAAAAGACAAATTCGAATTTTCAGCGTCGCACGAACTTTCTAAAATAATGTTATCAGCTGTTGGAGTTATACAAGGTTCCTCTTCGCCAAGTGCACCAGAGATAGTCAGCTTTAATATTAAGTATGCCAAAACTGCCGATTCCATAAACATTATAGCTGGAAAGAAGATGAAGAGACAGAAAAATGATTATGAAAATTAGTTTTAACTAGCTGAACCTAAGCTATTTATACAGTGCACAGTTCTAATATGAAAGGGAATCTCCTTCCCACTTCTCACTATATCTGTGCAAATCCCTTTATGGACACAAATAAAAGACAGGAAGACTCTAAAAGGGAGTGAATTCCTATAGACAAACATACAAATCTAGTATTTTAATATATAGAATGTTGGGAGAGTTTGTGGTAAACTTGGATAAGTGATAGATGATACCAAATGCAAATATATCCGAGTATGCCTGAGTGTGGGTGCACAAGCCTTCGAAGTTGCTAACTTGCAATAATATAAATAGGTTTTGTCATTTAAATTAAAGCAAAGCGCCTAAAATGTCAAGCAACCCGCTATACATAGCTCATCTACTGGTTGCCTTTCACAAGGGTATTAACCTTAACGTTCTACTAGTGGCAATATTAAACTAATAGGATCAAAACGATGCCTAAAATGTCGAATAGAAGAATAAAGACAAGTTTTTATGAAAATTCGAATGAGAACTGGCAGTTTTACACAAAATTTGGAATCGACCAGCGAAAATGGTACGTTTCTAGCACTTGTGGTTTTTCGAGATCTCATTGTCAAAAGAATTGAGGACAAACATATAGGGCCTTATGCAGAGTCGTTCTGACGCGTGATTAGTGCCATACTAAAGAGTTCGACTGACTAACATATGTTCTCTGCAGTAGTCAGACCTTTAGTATAACGCTAATCATACATCAAAATGACTCTGCATAAGGCCTATAAAGTTTTCTAGCATTTTAATATATAAATTATTAGTGAACCGAATTCAGTAAAGGATGTTTTTTAAGTATATGGAAATTTGAAGTTCAAGTTACTTGACGTCAGTGTTCATTGATTTTCTGGAGGATATTTCTATTTTGGGAGATCTTGAATAAAGAATTAAGAACATGAGATATAAAACATATTATCTGATGTGTTATATTCTCTGGGTCAGAAACATGAAACTAGGACCGCATTATTTAATTATATATGTTATATATATGTGTGTGTTTCAAGTGATGCATGGAATCTTCTGAGTTTGCGGCGATTAACCTGGCAACAATGGCTGAAGACATAGATGATGGTGAGGAAGGTTAGAGTCCCATACTGTTAAAGCATTTTGATTCGCGAATTTAAGGTGGAGCAAGATGGGTTAGTTGCAAGAACAGGAATAGGGAAGAGTAGAAATCTGCATTAAGAAGAAGTTTAGAAAACCTAAAAATGGATCAAAAGCTGTGATCTTGGCCGATAATTAGTTATTGGATCAGGAGCCGCAAAATTTATGAACGGCCCCTAAATCGAGTTTTACGTATTCTGTACAAAATAAGCCCATCATACTGAGTGAAGTGATAGTTTGGGTTTGGCTACACTATATGTATTATAGGTAGCTAGCTTGTTTACCAGCGAGGACTGAGGTAAAGGGGGAAAAATTTCAACATTTTTTCTGCCTGACTCTTGCAATACTTCTTTACCCTCCTATATGTCAGCGTTGCCATGGTTAAAAATTTGTCACATGAATGCCATTCTGAAGAGTTAGTGTGAGTTGGTTATTTGTTGGGTGCTGTTGTGGTTGCGGTTTTGTTGCTTATTATTCATTTGACAATGGCTTCACAGCGTAAGAGAGGGCAAACTATACACAGCGAAGCTAGAGAAGTAATAAAGAAGGCCATAGTGCAGTGCGACGAAGAAGCGAGGGAGAAAAAACTGAAGCATTTGTTATCACAGCCTAATTTGCGTGTCTCCACGTATACAGGAATCTTCGATAGGGATTGCATAATTGCATAAACTCTTTGAATTAAGTGAGTATTAGCTGAATTTTTTGATAACGCACTGGCAACCCTGCCCAGGACCGTCGAGTGACCGTTTCTTGGCGACGGAGTGGGGAACCTGCCAATCAACTCTGAATTCCTCAGCCTCGCATTAAAGCTAGCTCCCTATAATAGTTCTTCAGACATAAGGCGTACAAGAAACTTTTTGTTGAATATATTGGATCTTCTGATCCAAAAACCAATCGAGAGATTGTTGACCCGGAGAAAGAGATGGAATTGCAGCAAAGAACTTTGCTATTTGTTTGTTCCAACAATAAGCACATAGATAAATATTACAACATTCTATATGCAATATGCAACATTAGAAGTTTCTTGCAAATGCTCACAAAACAATATCTTAATAGTACTTATGTCAATAGTTGCAGATTCATGTTATGAATTACGCTGTACATATACAGACCTACATCATATTAATTAATTAATGCTGCTTCAGTCTTTTGTAGAAAGTGCAAAGATACTCTGCAACACACTTGATTGAAGTGTTTCATCCAATTATGTAACGTAACTGTGTATCATTTCTTTCTAATGTTATTCTTTCTTTCCCTGAAACAATGTCCTCTCTCTTTAAAGTTAATTAGTGCGAATTATTTTTTTAATGTCGAAAGCACCTACGCATGATTATATCTCAACTTATAAGAAGTGATATGTGCAATGCGCACACAGGTAAAATACATAAAAGAAAATTCTTTGAGGTAAAGAGATATAAAAAAAGAATATCTTTTTATTTTTTCTTTACATCTCTATTTTGCTTTTTAATAAATACACTTTTATACAAGCACCTAAACCAACATTTTGTTATTTAATAAATTAAACATTATATAATCTTACTAGTACCAATGTAGTACTTGGTAAGATCACAGTCTTCGTATGGTACATTTCAGACTCCTAATACAGGGTTAGCATAAATGATTCATTCGTTTGGAAAAGGCTATATTTTCAAAAGTACTACATGTACACATATTAAAGATATATGAAAAGAGAAACAAACTCACGAAGTTTGTATTGTGTAGAGTTTAATGAGAGTCAAACTCTCTCATTGACACGTCCCAGTTTGCGACTACCTATACGATGAATTTCTGCATCGCTGGATTCGGTGTATTGGTGAGATTGACCTAGCTTTGTTTGCCGTGGGAGACCTGGATTCGGTTCCTAGCGGGAGCTCAGGTGATTCTGATTCCACGTTAATCAATAGGTCCCGTCTCATAGAGCCTCGCTGTTTAAAATTACGTTAAACTCAAAATCATCTCAACTCAATGACCTAGCTTTGTTCGCCTGGCCTCCCAGGTCTCCTGATTTAACGCCCTGCGACTTCTTCCTGTGGGGGGGTATGTTAAGAATTTTGTTTACGTAGCCCCACTACCCCACTCCTTAGTCAAGCTGAAAGAGCTCATCAATGCTACAGTGCAGATAATTGACAAGACTATGCTACAAAATGTTTGGAATGAGCTTGAGTATCGTCTGGACGTGTGTCGTGTTACCAAAGGAGCACATATTGAACATTTGTAGAGGATGTATAAACTTGGCGAATTTGTGATTCTTTTCTTATATCTTTCATATGTAATACTTTTGAAAATGTAGCTTTTTCAAAATGAATCAATCATTTATACCCTATACTTAAGAATGTTGAATACCTGACGTCATATTTGTATCCAAGCCCATTAATTTATGAGGTAAATTGTTTTTCTGTTAAGGGGCCGCGGTGGTTCAGTGGTAGAGCGTTCACCTCTGGTGCTTGGGGTCCCGGATTCGATCCCAGCCCCGCTAAGTGAACTTTGTGGTGGACAGCAACATGTGCGTGGGTTTTCTCGGAACTCTTTCGTTTCTTCCCACTTTCTTCATTCCACCATTTCATTCATTACTCATCATCACCGTCTCCTTTAGCCTAACCGGCATAACCGTGGGACGTAACACTCAAAAATTTCATTTTCATTTTTTTTGTTTTTCTGTTAAATAAATTTGTAGACGAAATCAGTAAAATCAAACACTTAAAATTGATTTATTATTAAGGAATTGGTAGAATGAAAGTGTGGGAGGAAATGGGAGAACTTCAAGAAAACTCTGAGACAAGATGTCTACCTCAAACTTACCTGACGTGGGATGTCGAACTAGAGACCCCTCGCACAAGAGATCAGCACTCTGTTAATGAGCACCGTGCTCTCCACACCAATTTAGAAATATCTGATATATCTGATATACTGATATCTGATATAGTCAATAATAATAATAATAATAATAATAATAATAATAATAATAATAATAATAATAATAATAATAATAATAAACAGTACAAGAAGGGTACACTTTATTTGTAATAATTCGTCTAAAAGAATCCGTCTTCCTTTTCCCATTCTACGGATTGAAAACTTCGAGCAAGCTCACAGAAAAAGGTTGGGGTATACTAAAACAAATTTTGGGAATTTTTTTCTTAAAAAGAAGAGACAGAAAATACGTACAAGTATATAGAAGACATTAAGCAGGTCAAGGACTTTGTGACCCATGGCCCGGAAGAACACGAAAGCAGTCAGACCCGTGATTTATCAGACTTAGTGACCCGAGCCGGACAGGCCCGGTAATCCGATATGACTGCGACAGACTCTGTGATCTGATATGACTCGGACAGATCCAGTGACCTGATACGATCCAGATGTCGACAAAATGTCTTCATACATATGAAGATTATTTTGTACGACTGGTAATGTATTCCAAACAAATATTATTCTCTCTTTGTTTCACTAATTCCATAATTTTCTTTCTCTTTTGTTGTGTGTCAAAGCATTGCACCAAAAGTTAACTACAAACTCTGTCAGAGTATAAACGAGTGACAATCACAGTAAAGGAAAGCTACATTTTTCTTTCATAAGAGATTGTCAAAAATATTATCGTGCAAAACTACAAAACTTGTCATTTAGAATACGAGAGTTTTTTTTTTTTAACTTTTCTATAGTCTGTTCAAAACCAATGGATTATTTTCCATAATGTGGCAGAAAAGTAAAGATGAGATTATACGGAAATAGTGAAGACATAGTATGATCATTTACAAATATCACAACAGGAATCAAACACGGGAATATTCGAGATCGAATACTAGACACCATTCACCTAGTATTAAAAAAAATATGTACCAATTTTGTAAAAGTGATAATTCGGCTTATTCTTAGTCATCAGGTCTATCTAGATAGCCTGGTCTCTTCCAATCTGAGAAGCGTGACTTAGAACCTGGTGACATCTAGGGATGCGCACGAGACGAGTCGAGACAAAATTCGAGGCGAGACACGGCTTTTCCAATAGAGAAATATACATTTTTTGAGTCGAGACATCACTTTTATAGAACATTTTCGAGACGAGACAGTCACAAATCTTGTCTCGTGCGCATCCCTAGTGACATCCAGGGGCGGATCCAGGGGGCGATCGAAAAGAGAAAACTTTCTTATTTTATATATAAATAAAACTCATCCCAGAGTTTGGAGCTCTTAAAAGTAGCTATAAGTAGCAGTATTACATCCCTCCCAGAGGTCCGTCCTGGATCTGCCCCTGGTGACATCCTACAAAAGTTATAACCTGTGACAAAAGTTCAATCATTAGTACATAGAGATCTGAGAAGGCTATTGGGTACAAATGCTAAGATAAATAAAACATGGTCTCAAGAAAATAGATAGTACAATCCATATTGAATATAATTAGTACCAGCATGATTTGTTTTTTGTAACATGAAACTTACGCGTTCCATAATACAGTGGTTCTCAACCTTTTCTGACTGACGACGCACTGTACTGACGCCCAGGACGTCGCGACCCATTTGTTTGATATTTTTTATTATAAATAATAATAATAATAATATTTATTATAATACAGAAACAAATTAGTTTTTATAACGACTATATACTACACTATCGATTCCCGGCGGGAGCTCATGTGGTTCGGATTCCACGTTAATCAGTAGGTCTAGTCTCATATAGCCTCGCTGCTGAAAGGAACGTTAAATTCAAAATCAACTTAATTCTATATAGCACTGAGCATGCCCGTAGCCAGCCCAAAAATGTAGGGGGCCCGGCAGAATTTAGGAGGGCTCGATCCAACCATATTATAGTTCATCACCTTATTATAGTTCATTTGTAAGCCTACCGTGAAAATTTAAGGGGTGCAGTAAAAATTTATGGGGCCTAGACCCCCCCGGGGATACGGGCCTGGTACTGAGCACTACCGCTGGAGGTGTTGACTGATACAGTCTGTCTCGATTTTAACTAATTATTATTAAATTCTTCATGACTTTCAAATTCTAAAATTTCACGACACATATTATTGGACTGCGTGACACATCAGTGTGTCGCGGCACATCGGTTGAGAACCAACTGTCCTAATAACCCATACAATTAGATTAATACTTACATTTTGAAACCATGTTTTTTTCTTCCACAGCTGATTTGTGGCAGGTTCCTACAAGTAGACCTAAAAAAAATAAAATAGTTTTACGTTCTCTTATGTCCTTATGTTTAAGCCATACACTTGCTTATGTTATTTGAATCTCTGGAAACAATTGCGAATTTGTTGAACGCAGATTCAGCGCACCAACAAAGAAGTTTGATATCGTTTTTCCTTCCTTAGACTTTTTAAGGTGGAGACATGCGTTGTTACAGAAAATTTACTTAGTTAAGTGTCTATCAAAATACCTCCTTTGATCATTTGGACATTTTGTAATAAATATGCCATTAGATGTTGCTCCCGAGTGGTTTAATGGAGCATATAGTCACGCTGTCATTATCCTAACATCATGCTTCAATGAGCCTGAACAGGACTATCTGACATGTTGAAGAGGGACTTTGAGCTTTCGTCTATTGTTATTATATTCGCTACGTAGCGTTTTGAAAAAAGAAAGCCTATTTGGTTTCATCGTCCTATTCCAAGCATTTTTAGAGTTGAAACTGATGACGGGGCTGTAAGAAGATATGAACATGTCATGGAATGAATTAAGTCAATGTTCTGAAAACGCTCACTGTTTCTCTTCAACCTGCAAACAAATTATTCATGTTATTGACATGGTTTATGTATCGTGTTACTCTTATCACGCAGCTTGTTTCATTATAAGCCATTGAAGACTTTACTGAGTCTCCTGCAGATTAAGTTTTGAAACACATACAATTACCATTACAATGCCCTTTCTTATTAAAATTTATTTCAAAGAAATCGATTTTTCATTTTGCACACACCTTATATGTATATGTATATATATATATATATATATATATATATATATATATATATATGGCCAAAAGTAACGAGGTGGTTGCGGACATCCAAGTAAGTAAAAATGTTCCTATAAATCTGATGCTGCTTCGACTCCGAGATACAGGGTGTTCAAATATCGAGTCCCTCCAATGGCTCACTATGGAAAAGTGAATGAAAATGTTAAATATTACTGGAATAATACAATCAAGTGGAATTATGCCTGTACAATACATTTACACTAACACAGAGAATGAAACTTATCAACATTTGAAGTTAGGGATTGTCAGTGTTGTCAACCTAGCAATTACATTCTGGCCTTCATACGAAGTCGTCACCATGTTACGCAATAACATTACTTTGTGGATTTTAACATTATATTACTTTATGGCTTCATACGTAAGTTTTCTCATGTGCATTCATTTGTAACGACACAATAACATTTTTATGCAAGAGTTGTGATCTGTGAACCGTTTTTCCTATACTGTGCGCCGTTAATTGACTTCACACTTGTACGCCTTGTCTTTCGAAAACGAAGCGTAATCTGCCTCATGTCTAAGAACGTTTTGATGTCAACAATCATATGCTAACGTGTGGACGTCTAGTGCTACTTGAAAACAACACTTTGTACCAGGTTGGCAACACTGACAAAACAATAACCTCAAATGTTGATTAGTTTCATTATCGATGTAGTGTAAATGTATTTGCACAGACATAATTTCACTTGAGTGTAATATTCCTGGAATATTGATCATTTCCATTCATTTTCCCATAGTAAGCCATTGGAGGGATTCGACATTTGAACACCTTGTATCTCGGGAACTATAGGGATGTACTAAATAAATTTTTTAAAAAAATACGCTGAAATCTTCTCTCTGCGATATTCAAACTTAGGGGTACGGGGATTTCTCGAATAACCTGTAGAATATTAAATGAGTAATAAATAAAGAAACCAAAGTTAAGGATTTTAGTTAACAGTTGCGTAATTTCTATTCTCTGTTATTGTTCTATTCTCAGAAATCTGTTTTGTATTGCTCAGGGCCGCAACTAGGGGGGGGCAGAGGGGGCACGTGCCCCGGGCGCGTGGTTGGAGGGGGCGCCAGAAAGAAGATAGTATATCAATTGTTTTAAAAATTGCACCCTTTCCCTTGAGGAACTTATTCTAGAGGTTAAAAGAAATCAAAAGTTTACTTGGCCTTTTCCATGGAACCTCTTTTAGAGAGAGAGAGAGAGAGAGAGAGAGAGAGAGAGTCTCATCTAAATAGGTGTAATGTCATACATTAAAAACCTAATATTGCATGCATTTGTTCCCTTGGGCGACCACAGAGAATCCGCCCCCTTTCCTTTTCCTACCACAAGAGGCTGTTTGTCTGTATAATTCCATTAAGTTGAGTTGATTTTGAGTTTAACGTCCCTTTCAGCAGCAAGGCTATATGAGACGTGGACCTACTGATTAACGTGGAATCCGAACCACATGAGCTCCCGCCAGGAATCGAACCCGGGTCTCCCACGCCAAAGGCGCGTACGCTTACCGCTTAGCCACGAAGAAGCTCTATAATTCCATTGAGAACAGCTCTGAAGTTTAAAACGCTGTTATCAATAGGGGCGGGGGCGAAAAGTTACCGATTTTTGTTGCTTGCTGGTGGTTGAAGAGTTTAGCTCAGACGCGCCCCCTCTAATGTTACGCAATTGCTGTAATGTTTTTAAACTAGAGGGCAGTTTTGTGGCGGAAAAGATAAGTTACACGCCTCGGTGTATTTAATTGTTTCTTGTACGCCTACCAAGGGATTTTGCGAGTGAAGGCTGTATGAAGCTTTATCTATTAGTTTTGCTTGAGAGCTTTTCGAGGCATTTTGAATTGTTATCTATCAGTCCAACTTATGCTTTATTATGCTTTATTGTTAATTTCAATCGTTGTTTTACATTAATCGTGTATAATGTATAATATTTACTATACATTAAAGAAACTAAATATCTTGGTCTATTTATTAATATTTTATGAAGCAATTTCTTTCATATTTAATGAACTTTCTAGTTAATGCACTGTAAAGAGATATGCTTTGCTCGAATCAGTTTTTTCTATCACTTGTGTGCACCTTAGAGGTGCATATATACAGAAAGAGAAAGTATACAGAAAGGTGCACAAAAAGTACAGAAAGTGCTCAAGTTCGAGAGGTACACATAACAATGAGTTCTTGTGTGCTTCATTGT
This sequence comes from Thermobia domestica, assembly GCF_964235325.1. Lineage (NCBI taxonomy): Eukaryota > Metazoa > Arthropoda > Insecta > Zygentoma > Lepismatidae > Thermobia > Thermobia domestica. Next base: position 267,327,965 of record NC_137463.1, read on the forward strand.
TGATGGAAAGTTTTCTTCTTTTCTCCACATCAAAGGATTACACCGAAAAATTTACAGAAATAAAAATAAGCTTTTCATTGTTGCATTATGTTCTCAATGATTTTGCATTGTAAATATATTTTTTTAAAAAAATATTAATATAGTATATGTTAAACTTGCAGTTAAATAGAATTTCCAAGAATTATGCTATATATTTTAAATTATGATTTATTTTCTAAAATTATGATTTATTTTCTAAAATTATGCTTTATTATTCTTTAAAATTAGTTTCTTCTGGACCCTTAGACAACCACACCCATGTTCAAGGTACCAACCATATGTCTAAATTGCTATTATGCTTTTTATGCTTTTGGGATGCTCTATTTATAATATACCAGATATTTTCAAGTTTATTTTCTATTGTTTTTATATTTTTAAATGAAAGCTTATGTACAAAATTATTTTTGGGTTTATTACAACTAAATGTTATTTCAATTATAACTTTATGATGTACTAGATATTTTCTAGTTTATTTTGTATTAGTTTCTTATTTTAATATGAAAGCGTATGTTCATAATTATTCTTCGGGTTATTAAAACTAAATGTGTTATTTCAATTAATAACTGTATAATGTGACAGATATTTTCTAGTTCATTTTGTTTTGATTTCTTCATACAACATTAAAACAAAATGTATGTACAAAATTATTCTTAAAACTTGTGAGCACATAACGAATGTAATATATTTTTGTGGTTAAAGTAAGTTTGATTAAAGTACTTAAAAATCGATATAACTAGTTTCATTAAGAATGTTATTTACAGTTGCAATCCATAAGTAAGTGATACTTTTCGACTAAACCGGGGGGGGGGCGCCGAATTGTGTGTTTGCCCCGGGTGACAGAAACCCTAGTTGCGGGCCTGGTATTGCTACATGTAACGACCTTTACTTATAATGCACAATAGTTAGATCTGTCATTCAAAACCAAGGAAGAGTGTTACGATTGCTTCAGCTGAAGATATAACGGTGAAAACGAAAACTATCAAATCTATTTACAACATGTTTTAAAACGTGTAATTTAAGGTTACACGGAGTACTGTTTTCTAGTTACACGTGTAAAATATAATATAACCAAACACCATGTAATTAACATCTTTAACAAACAATTAAATGATGAACCACGGAATTCATAGCATTTGAGGCTAAGCATCAATCTTTGTAATGGGTTACGTAACGAAATTGAAGAAGCATTTTCTTTGTTTATTGTTGTGGTTGAACATTATGACAGCGCGCATTAAAAAAAAGGTTTACCGTTTCCTTATGACTTATTGTATTAAAATTAGCACTCTTCAGGAAAAAAAAAATCTTCCAAACCCACTCATATATTCCAAAAGGAACCATGAATTGTTTGTTGTGTGTACGCATCAAGTATTCCGTTCCTCTTATGAAATACCTCTTATATGTATTTTATGTTTACTTTCCGTCTGCATTTCAACCGCACCTCTTACACCATCACGCATTTTTATGTGTTGTCGAAATAATCTGCCCATATGAGGATACAGGAGAAATAAATTTTCATTTCTAATCCTCGATCGTTGTGGGAAATGGATACTCCACATATGAATATATGATTTCGTTTAATTCAATTCCTACTGTAGTTAATTTACTGAAATCTTCAGCCATTGTCTTCATTGGAATCTCACTGTGGATATATAGATAAGTGTTTTTCAAACTGTGGTCCGAGGATCAGTAGTATTGCCAACCGAACGAGAAAGAGCTCACACCTTTTGGCCATCTTTTCGAGACGAGACAGTCCTAAATCTAGTTTCATGTAGAACATATTCTTAAGGTCTGCCCTCGCAGTCTTCTTTGATTGAACATTTGTCCAAAAAACCACAGAAAACGAAATAACATTAAATTGAAATTCGTTTTACACTCTATTGTTTCAGAATCACAAACATATTTGTAAGTTATACACTGTAAATAATTACAGTCGCATTTACTGACCGATTACCGTCAATTTTGGCTGCCAACTGACTATCCTAAAAATTAAAGTTATGGTAATAGGGTAATATTCTCCTATTACCATAAATTGTATAGTATAAATTCTAGACTGCGCGGGAGGAACAATATGTCAAAAAAAAAAAAAAAAAAAAAGATTCTCAAAAGGCATTTTTATTTTTTATTTTACCAAGCATAAGTATGAATCACTTATACTAAGAGTACCAAGACGCGATTATTCAACTCACGTTTAGAATTGACTTATACCAAGTTAACTGGAAAAAGAACGTGACATATAGATATCCAATTTTGACTTATGTCATTTTGGCCAATTTCTGACTTATAGCGTTTCTCCCGCGCAGTCAAGAATTTTCTGTTCCGGAATTTTTCCGAATTCCGGATTTTTTCCAAAATCTGGAATATTTCCGAAGTCCGGATTTTTCCGAATTCCGGAATTTTTTCGATTTTACTTTCCGTTTTCCGGAAAGTAAAAATTCCGGAATTGGCCATCTCTAGGCTGAACCCTGGGAACAATATGCATCAGCGAAGAAAAAAAGCAATTGTAGAAGTTCTCAGAAACTGTTTGATAGAGCTCTATCAGTAGAACCAACTGTGATGATAATCTTTTCTTCAGAAACAATAATTTTTCTTCGTTTGTTCATCCGAGACAAGATAAGAAAAGAAATAGTGAGCTGCCTCGTGGGTATGAGGATAATGCACACACTTTTGGCGTGGGAGCACTGGCGCAAATCCCGGGAGAATGAGGGGGACATCCCCTCTAATCTTGGAACCAACCCCCAATAATCTGATTAGAAATGTGTTTTTCAGGGAAGAAATGTGATGATTTGTGTTCGATTGCCACAAATGAAAATGAGATAAAATTGATGTCCTCCCAGAATTAACCTCAAATCTGCCAACCTCCCAATGCTCAAGGCAACTCTGCTACCCTGATCCTCCACAGCATTGTCTTTCAACTTCATAAATATTTTGAGCATTGCTTAAACAAATTAATAAATAAGCCAGAACGGTCTCACCCGCATCCTTCCCAATTGTGAGGACAGATTTGCGCCGTTGCGTGGGAGACCCGGGTTCGATTGGTTCAGATTCCACGATAAGATGTAGGTCCACGTATCATATAGCCTAGCTGCTGAACGGGGCGATAATCTCGAATAAACTAAACTCAAGATGAGAAATAAGTTATTTTCGTCTCGTCCCATTTTTTCTTTCTTTTTTTTTAAAGATGTTTCGTATTATCTTGATTCTCGAAAAACTTTATGTTGTTCTCGTATCAATTCTTGTTCCAAAAGTTTTTCTCGTTTCGCCTCGTTTTGTAAATATATAGGCCTGTACAGTACAAAATTTAGGCCTTCATTTTTTCTTAATTTCATCTAGGCGTTATCAGAATTCTTCCGCGTCTACGAAAGGTCCAGAAAAGATGTGAAATAACATTTAAACCGTACTTATTCTAGGAATATTTGGGAAACGACTTGTGTGTGCTCTTCATAATGTTCGCACAATGCCTTTATCAATTTATAGTTTTCATACTATGAATCATTTAACATAAAACCGTATTTGAGACCTAAGACTTGGGAGAACGTCTTCACATCGAGACTCGTCAAATTCCTTGTCTCGTCTCAACTTTGAAAACGTACTTCTAGTCTCGCGAGCAACACTATTGTTCGTGTTACATATTGCTGTAATTGTGATATAGTTTATGGCAGTGATTCTCAACCTTTTTAGACTGACAACACATTTTACTCAAAGTGCAAAACATAGCGACACACTTATTTGATATTTTTATTATAAATAATAATAATAATAATAATAATAATAATAATAATAATAATAATAATAATAATAATAATAATAATATCTATTATAATAGTGAAACCTATTAGTATTTATAATGACCCTATATAGCACTGAACATTATTGCTACCACTGGAGGTGTTGACTTGTACAGTCTGTCTCGTTTTAACTAATTATTATTAAATTTTTAATGAATTTTAAATTCTAAAATTTCGCGACACACCTTAGGGGACTGCGTGACACACCAGTGTGTCACGACATATCGGTTGAGAACTACTATGGTTTTTGGAGTGGTGTCTTGTAATGCGTTTTTCGTCTCTGTTTATGAATCGATCCAGCCAGTACAGTAGAGTCTGAAGAAGTAGGCTACATTAATAAAGTGTATGCTTTGCTGTCCCTTTTTAATCCTGAACTTAAAATCTAAATTTAAGGCAGACGTAGGCTCATAAAGTAGGTGAGTTTGAGTCGAGGCTAACTCATTTTTCAATTTTAATTTTGATTTTGATTGATCTTCCTCACTTTGAGGGGGAGTGGAACAGAGCTTGAAAAAGTAAGTTTTCATAGCCTTGTGTGGAGTCTTCTTAGGGGCTTACATTAATTTTCAATTGTAACTTAAGAAAATGAACCCAAAGGGAGCGCGGCTCTTAAAATATGAAAAACTGAGCTTCAATTGAGTTTAGCTCCTTCTTACAATGAGTTGTGCTTGAACTTAGCTCACGTTTTCCCAATTTGAAAATTGGTTGGACTCCGATCGTTTTAAAAGTGATGATGCTAACGTCGCACTTTTGTTTATTCTGAATTATCTAAGGTCATCAAGTCTAGGAGGCTCCGGTGGACAGCTCATGTAGCCAAAATGGAAATATGATAAAAACGCTTTTAAATTTTTGAGTGGAAATTAAATCGGAAAAATAACCATTAAGAAGACCTAGGCGCAGATGGGAGCATAATATAAAGATGGATCTCGCAGAAATAGGAATACAAAGTAGAAACTGGATCCAGTTGGCTAAGAACAGAAGTCAATGGAGAGCTTTTGTGAACGCAGCATTGAACCTCCGGTTTGCATAGGCCATAGAGTTTGTTAGTTAATTTTATTTTTACGTGAAGATTGTCAGGAGACTTACGCTCATTAGGCTAAAGGAAACGATGAGAAATAAATTAAGACAAAGGACTATTCATAATATCCATGTCCTGAGAGAGGCTCGAACCCACGTCAGAGCTCTTGAGATTGCTCGGCTAATGCTTGGAAGACCGCTGGACAGTGGTACACAACTGAATCGATTGTCATTCATCCGGATAGCTAAGAAATGGTCATGAAACTAGGAAAAAATGAAATGAAATCTTTAAGTTTTAAGTCCCACGGTTATGCCGGTTAGGCTAAAGGAGACGGTGATTATGAGAAATGAGTGAAATGGTGGAATGAAGAAAGTGGGAGGAAACGGGAGAAATACGAGAAAACCCACGCACACGGTGTTTGTCCACCACAAAGCTTACTTAACTTGAGCGGGGATCCAACCAGTTACCCCACGCACCAGAGGTAAACGCTCTACCACTGAGCCACCGCGGTCCCACATGAAACTTACCTCATTACCAAGAGTGAATTGACTAACCCTCGCGCCCCACCCTACTCAGTTGTTTTACTACTAAATATTATCAAATCTCTTCGTGCCCCACCCACTGCTTTCTAACTATACAATTCAATGTGACACCTCTATTCCCAGAGGGCACACTATTCTGAGAGATACAATGACGAAGCAAATGGCCTGAATCCACAATCACTTACAGTTATGTAAGAGAGCCATATGTCATTGGCAGAACAACGCCAATTCATCAGCAGCCACAACGCAAACGTGAAAGATGGATGCTGCGCTTTCACTGACTAGCAAAGGGTTTATCATTCTACAGTTTCCGTATTCTTAGCCTTTTTGTTTCAGCAAAAAACAGAATTTTTACTCAGCAATAAATAAAACCTAAACGACATCTCAACACAAGGTTGCTAACTTGCAGTCCCCGGAGCCAAATTGTGAGGAGATCCTAAGCAGTTTGTTTTACTTAAATCATTGTGGCTATCGGTAGTCGATCATGGGCTTAATGAAATTTTTATTTTAATATCCTACGATTATACACTTAAATAAGGGAGACGGTAGTGATGCTATTGAATGAAATATGGTGGAATGAGGAAAGTGGGAGGAAACGAAGAACCCCCACACACAGTGTTTGTTTATCGAAAAACCTATTTGGCACGAACTGGAATCAAACGAGGGACATTGAATTAATGTTAAATTCCCAATAATCACGTCTTTCAATATTCGAATTTCTTAGAACATTTAACAAAGTATCCCCACTATTTATGAATATTGACTAACAATGATTATTCGGAAGAGAAATCTTGTTAAGATTCTACAACATTATTAACGTTTAACGATAACATTACCCCAAAATCAAACATATATTATCATGCGTAGTTTTCGAGAAAATCGAGAGAAATGAAATTTTATGGCTAGGGATGCGCACGAGACAAGATTTGTGGCTGTCTCGACTCGAAAATGTGCCGTAAAAGTGATGTCTCGACTCGAAAAATGTATATTTCTCTATTGGAAGAGCCGTGTCTCGACTCGAATTTTGTCAGGAAAATCCTGTCGACTCGTCTCGTGCGCATCCCTATTTATGGCGTTAAAATGTGTATCGTTCTTTCTCAATTTGATTCAGTTGATCTTATTCTGCTGGAAAAGAGATTATTATTAATTTTTGTTCTATGGAAAAAATAAACTGTTAAACAATTGTTCTAATGATCCTTCGAACAACAACAAACAATTGTTCTAATAATTCTTGGAATAAGAACAATTATTGTGTTAATTCTTCGATTAAGAAAATATACTTTAAAAATATTAGAATAACAATTAATTATTCAAATTAATTTGTATCCTTATTCCATTAAACGATAAGTTATTCAAAGTATGAATATTCCAACTTATTTGCAAGTGGCAGATATGTATTTGATTAATTATTCGTTCAGTGAATATTCGAATAGGTGGATTAGTTTTGGCTTGGTTGAAATCATTTATCATCTTTGAATCATTTCAACTTTGCATGTGTCTACCTACTTGTTCTGTAACCGGAAAGACTATATTGGGTAAATCGAAGTATAATTGTCAAGTGGAACTTAAAGATGAGATGATGATTTTTTTTTTTTTTTTTTTTTTACAAATTTTTAAAGTTCTTGTATAAATGTTATCGATATCTAACTATAGTGTAATAGCGAAATGTTTTCGAAAACATGTACCAAAAATTAACTCTTTCCATGGATTATTTTTGAGATTCCTTATTCCCTAAATTTTCAACACTAATTTGAAATAGTACACTGAAATATTGTTGCTCGGTGTTTTTTTTTTTTTTTTTTTTTTTTTTTTTTTTTTTTTTTTTACTAATTCTTCCCTTTACGTTTTGAGTTGTTCAGCATTTAATTAGAAGAAGGTACAGATGTTATTTACAAATACTTATGGCTTCTGAAATAATTACATAAGTATACATTTATGTCTACCTAGGTACATACCAGGCCCGTTCTGGCATGACGGGACTCCGGTACGCCCTCCGAAACATCATATTGTAAATAAATTTACAAGATTTATATATACAGTATATATATATATATATATATATATATATATATATATATATATATATATATATTATAACGTTTGTATGACGCTCTCTTGGTAGACTTGTCCACCGCCCTCGTTAGTAAGCCAGCACTGGCCAACTTCTCGAACAATAACAATCCGCAAAAATCTCTTCATTCTTTTCTATTATCCAAATTCAATAATTTTCCTTTTCCTATTTCAACGCTTCTTTGCTACTTTTCCTTCCTAACTCAACAGACATATGTATGCTTCCTCATAAAACTATATTTGTTTAACAGGGAAATGATTGATGTAGCATGAACATTTAATCTTACACTTTATTTTTACTCTTTCTCTTATAAAAACAACCTATCATTTTTTATCTGAAAATGCAAAGTATTTTACAATTACTTATCGTTTTTCCGAATACAGAGTAATACTCGTTCAATACTACATAGACGTAGTAGTTTGTAGTGTTGGACCGCCCAAACCTTGGACACCTCCCTACAAAAATTTCTGGATGCGCGCCTGTTTCAGCTACTACGAGTACATTAAGGGTCTTCACTACAGCGAAATTAAACTACCGCTAATTTTAGAGTTTTTCTGTAATATCTTCAAAACAAATTAAAATATTCGAAAAGCAGAAACGTAGTGAACTAAAATAGACAATTCGATTTTGCATGTGATACCTTTACCACTATTCACCTAACTGCTTTTGGTATGCCGCTATTTACAGAACCCACAAAAAATGTTAAATCTATCTACCATTGCAAATCGAAAGCAGATAGATGAGTTGTGATAACGGAATCACATGGAAAATCGTATTGTCTAGTTTAGTACGTTTCTGCTTTTCGAATATTTTTATTTGAAGATATTACAGAAAACTCTAAAATTAGCGGTAGTTTAATTTGGCTGAATGACGGTAGCTTGGTATTTGTAAACCAACTTAGAAGAAACGTGTTTAGTACGCAAATGAAATCAGTAATTTCGTAGGCTTTGAGCTGGCAACGCTGATTTCTGCGTTCTTTTTGTTTCCGTAATGAACACCAAAGCAGCAATAAAGTTGCCAAAGATGAAGAATTTATATCTCTGTAATGTCAGTTAATTATGCTCAATCGCGGATACAATTCTTACAGCTTTTTGGAGTCAAAGAGTAAACTATTCTCTAGTTTGTGGAGGTAAAAGGCACAACGCAAAGTAAACAAGGGTTATTCGGTAACATTTTTCGTTCTCTTTCTCTGTGACCTGATACAGCTCATGTACGTCATTATAATATCATGAAATTCATGAATAATGCAGCAGTTAAATAATCTAACAGAGTAATCTGATAAACTCAGGACTTACTTTCACATTTTTCACTTTATGAATCAAAAAGAAATTTCCGCATTTCTTTAATTTTTTTGCAAACAAATCATAATTTCGTTCTTTACCGTGAGAGACGGAAATGTGTATGGTTCATATCACATATCGCATATCAAATTCCGTGTGATACATCATTGACACGTGCAAAACATAACAGTATAAAAGATCGTTTTAAAGCAGATTTTTTTTTTTTTAAGATAACGAAAAAGTGAGAGATTTGAAACGGAAATGCAAGTATGCTTCCTAGAACAAAAGAATCGACTGTGCGAAATATTTTTTATTTACGATACTAAAAAAATATTTACATAAAATGTATTCATCTGGAAAAAGTGTCAACAAGTTGGTTGGACGTACCATAATGTTCCATTTTTTCTTAATACAAAGGGAAAATACATAAAAATACATGTTTCCTTAGTTGTCCTTTTATCCGTGAGAGAATTTTCTGAGTTTAAACCTAAATTTGTCTGAGAGCTTGTTATTGGGAAATTTAATTGATATATTGACTGCAAAAATTGTCTCAACAATCATTTCCGATAAATTTCTTTGTAGCTTATAGTAGAGACAAAGGCGACGGTTGATAAGGCACATGTTTGTGGCCTATTTATTTGTTTTCGGTCTTGAAGTAATTAAATATATTTTAATAAATGCTGGATAAGCATTTCGTGCTTGTATAATAAAAATATTTATGTTAACTAGCTGAACCTGTGCTATTTACACAGCGCACAGCTCTAATATGAGCGTGATCTCCTTCCCGCTTCTCACTATATCCGTGCAAGTCCCTTTACGAACATACGTAAAGCTCAGAAAGACTCTCAAAGGGAGTGAATTGCTATAGACAAACATATAAATATAGTATTTTAATATATAGAATGTTGGGGGGAGTGTGTGGCAAACTTGGATAAGTGATTGATATTACGAAATGCAAATATTTTTTCTTAACATTCCATGTTCGAGTACGCCTCATTGTGGGTGCACAAGCCTTTAAAGTTTTCAGCTTGGAATAGATTTTGTCATTCAGATTAAATCAAAGCACCTGAAACGTCCATCAACCCTCTATACGCAATGTCTATTTCCACGAAAAATCACGTCATCAGTATGGTGGCTGCGCAACGACCTCATTTGTGCTTGAACAATTAAAGCTCGTCACAGAATTAAGATAGAGTCTTTCTATTGTCAATTTAGAGATAATCAATTGTAAAACTAATTTGAGTCACTATGGGTGGCGAGCACCAAACTAGTATAAATTACTCTTATAGTAACTCTTACTTCTTTAGTCTGGACTACTTTAGTAAATTATTTCCGTAGTAATATACTCTTTTAGTAACTGTTGGAGAGCTCAATTTCTATTTACTTCTTTAGTTATAACTAAAGTAGTAACACCGTTTTACTAAAGAAGTAAGCCATTTCTGCACACTGCTGGCACGTGCATTTCGTTTTCTATTGGCAGCTGAAGCTTATCGGAAGATGCGGCATGAAGAAAGGCAGAGAATATGGGGTTGTAGTGAAGAGCAGGAAGTTGTTGGAAAAAGCAAGCGAGCTTCTTTCGTTAAAAGTGCGTTTAATACGAGAGAAATATAATGCAAAAATGTTGATAATTTAAAGACAAAGACAAATCATGGAAGAAGAACATAACCTTAAGTGGAAAGTTTAAGAATGAAATGGAGCAAACTTCAGGTTCCGGTTCTTCAGCCAATATGTTCGAGGAGTTTATATTTTTGTAAATAAATATAAATATGTTTGATATGTATAAAACATATTTTATTTGCTTGATATTTTTTAGTGGTTTATGTGTTTTTCCCACATGATATAATATTTGTGTATATTATTTCAGTATTAGTACATTTAATTTTTCTAATTACCACACTCTAATATTAATTTGTGTTAGCAAAATTATAAAAGTAGACATCTTGTTTTTCTTAGAAATTATCAAAACACCTTTATTGTATAACTTTGTGTACTGAAGTAAGAAATAAAATGAAAATATTAATTTCCTAATTGCAAAAAAGAAAAAAGAAAAAGAGAGAAACGTAACTAAAATTATACGTTAATAAAAGAAGTGCCTTATTTACTCATTTAAGAAGGAAAAGTCTTTACACTAACTTATATTACTAGAAAATTAGGTACAATTTTAATTAAAAATAATTAAGTATAATAGACCTTCTGACAGATTGCCTTGCAGCATCTGCTTCTGTATGAAATGCATATTGGTTGATGCCATTCGCATCCATAGCATTAAGGTGAAACACGCCTTCAGTTCTATTCCAAAGTAGTGTAGAACTGCAGCAGCCACAATAACATTCCTACACGTGTTCTGTTTATATCGCATTGTTTTAGTAAGAATTTGGAAACGTTTCTTCCAACACCGAATGTAGGTTCTATTACACATCTTGTAGCAATACGGGCTCTAGTCTAGCGCCCTTCGGCTCCTATGTGGAGTAGAAATACAGGAGTCATAAGATGTTTGGAGAGAGCGTGTCCACTGTCTCCATAACAAGCAACCCATCATATTGTCCATTATTAAATTCTACAGCAACTCTACTACTGTCCCAAATGCGTGCATCATGTGTGGAACCCAGCCAACGGCTTACTATGTTCAAAAATTTCATATTGGCATCACAAATGATTTGTGTATTGATAGAAAAGACATTTTTGCCATTTCTATATAGTTCTGCTTGTGCCCCAGAAGGACAAAGTATGGGTATATATATACATAATCTATGACCCTTATGGCATTCGGCAATCCACCAATTCGATAGAATTCCCTTTTGTTCATTGATATATTTTCTTGGTTCTGTGGCATGGATACATACAGTGGCTTTAAGGCAATAGAACTGTCTATCACTCTGGTAAAAGCTCTTCCAGCAGTTAATGAGATCCCCTGCTACAATTTGAAAAGTATATACCAGTGTGAAATATTTGCAAGCCACAAAAGAAGTTGCAGCTAGGAGAAAAAGCACGGTTCCTGTCAGAATTATGCTACAATTACTGCTCCAGCATACCAAACAGCGACTCGAAAGATTCCGTACGAAACCCAAACCGCTCTTTGAAATCATTGTCGCTATACATCGCAAATAGATCTTCTCTCTATTAAAAGTTTCATTCTTTGGATGTGTACCTCTTCTGCCATCTCCTTATATTCTTCGTAGACCAGGTAATCCATAGAATTCGATATTTAACACGCAGAAACCAAAAAACTCGTCTTACTCTCTAACTTTACTCCTACTACTGCTTAGGAGTAAATTTTAGCCTTATTTACTCCTAAAGTTACTAATGTAGTAGTGCACTCTTTGATGGTGCTCTCCACCACTTGTGGAGTAAATAAATTTACTACAGTAGTAAATGAAAATTTTACTTCTGTAGTAACTTACTCCTTTAGTTCAGTACTCTCGACTGGAAGTCACCGATTTCCTTCTCTCTTAGTAAGTTACTACTTTAGTTTCACTTACTCTTGGTTGGTGCTCGTCACCCTTGGCCACCTCTCTAAGTTGGCCACCTGCTTATCTTGGCCTAGTTCGTCTTGAACCTGCATTTTTCCATAAGACATTCGTTACTTACTACTCTATAAGTTGACCACCTGTCTATCTTGGAAGTTGGCCACATTGAAGCAATGCTTACCCTATGATGATAATGATAAATTTACCTGCGTATCTTGGCCACGAAAAATACAGTTTTGTTATTTTTCTTAACTCTTTCGAATTCCCATATGAGAGGCAGATGTTCTGTATTTGTGACTAGACACAAAGAAGCATAGATTCGCATGATTTGTTTTTGGAGGTCAATGGCCAGAACACTACCCTCATAAAAGGGTGGTGAAAAAAGATGTGCATAAGAAAAAGCACGTACAGGGATTCAGGAAATGGTTATACTTATTTGTTTACTTTGTCTGTGTTGGTAAAACCATTAGCTATATCGGCTCCTTTCATCAGTGGGAAGCTTTAGTAATTCCGGAAAATTCTCAAGGTTAAAGCTCAATTGTCATTTATTGGAACCTGACTGCATGTCAAAAGGTAGCGGAGGTTTTGAGATATGAATTCCCTCAAGATTTTCTCAAAACATCTTTTAATCCGAGGTAAACACTTCTAGCTCATTAACAAGAGGTAGTTAACTACAGTATTAGAATGTGCATATCTCCCAAAAAGAATAAAGCAAATATGTCTACAATGAACCACCATTCAGTAAGAACTGAAAAGAAGTCATATAAATTGCATATGAATTTCTCAATTTATAACTTAGCTTTTCTTGTTTTCAATCTAAATCACTCAGTGTGCTATAATATCAATTTCAATAAACTGCGTACATACACTTCTATTTCATGGTTGTTTGTGTTATTGTGTTTCCAATCCGAATAATCCAATGTATATACCAGACTAGTTTTGAGGAAGAGGAAGGTGCTTATATATTAGACATAGACTATCAAGAGCGCCGATCCTGGGGGGACCGAGGTGGCCCGGGCCCCCCAAAGCTCATGTGGCCCCTATTTTATTTATGAGTATACAATATTTGGTATAATTTGAGTGCAATTTGTCTTAAAATCTTCATATATATACCTTCTGCATCTGAATGCCCCCCCCCCCCCAAATTTACAGAGAAATCGGCGCTCTTGCATACTATAGTAATATTTTCTAGTACTGTATATTTTTATGATTACTCTATATACATTTATAAGTAGCTGTCGTGCCACTGCTTATTAAAATTTTACAATCAAGTAATACTAGAAATCCTATTCTAAAAATACACAAATCACACTTATTTTCTGTAAGTTGGCCACCTGTCTAAGTTGGCCACTTTTCGATGGAACCGATGGTGGCCAACATAGACAGGTTCACTGTACTATGAGTACAGGAGTGGATTCTCTGTGGAAATTCTTAGTTAATTTTGAGATATATCGTATTATTTATTTTTTCTCCTGGCTTGATAATTCATAATACTATGAGTAGGGATGCGCACGAAACGAGTCGAGATAGGATTTTCCTGACAAAATTCGAGTTGAGACACGGCTCTTCCAATAGAGAAATATACATTTTTTCGAGTCGAGACATCACTTTTACAGCACATTTTCGAGACGAGACAGCCACAAATCTTGTATCGTGCGCATCCCTGACTATGAGTACACGAGTGGATTCTCCGCATAGGAAATGTGGAAATTTCTTGTTAATTTTGAGTATCTCTATTACTTTTTCTCATAGTTGATAAGAATAATACTATGAGTACAGAAGTAGATTCTCTGCGTAGAAAATTCCTAGTTAGTTCTGAGATATTTTGGATTAGTAAGACATATTACTATAACTATAGAGTTGATTTCTCCGCTAGAAAATTAGGAATTTCCTGTAGTTAATTTTGAGATAGCTCCTATATTTCATTTGTTGGTCATGGGTTGGTAAGAGATAATAATTTGAGCACAAGGGCGATTTTTCGTTTGTTTTTATTGTTAATTTATCCGGTAGAAAATTCGTTTTCAGCTATAACTGAACTTCCTTAATACATTATATTATTTCGAGTTCTCTCCTCAAACGGAGGTTTGTTAGGTACACACAGTGATTATCCTCAGATAACGTTTTATTTAATACTCGTTCTTTCTGTATACTTTTTTTGATACTTTGCTTAGTCTTCCACTTTTTCTGCCATTGTGTTGGATTATTTGGCGACACCATCGTGTTCATGAGTTTTCTGAGATTGTTCTAGTTTCCTCCCACATTCTCATTCGCCAGTTATTCTATAATCGTTCACTTTCGTTGATATTTGTCTCCTTTACAATGTAGTGCAAAAACTAGACGTAAAACGTAAACGTAAACGTAAACGTAGACGTAAAACGTGGGATGTAAAACTAGAAATTTTATTAGGTATTCATATTTTCAATGAATCTTAATCTCCCATATCCTTCCTATGGTGCAGCCTCGATTAGAAGTATTACTGTATATTCTTGTTTAAATTAAACCGTTTTAGAGAGTGTTTAAGATACTGACTGACTTGAATGTCTAACTTTTTACTCTTATAAAATTTGAATGACGCATTTTGCGTCACGATCCCTTCCTTCTGGTCCTCCCTGGTTTAAGCGTGGACACAATCGATGGCGTGTACCTACACGAATGAAACGAAGGATGTGGCGAGACGTTGCAATATGGCAAAGGGTTGTAGCTAAGCAGGCCCACTAGAGCACGAGCAGGTGCGCAGATACATCTCGCGCGTTCACCTCCGGTGCTTGGGGTCCCTGTTTCGATCCCAGCTCGCGCCGTGTGGACTTTGTGGTGGGTAAACACCGTGCTCCGTGGATTTCTCGGGGTTCTCCCGTTTCCTCCCACTTTCTTCATTTCACCATTTCACTCATCTCTCATCATCACCGTCTCCTTTAGCCTAACCGGCATAACCATGGGACGTAAAACTTAAAGATTTCATTTCATTTTTTGATCTGTATCTGAAACATTTATAAATAAATAAATAAAATTTCCATATTCCCTACGCAGAGAATCAATCCTCTCATATACTCATAGTATTATTCTTATTAACCCATGATAAAGCAATGAATAATGGAAGATATATCAAAATTAACTAAAAATTTCCTTTTCTACTTGGAGAAACCACCTACAGTTAGGATGATTGAACGCGAAATTCAAACTACAGACATTTAGATATAAAAAATAATCCCAGGCCGTATAATTTGTGAGTGTTCCTTGCAGGTGATAATGCCATGGAGTACAGATGAAACACGAGAAATGACATTTAATGTAAAATGTGTGTAGATGAAAGCTCCCTGAAGAAAGGAAGCACAACGGATGTCTGTGGTCTTTGTAAGGGAAAGCGAAGAAGAATGGAAGTTCCCAACATAAAAGTTACGTGACTCACTTCACGTAAGCAACATTTGCAGATTACATTACGCGTTATGAAATTTTTAAAAGTTTTAAATCTTTTTAATATAGGAATAAAACGACATTTAACCTACTTCAATTCTATAGAAAGACTTTTTTCCCTTTTCTATTCTGATGAGATGCTATGACAGGAAATAAATAACTTGTCATCGCGACTTGTTAAAAGAAGACGATTTACACGGTTAGGTAACAGAGCTTTTAAAGCTCTAACAGTGTTTTGTTTGTTTAGCCAACACAGAATTTTTAAATGGTCATTTTTAAAGTAAATTTTGAACCTCCACGCCCATCCTATTCAGACACTACGCTTTTCTTTCCGCACTTTAGAAGCTTTGTGTCAAAGGAATTCTGGCTAATTCATTACCTCTCTCACTTTGTACAAAGGTAACCAAGAAAGGTCTGTCGTTTTTCACCCATCACCTTCGACCATCGATATGTCATCTAAGACGTATCTGGAAGATCAAAAATAGTTCCCATCAGCATCGACGACACTCGGCCAACGCTCTGAAAGGACATGGATTCCATCGCGGTAGAATTTAGTGGGTCGTGAAACGAAGAAAGTATCAAGTACATTTACCACCTCTACTAGGAATTTGAACTGGCGTCCTCTAAGGTGATTGTCCAAGGAATGGAACAGGTGATAATTTGACGGTGCAATATCCGGGGAATATAGCAGATG
This sequence comes from Thermobia domestica, assembly GCF_964235325.1. Classification (NCBI taxonomy): domain Eukaryota; kingdom Metazoa; phylum Arthropoda; class Insecta; order Zygentoma; family Lepismatidae; genus Thermobia; species Thermobia domestica. Next base: position 267,344,269 of record NC_137463.1, read on the forward strand.
CAATAATGTTTTCCATCCAAGGCGTAGAATGGTGTTCCAGGTTATCCTAGCCATGGGGGCTTAGCGTTGTAGTGTAACAGGAGGACCCTTTTGCGATTCAAAAGTAGTGGCTCCCGAGTTTTGAGATTTTCTTGAACACGGTTCAACTGCTAACAGTACATAGTTGCATTGATACTCTGACTAGCTGGTAGCAGTTCACGTTTCACGATGCCGTGACCAGTCCACCAAACACACAGAAGGACCTTCTGGTGCAGTGCTGGTTTCGGTTGTTTTGAAACCGGTTCATGGGATGCTAACCAATGAAGGCGGCGCCGTGGAGTTTCGTACAGGACCCACTTCTCATCACATGTCAACACTCCGTCCAGAAATGGCTCCTTCCTCTACGAGACAGTAAAGAAACACAGGTGTCTACTCGTGTTGACTTCTGGCCCGGAGTCAAATTATGTGGGACCCATCGACCCAACTTGTAGTAGGGGCGTGGTGGCTCAGTGATAGAGCGTTCACCTCTGCTACTTGGGGTCCCTAGTTCGATCCCAGCTCTCGCCAAATGAACTTTGAGGTGGACAAAAATCGTGTGCGTGGCTTTCCTAGGGGTCTTCTCCCGTTTCCTCCCACTTTCTACATTCCACTATTTCATTCATTTCTTATCATCACCGGCTAATTTAGCCTAGCCGTATAACCATGGGACGTAAAACTCAAAGATTTCATTTCATTTTCATTTTCCAACTTGTAATACTTCCGAAGTTGATGGAGGTGCTGCTGAAAGTTTTTTCTATTCACAGTGAATTGTAGTCGCAGTTCATCACATGTCTGACCACTGTTCGCTTCAATTGCTGCCTGAGGATCTTCATTTTGTACATGTGTTGGTTTTCCGAGACGTAGTGTATATTCGAGTGTTTCATCACCGTCCTTAAACTTGTTAAACCACCGCTGCACTATCCGCGTAGTCACGACACCCTCACCAAAGGCCTGGCGTTTCTTTCGCCTCGTTGAGTGGCGTTTGATCCCAGTTTGAACTCGTACACCACACAAACCCCTTTAACGCTCTGTGGAGGTCCAATGTTCACTTTGTCCTTACTCAAATTCACGGTGTAACTGAACTGCCACAACCAGGTAGTATGTTAAATATACCCACACCAACAACTGACCTTCGCCTTATCTCCATTCGCATTCAACTCACGGTATGAGGGCCAATGAAACACAGACATCGACAAAAAACGGGAGAACTTTTTTGGTTAAACTTTGTTGGTTCCCTTTATACATATACAGTACAACCCCTCAAATCCGAACATATTGAGGCTGAAGCCTGTTCGGATTTCGGGGGGTTCGGATTACCCGGGAAATAATATTACGTACTTATTTCGTCACTGAATTTCTAATCTTCGACAGTTAAAGATAACTGACTTCAAGTGAAAAATCAGAGTTTGTTTAATCTTTTGTTGCAATTTTTCGTGTGAATCGTAATCCAGTTAACCTAAAATGATTTCATTGTTTTGGATGTTTTGAAATACGTAAGTAGACGTAAACTATTTCCTATTTTATCTAAACTTAACTGTATTTTATAACGTTTTGAATAAGCATTAAGTCTAAAAATGTTAAAACCTTAAAAAAAATGTAAATTTGTGTGATTAAATCTATTTTTTGTTTTCATTTTCTAACTGAAGTTATTTTTTTTCCTGAGATCGTGTTCGGATTTGCCGGGTTTTCGGATTTCCGGGGTTCAGATTTGAGGGGTTGTACTGTATTTTTTACACTAAAAAATTACATGATTCTGGTTTGGAAAGACGCTCAAGGAATCATAAATAAACCAAAAGATGCAACTTAAATCTACAGGGTGACTCACTTATATATTTATTATTACTATTATTATAAAGATATCTACAAAGTCTGAACCCAGGCCATTTTTTTTATAGAAAGGGTTCGGAGTTGGGTATTTCTGCTAATATGTAGTGCTTATACCAGTGGTTGTCAAACTTGTTACTGCGATCCACATTAAATAATAAAAAGTACTTGTGGCCCACCTACTTTTATAACTGTATCATATGAAATTGTACGCATGCGTGAAGAGAGTTAAAGTGTTTCCATAGAAAGGTAACACAGAGTTAACACTATTCCCGACGGAATACTCTACCCCGTGACAGATTTTGACTCACCCACTCTTTTTTCAACGTAATCTAGCATCTCTACTGACTGTACAACAGGACAGAGCTTTGAGTAACCACTTACTCTATACCACATTAACAAACGGTTCCAATTCATATTTTCTGAATAGTATTTCACAGCATATGTTTCTATATCAAAATAACATTTTCATAATTAAAGAGAAATCTCGCGACCCACCCAAGAAACGGCCACGACCCACCAACGGGTCGCGACCCACACTTTGAGAAACACTGTCTTACATTGGCGTCTCTGGCATGTAAAATTTGGGGGGGACATCAAAGGAAATGATCTAACTGCTAGTATCTCAGCGGAATTTTAGATTATGTCACTTCAAAATATTGGGGGGGACGCGTCCCCCCGCCAGAGACGCCCATGCTGCCTTATACTATGAAGGGCTCACTCTTTGAAGTAATCGTGATAAATGGGCGACCTCATTCTGATTGCAACTGTTCGTGGCGTTCTTTTTTCAAGTCAGTCTATTTCATTTTCTTTCTTTAATTCAACGCGCATTCGCCAGCGACTCTGCAAGTCTTATCATCAGAAATTTTCCGATATAAAGGCATTGATACAATTTCTTGTAATTGTCTCATAGCTCAAGGGCGTAGGACAATTTCAGTAGCACCAAGGGTAGCAGAAGAGTATTGCCAATGTCAGCAGTTTCTCATGGAACCTGTTAATCACATTCAGCTCTGAGAACTGCTAGTCAGTAAGTTGACAGGAAATCTCTATATATTTCAAAACTGTTTGCAACTCATTTCGAAACTAAGTGACATTTCGATAGCACGTTTCTGTGCATATTTTCTTCGTTGGTAAGATGCACATATTATAGATTGCACATAAGAGAAACGATAAAAAAAATATGATTACAACACGTTGTAAATGTCATTTGTGACAACAATTTGTTTTGCGTTTTGATGATTTCTGAATGCCTTTGTGATGACTTGTGTAAAATTGCAATAGAGGAAAAAGGTCGCTCTTCACTGATTTCTTAAACAAATATTTGTTAAAATTGTTTTGCAAAAATTTCAGTAAGTCTAGAGCCCACATTTGATGGCTCGTAATCTTGGAACCGAAAACTTCCACACAATGATATTTCACAAAGCTTGTATTTCACAGTTTTCGAATAGGCTGGGATACATTTCCAATTATTTATTTTTATTAACAATTTTATATATCGAATTTCGTCTCCCTAACTTGAGAGGCTCCTAAGGTATTCTCTTTTAGGAATAAAATTTAAACCATATCGCCTCCTTTCAAAACCCTCCTCCCTTTCCCTTACAACACCTAAAAGATCTGAATCGCTTGTGGTCTCTTCGATATACCTAATTAACTAGAAATATATCAATCCAATTTTGTGGATTTGTATAACGGCTAAAACAAGTGAAAGTTATTATATACATAGTTGATTGGATATTTTATTTATTTATTTTGTGCTATATGGCGCAGAAACATGGACATTACCCAAAAACGATGAAAAAAAGACTAGAGATTTTCGAAATGTGGGTGTGGAGAAGAATGAAAGAAATTAGCTGGGAGTAGCGTAAAACGAATGAAAAGGTATTAGAAATGGTGGGTGAGAAAAGAACAATTTTAGATATTATTAAGAAGAGAAAAAGAAACTGGTTGGGACATTGGATAAGAAGGAACTGTATCATGAGGGACGTACTAGAGAGTATGATGGAACGAAAGAGAGGGAGGGGGCGAAGGAAACTACAAATATCAAATATCAAAACAGAAAGATCGCACGTGAAGACGAAGAGGTAAGCGGAAGACCGTGGAGCATGGAAGCTTCTCAGCTGCAGCAAGTAACCTGCCAATAATGGCAGAATACCTACCATGATGATGATGATTAAGCAAAGCGGGATTCTGGAGATATTTAGGAATTGCCATATTTTGTGATGCAATTCTTGCCATTTTTGTTCACGACATCTGGTCGAATTTTGAACGATATCGTTGGCAACGCGCAGCAGCAAAGTCCAGCCTTTTGTGTCGGCGGAACATATTAAAGTTCAAGGGTGCCGATCCTCGGGGGAGGGGGCCCGGGCCACCCGAAAGCTTATGTGGGCCCCGCTATTGTATTCATGAATATACAATATTTGTCATAATTTGAGTGCAATTTGTCTTAAAATCTTCATATATATGCCTTTGCATCTGAATGGACCCTTCCCCCCCAAATTTACAGAGAAATCGGCGCCCTTGTTAAAGTTCATAAGGGCTTTGTGGACTCTCAACTATCCATGTCATATACCCTTCAGGACGCTGTAACATATTTACATAAAATACACGTACGTGGTATCCTGTTAGTCCAAAAAGCAATATCTTGTTTTTTTCTTGTCATGAAACAGGCTTTAAATGCAGTTGAAATCTATTAAGCTCTCATGAAAAGCTTCATTTTTTTTTTCTATTCACTCCGAAATATAAGAGCCTTGCGGAACAATCCAGGTCTATTGTTAGTAACGCTGAATTGAATTTATTTCAGCATAAATAGCACACTGCACGTCTTAACACAACTGTAACGAACAGGTTTCCTTACCTTTATTAACCTGAATTTAAGGTTACTGAAGTGTTGAACAGTAATGTTAAAAAAAAAAAAAAAAAGATCGATCCCAGCTCGTGCTAAGTAAACTTTGTCGTGGACAAACACCGTGCTAATGGGTTTCCTCGGGGTCCTCCCACTTTCTTCATTCCACCGTTTCATTCATTTCTCATAATCATCATCTCCTTTAGCTTAACCTACATAATTGTGGAAAATAAAACTTAAAGATTTCATTTTCATTTTTTCACGAAAAAAAAGTAAAGAAGAAAAATTACATTATGATATGCGGGTTGAAAGAACATTAGAACAGAATAACACGCAAAGAAAGCACTATACATTTGTGACTCTCAACCCCTTTGAGCCTAGCGCTCACTTGGGTGAATCCGATTTCGCTGAGCGCGCCTCGTCATCTTAACCCAATCCACTCATTCACAAGGCTGACGGGGCTTATGTTCTTAAAATCTATCTTATAGAATCTACATTATTATTTTTAGAAGTATCTCAACTTTTTGATAACTTATAAAATGCATAATGAGGCTTGTCCAATAATAATAATAAAAGGTCTAACAGATCATGACATTTCAAACGCTCCTTAAATAGTCTATCGGTCCCCGATCATTCCTTTTTGTTCAGTGCTCCCTTTGGAAGCGAGAAAGCTCCCTTTGTGGGACGTTAACGCCCACGTTGAGAACCACTGCTCTGCATGAAGATAGAGACTACAATTAGTATTTTATAAATTGTATACTAATAAAAAAAATGTGAAACTGTTATTCAGTCCACAATATTGCCCCTCCCCCCCCAAGGCAAAATCTGAAATGATGCTACTGCTCCGGGGAAGGAAAGAGAGTTCACATACGTTTCAAATATTTTTCATAAATCTGTTTTATCCGTGCGAATAACGGACTTTTTGCTTCTAAATACGTAAATACAATTTAAAAAAAATAACAGAGATGTATAAAGAGAATCCAAAGAAACGAACAGAAAAGAAAGGAGAAATTGTTGAGGGACAGAAATCGATATATTTTGGCTGAGATAGATAAAAATAAAAATAGCTTAATTACCTAGTTAACTTAGTTGTTGATCAGTGGCGTACACAGAGATTCGTCAGGGGAGTTCAAGCTATAAAGTTGATATAACTACAGATGTTTGTATACGTATCTTAGTATGGGTCTTAAAATCTCAAACTTCTTTTGTGAACGCTATTGATGACGATGATGTAGAGTTTAGCGTCCCTTTCACCACCACGTGTACCTACAACTCAACATGGGATCCCAAACCACATGAACTCCAACCGAAAATCAAATCCATGTCTCCAACGTCGTCTTACTAATTTTGTTTCTCCGGACATTAAAACATTAGTGTCCAGAATTCCCCAATGGTATTTTCAAAAGTTTTTTTTCGTGTATTTGGTCCTAATATTGCTCTAAAATAGATATTAGGATATTTTTTGAAAAATATTTATTTTTTTCTTGCTTTTTAGCCTGGCAACTTAAATTGCCAACAGGCACATACATATTCAAAAAAAGGGAACATTTTGAAAAGTGACAATTTTGAGGGAAAAAATACACTGCAAAAACATAAGTATTAAAATTAAATCAATCCTTCCTTTACAAACCTTCAATATTTCCTTCTGGAGTCTTTCAAATCAATCCAGTTGAGTCTTTCTCCTCAAAACACATTGTACCAAAAAAAAAAAAAAAATCACATTCTAACCTTTTTCTTATCATACAAAGTAAATGCAACGATGCTATGACGAAACCGACTCCAAAGTTACTTCACGGTTAAAACCAGCAATGGCAATCCATGAGTTTCTGCGCTATGACGAAAAATTGCCATGGCAACTTAAGTTGGCAAGGGAACCCAATGGGTTTAAGGAAGTTAGAGAAGAAATATTTAGAGAACTTCGAAATGTGGTGTTGGAGGAAGATGGAGAAGATAAAATGGACAGTGTAACAAATGAGGATGTTTCGAAACGGATAGTAGGAGAGAAGAGGACGCTTCTACCCACCATCCTTCCTGTGAACGCCAATTGGATTCAACACATCTTGCGAAGAAATTGTCTTCTTCATATCACCATCTGGAAGAAAAGTGAGGAATAGGAAGAAGAAGAACAGAAGTGATCGATGATTTGAAAAATAGAAGAAAATATTGGAAGTTAAAAGACAAAGCTCAAGATCGAAAAATATGGAGTAATATTTCCAGGCTAAAATTGAAAAAAAAAAAGACATCATTAGTCTCAGGACCCACCAAAAGGCAGATTACTAAATAATAATAATAATAATAATAATAATAATAATAATAATAATAATAATAATAATAATGTTTCAAAATAACATCTTTCGAATAATTCTTTTAGAAAAAGTAAATTAGCATGTATCATACTTTTATGTGCATTTAGTGTTTTAATTTCTCCCTGGAGAGACGGAATGATTCTTGGCTACTGTTTTTTTGCCTGGCAAGCATCATGAATCTAAAACCAGTTTCGACAGAGGCAAAAACTATGCATAAACATCATAATGACCGATATTTCTCTCTGCGACAAAGGATGTAATTACATATTTCGATTATGAGTAAACATAGCTTTTATCATCATCTGACAACGGTTTTCTTCTTTGAACCATGGACAACGTAAATTATAGTAAAAGGCAATTATAAAAGTAACCAAGAAAGTTCTGTCGCTTTTTCACCCACCATCTTCGAACATCGATATGTCATCTAAGACATACCTGGAAGAACGAAAATAGCCCCCAACAGCATCGACGACCTTCTGCTAACGTTCTGGAAACCGTGGATTCCATCGCGGTAGAACTTGGTGGGCCGTAAAGCGAAGAATGTATCAAGTACATTTTCCACCTCTACTGGGGGGATTTGAACTGGCCTCCTCTAAGGTTATTGTTCAAGGAATGGGACAGGTGATAATCGGACGGTGCAATATCCGGGGAATATAGCGGATGCAATAGTGTTTCCCATCCAAGGCGTAGAATAGTGTCTCCGTTCATCCTAGCCACGTTGTCGTGTTTCGTGTAACAGGAGGACCCCTTTACGATTCAGAAGTGCTGACTTCAGAGTTTTAATTTTTTCTTGAATGCGACTCAACTGCTCACAGTACACAGTTGCATTGATGCTCTGACCATCTGGTAGCAGCTCCCGATGCACGATGCCGCGAGCAGTTCAGCAAACACACAGGAGGACCTACTTCTGGTGCAGTGCTGGTTTCGGTTGTTTTGGAACCGGTTCATGGGATGCGAATCAATGATGATGGCACTGTGGAGCTTCATACAGGACCTACTTCTCATCACATGTCAACACCCTGTCCAGAAATTGCTTTTCCTCAGACGAGACAGTAAAGAAACACAGGTGTCTGCTCGCGTTCCCTTCTGGCCTGGAGTCAAATCGTATGAGAAACATGGACCTAAATTGTAGTGCTTCCCAAGTTGATAGAGGTGCTGCCCAGGGACGTCATTTAGGGGAGGGCATGAGGGGGCAATTGCCCCCCAACGAGTTTGAGGAACACATATACTTTAATAGATTGTCTACTAATATACTAGTACAAAACGTGATAGTCTTATGTCAGTGGTGTTCTTGCCCCCTCACGCGAAGTCTGAAATAACACCCCTGGTGCTGCTGAATGGTTTCTCTACTCAGATCAATTGTAGTCCCAGTTCCTCACATGTATGGCTACTGTTCGCCTCAATTGATGCCTCAAGGTCTTAATTTGTACATGTATTGGTCTTCCTGTATGTGGTGTGTCTTCGAGTGTTTTGTCACCATCCTTAAACTTGTTAGACCACCGCTGCACCTTTTAACGTTCTGTGGAAGTCCCATGTTCACTCTGTCGTTACGCAAGTTAACGGTGTAACTGAACTGCCGCAACCAGGTTGTACATTGGATATACCCACACCAACAAATGACCTTCGTCTTTTCTCTAATCGCATTCAACTCACGGTGTGAGGGCCAATTAAACACAGACCTCCATAAAAAGCGACAGAACTTTCTTGGTTACCTTTGTAGTTCTTTTCTATTCCTTTGCGTTTTCTTCTTCTTCTTCTTCTTTCAGACAGTGTTCAACGTGAAGAAACACTCGCAGTTCTACCAACTAAGTGAAATTTGCCTTTGTGAATGGATTCTAAGATTATACAACTAAAGAACGAAGTGTACAAATGTAAAAGTGATCACGCTCTCATTTTGCTCTGAATGGGGGCTAATAATGACGAAATAATATAGATAACAGAAGGGAATAATGAATAACAACTTTCGGTTTCTTTACGGCTTCGTGTGCTTTGTGGCGTGAAGCCAAAGTGAATTGAACAGCTCAGCACCTTTTGCTGTTCTTCCTGCTGTGCAAAACAATTCTTATCTCCTTCAGGCTAAATGCTGGATGGAATTAAAACACAAAGTAGGTTATTTCATACGTGAATTCAAAACTCACTAAGAACTGGGCTTTTCTGACGAATTAGCATACTTGTATGATTGAATAAGGAAGTTTCCTTATCCAGATAAACAATTTGACCTTCATTCATTTTAGCAAATACTAGCCTCAATTACCGGCTTCGTTGGTTTAAATTAAGAAAGAATAGTAATATATTCCAATATTCCGTTAGTCAGTCACTTTTTTACTATTACTAAAGCGTACTCCATTTTCGATGATTTTTATTTCTCTCCCCTTCTCCTCCTCCATGTTGCGTGGCTGAACTTAGGTTTAAACGACATTGGAAGGGACATTGGTTCATCACAGCGACACTGAGACTTATGAATTCGACACTAATATTGGCCATTATTTTAATCATTTTTAAATGTATCTCCCCCTCCCCTCCTCTAAGTTGCACCGACAAAGCGATATGATAAAAAAAAAAAAAAAAACATCGCAGGTCCGAACATCATCTATGTTGAAAATTTGGTCGATATCGGTCGGATGGTTCAAGAGTTACTGGGCCTTATGCAGAGTCGTTCTGACGCATGATTAGTACCATACTACAGAGTTGGTTCTTGCAGTAGTCAGATCTTTAGTATGACGCTAATCATACGTCAAAACAACTCTGCATAACGCCCATTAGGTTTTATTATTTGTTTATATCTCCCTCTCCTCCCCCTCTCCCACTCCTAAGTTCTACCGTCAAAGTGAATAGATAAAAACACTCCCAGGTCAGAACCCCATCTACGTTTGATGGTGATCGGTCGAGTGCGGGTGGTTCAAGAGATTGGGAGTCACAAATATAATCACTTTCACTCTGCAATTACAACATATGTAATCAATTGTTTCATAATGTTTTCTTGTACCTTAAATAAACGTTTAATTATCTGTTTGTTGTGTGTAGTTTCGATCCAAACAGCGATTAGACGGGCCGCGGTGGCTCAGTGGTAGAGTGTTCACCTCTGGTGCCAGGGGTCCCGGGTTCGATCCCAGCCCCCGCCAAGTGAACTTTGTGGTGGACAAACAACGTCCTCGTGGGTTTTCCCGCGGTTCTTCCGTTTCCTCCCACTTTTTTCATTCCACCATTTCATTCATTACTCATCATTATTGTCTCCTTTAGCCTAACCGGCATAACCGTGGGACGTAAAACTCAAAGATTTCATTTTCATTTCATTCGATTAGAGACATTGTTTGCAAAGATTGTACTAAGGACAAACCGCAAATATAATGGTCCATAGGTCAGGAACCAAAAATCTCCATACTGTAGTACTTCAGGTGTGTATTAAGGTTATCAAGCTCTTATATACAGGGACGTACGCAGGCTGGTTTCTGGGGACCCGGGTCTCCCGAAAACCTGATTTTTCTGTATTTAGTCTAATTTCAGAGGCAGATTTACCAATTTTAATATTCTTTATCCTCATATTGAATTTGAACCCTCCGGAAAGCTTTGAACTCCCCCCTCCCCCGAACTAAATTCCTGGGTATGTGCCTGTCGAGAACTACGCACGAAAATTTACTGTCCACTATGTTATTCCGTTCAGTTCAGTGGAATTTATCATCTGATATATTTATCCTATCTTTGGACAAACATCTATAGTCCAGCTATAGTTTTAATTTTTTTAAAAATGAAGTTTGTTTATAATTGTGGACTGTATGTTATGAACCATACTGTATATCAGTGGCGGATCCAGGATATGATCAAGGGAGGGGCTAAATCATAGTTTGCTGCTTTACCCAGTGTAAAGCAGAGTTGAAGCCTATTTTATCCAGTGTATACCTGAGCGTCAAGGGGGGCTATAGCGTGTATATTATCGTCTGTTAGTATCATAATCAGAAACTTGATGAGGGGACACGGTGGCTCAGTGATAGAGCATTTACTTCTGGTGTGTGAGGTCCTTGTTTCGATCCCCGCCGACGTTAGTTTGTGGCCGACAATATCGTGTCCTTGGGTTTTCTCCGGGTGCCTCCGTTTCCTTCCACTTTCTCATTCCGCCAATTCCTCTATCATCATTCACTTGCCTTAATCATCGTCTTCTTTAGATCGTGGGACGTTAAACTGCAAGATTTCATTTCCATTTTTATTTTCAAAAGTTTGATAAGAATATACCTCATTATTAGTTTTTTTCTTAACACATGGCATGGTTATTGTACACCATTAATTTTTAGGTTACAAAAAATTCGATTTCCTCAAAAATTGCGCATCAGGATTTAAGCTCACGTTCGAGGGTGGTTTTGATACGATTTCGGCCTAAGTTGGAAAGGGGAAGATTGTTTAGTATAATTGGAATGTTATAAAGTGATTCTTGTATCCGCTTGACTTCGAATTGGAATAGCGTCGTGTAAATACTCCAAGTTCAGTATAATGTAGCAAAATATGAAACCTTGATGAACTCGTGTACTATCACTGCATTTACTGCTGTCAGAATTTTGATTGTAGTGGTAGAGCCATGCTTCATCGACGTCACGAAGGAATCAAGTTCAAAATGGGCCAGTATTATGTTTGAAACAAGCACATCATGTCGTTTCTGATCGGTGTTCAATTCTTTTTGGACCCACTTTGCGGACAACTCTCTCATTTCTAGATCCTTATTATATAACAATGTGATCAAACACTCCACAGATCTGGCAACTATCTCTACAATACTCCTCAGGAAAATTCGTCTCTCTGAGAATATCGTATCGTTCATACAATCATCTTTCTCGATTGTTACTGTTTTTGTCTCATCCTGAAAGCTGCTTGTCTTTGGTTGATTTTCTCTCTCTCCTCAAGTCAGCAATCCAATTTTTAATTGGGGTATGTAAAACACTTTGTTCACCCATGCTATCATGTAATTCATAGCTGATCTACTTGGTATTATGATGTTAGAAGAAAATATACTTGTCAACGGACCTCTTCTCTTGCCACGTGAATTGAACATCTTGCTACGCTTTCATCACTAAATCTCCAACACTGTAAATCTTGACACTGACGTTCCTGTACGAGCTGCGAGGTCCCTAGAGAGATCTGAAGCGGTGCTGCGTCTATTGCACCTGGCACTTAGATGTAAGTAACGGTCTTCCTGATCACTGGTGCTCCTTGGACGACTTCCTCCTGCGTCATTTTCATCATGGTGTTCACATTGCAACTGAAGTACACACAAGAATCACCTTATCACATACTGCAATTGTATTTATCCATCTTTCCCGTCATCCATGTTAGGTGGAAACTGTTAGGCTCTCGTATATTATTTTATTTATTAACTCAATGAGATTCTTCGATTAGAGCCTATTTCAAGTGTTCCCCCTGCTGGTGCTGCTGTCGATGTAAGTTTTCCCGTACCTCCCCCGAAAGAGGAGCGACAAGTTGCTGTGGACAAGATCATTCAATAGTTGGATGCGGACATGATTGCCTTATTGAAACATTCCGAATCATTTCACAGGGTTCGCTATGCACTGTCTTGTTAGTCATTCGAGAGTTGCCTATGATCTTCACTCCCTAAGACAAAACGCCTGAACGACAAATTGGCAACATAGCCGAGGTCGTTCAGTTCTTTCCCTTAAGCAAAGGGAGGGTTTCCTCCGTAAGAGGTTGGCGGGGGTGGGGCCTAAGTATGTTTCACATATTTTCCGAGGGTACACTTGGAATAGAAAGGCTCTAGTATTCTTTCATTTTTGGATAATTCGTTTTTTTTTTTTTTTTTCGTTTAACGCTAATAGTGGAAAGTTTTTGTGAATGGGACATTGAACCTTTGGGTTCCATATACTATAGAGTGAGTTAATTTTTTTGAAACGCTAATGAAATTATAGAATTTACATAGTAACAAATATGTTTCCGTGGATTTACCTATCCTTTCCAGAGTGGTTTTAACAGATAAATTCTTAAAGCATGTAGCATGACCAATACAGGATTTTTTTCTTTCTTTCTTTTTTTTTTCATGTCTTCCAAAGCCACAAAAGTGAGAAAAAAAACCTTTTGCACTTTCTTTTCTTTGTATCTCACAGCCAGAGAAACGTGAGAAATATATTCGTAAGGACAGAAACCGTGACGCCCACCCACGATATATGCTGCAGCTAGCTAATTGCATGCATGAAGAGTATTTCTCTAAGGCGGGCTTTCCGGAAGAGCAATATTTTTCTTAATGCCATTCAGTTTGCGTTCACAACTGAAACTTTGTTTTTCCTTTACTTGCTGTTATTTCTATTTTACACATCAATGTTTTAGTTGCACCCAGTAACTTACGTTCATTTTGCGTATTACTTCAATATTATGCAGTGCCGAGGCTTGAGGGTGGAGACACCGTCTACCCTTTAGAATTTTATATGTATTAAGGCATTAAGTCTAAATTACTAACTTAAAATTTTGTAATTTAAAGATTCTGAACTTAAAATTTCCTATAATTTATTCTGACTTTTTTTTCGTTAATGCTTCCATATAATAGACAGAAAGCAAAGCGTCTCGCGAAACCTTGAACATTATTCCTCTGCTGCATCCATTTAACTTGCATCAACCTATAGAAGCGTAGGGGAAACAGCCACGTGAGAAGTTAAAGTTCAAAGACTCGCGCTGTGTAGTAGTACCTGCGAAAAGACATTTGCTCTTCTGTCTACGTTTACAAGGCTGCCTATCTTGTTTATTTTAAGCTGGATTTCTAACTGTCAGAAACAGACCGCTACTTTTTCTTATTTGTTTTTATTTTAAACCACTTTTCGAGCTCCCTCTATAAAATGTTAAATTGTTATAACGTACCCTTGAAGAACATTAGTATATATATTTTGTCCCTATGTGTCTCCAATATCAGAATAAGAAAAAGACCCCCCTAACGAAAAGTTGAGATGTATTGGCAATCACTTTTGTGTTTTTCGCGAGAGTGACAGGTACTTTTACATGTCCCTGTAAACGCCCCCATGAGACCCCCCTCTGGTTCGAATTTTGAAAAAAAAAAAAAAAAAAAAACGCTTCCTCTTGATGAGGGACCTAGATCAAGGTATCCGTATCCAAGTTTTGGTAACTCGGTCCACTCGTCTGATCCCCAGGCCGCACACAGACACACAAACACACAAACAAACTCTATTTTATTTATATGATATTCTTAGCTCAATAATTGTGCAGATAAAAAATTTGAAAAATACGAAAATCTGGTCATTGTAGAACTAATAAATTATAGAAAATTTAGAATATATCAACACATTCTTCCATACGGCAAACTGAATGACTTGATATCCACCTTCCCTAATACCTTTTGCTCAGATCAGCTTAAGGATGAACTTATCAACTTATGCTCAGATAGTAACGAACACATTTCTCTTCCCGAATACTTAAAATACAGTATGCGGAAAAACAAACAGTACTAAAATCAGATCGTTGGCATTTATTTATTTATTTATTGTACAGCATAATGAAACATAAGAAATGTTGTGAAATTTATGTCAACTAAACGTTACTCAACCCATATGGTAAATTTAAGAAGACTCGTGCCTGCATATCATGTATTCAAAATGTTGACCATTACATCGCGCATATTCTTCATAGCAGTCCTATAGATCGATGGACATGTTAGTGAAAACGGGTTGCTGGAACGACAGAACAATGAGCGAATCTTCTCTCTGAACTACAGTATACTGGTAGGGGGTTATCTGTTCGGAAAATTCCTTCCTTCAGCATACCCCATAGGTAGGTGTCCGGAGCCCTGAGGCCAGGGGGATGGGAAAGATATGGAAAATCCATTTTGCGGGAAATCAAGTGATGTCCAAACTGTCGTGGACAGAAGGACAAGTGACCCAGTTGTAATGTGGGCGGTAGCCCCTTCTCTCTGCATCCATTGTTATTGTAACGACAGATTTTTGGTGCGGCGGAAATCTCGCAAAAGATGCAAGAATGGATCAATAATCAACTAGTGATCGATGTAGCGATCAAGGTACACATAGCTTTCATCACTGAACCATATGTTACTGATGAAGACTTCATGTTCATATGCCATAGCTCCAGAGCAATATAGTAGACGTGGGCGCTCATCTCCTGCACTGAGATGCTGCTCCAGACCATATCAGCTGAAATAGTGCTCGTGAATGAACACCTTCTTCTCTGTTGTAAGTAACATTATCTTTGCGCCAACTGCACACTACGCTAGTCCACACACGACTGAGCACACGTGTGGCGCTCACAGCTCATACCATGTTGCATCTGCGCGCCATCCGTACGCGAATTTCAATACTGTTTGTTTTGCCGCATACTGTATATTCTCAGTAATGAACTTCAAAGCGTATATAAGGAATCAATAAAGCTGAGAAATATGGTATTGACCATTTCATCAACTTCAGTTTTTTTTTAAACATTCAATGAGTGCCCTGAAAAGAGTGAAAACTTACTTAACGAGCAGCATGACAAATTACGGGCACTTCCTGAATTACGGACACCATTTCTGAATTACGGACACACTTTGTGAATTACAAACACTTACAATAAAGAACTTGGTGGGTAAGCTTCTTAGGATATCTGATCCAAGGAAAGAGCTATTAATATTTTCGCCGAAATGAAGAACAGGGTATGGAGCTCATTTACAAGACTGTAAGGTATTAGGTATTAAGTTAGGTTTTGTAACGTGTTTGTGGTTTACTTCTATCGTTTTTATTTTATTTTATTTTATTTTATTTTATTTTTTTTATTTTACAGCTCATTTCTAAGGTATTTACAAATGACTATCCCTAAAGAGGGTATGGGGAAGTAATGCCCCCATTTCTAGCAAATGTGGTACCATTCACAAATCTATACTTCGGAACAAAGTATACTTAAAGGAACAGGGTAAACATATATTTTGCAAAGAATGCTGAAAACTCAAACAATATATATATGTTGTGTGTGTGTGTGTGTTTGTGTGTGTCTGTCTGTCTACTCAGTTTTTTTACAGCACGTTTCGCCACTGGTATTATGTACATTTTTTTTTTTTAAATCTTTGTGCTCTCAACGATTTATCGTCGGATCATTGCTACAACTTGTTTGAGGAGTTAGTTAACAGCTGAGCAACACAAGCGATTAGCATAATCAGGGTGTAACAGCTCGTTGTTTACAACACTTGTCAGGTGATTCTAGACATGAAAACAAGGAAAAGTGTCTATGTAACACAAAATCGAAAACCGCATCTATCCGGAGTTACGGGCATCCGAAAGAATGATGAAATAAACGTCCACTTGGAATTGTGGTAAAACAATGAGTCATAGAACTTCGGCGACATGCAATTCACAAAGAAACAATACGCAGATAATCCAAAGGTGCAGTAACCGATTGTGTACACTGAGGGCGCAAAGGATTCTCCAAAGGAAGAGAGGAATTCTCAGCAATTTTCTGAAGGTTACATGGACCGAAATAATCGAAATGTATGATTTGGCTGCAATACGAACGGCATGCTGATAGATGTTGATAGCATAAGCCAATTCAAGATGGCAGACGAAACATGATGTGCAAGGTTGCATACCCACATGCAGGAAGAAGTACATGCGTACATGGAGCATGTAATTATGTAATTAACCACACTCGAAGTGATTTTATGCTGATTGCAATAGCAAGAACATTATTAGTTGGGTAAAAACATTCCATCAATATCAGTTGTGCGTTCAATATCTTGCGGTGGCCACCCTGACTACAGTTTTGCAGTGTTTCTCATCAGTCACACTAGGCAATGCCAGGACGACACCTTTCCCGCATCCCTGTCCTCTCTCCTACCCCGGCAAGGTTGCTGTAAGGTCATAAAGAGCGTTTAAATAAATGAGGGAGGCCACCTTTCATAGCCAGTTTGTGAGCGAATAAGGGGACATATGCATGATGTCAGCTAACTTCATTGGGTATAAGATACATGCTGAAAGGAACATAATCATTTTCAATGCACGAATTACATACATTTGAAAGGAAGGGGGGGGGGCGACAGAGTTCTACCAACCCACATACAAGTCTCCGGCAGACGAGCACCGAACAGAAAAACAAAGAGCAGTGCTTTGTTTCTCATTTGTATCAAGCATACCATAGTTACAGAACGTTTGTAGGCAATCCGCTAGAAGTCTTGACCAGCTAGCTTTGTGAGGTCGAGTGAGTGAGTTCCGAACTCATAAGCGCCGACCCCATGAGTTCGGGCACTTTTGGTCCAGAATAACTCAGCACCTGATACTGCATGATCATGCCCAGATCGAAGCCGCTACGAAGCGTGACGACCTGTTGTGCACGTACAAAGATCGTGACTCAGATCTTTGCTTCACCCGATGTCAAAAACACCAAAAACTGCCATTACAAAATAATAATATAATGTAATTCGGCATGATGTCCAGTGAAATTATGATGCCGTTCCTCATTCGGAGCACAATAAATGCATATTGTTATCTAGCATGGTTCAAGAATACGTATGTGTTGTCTACTATTTCCGCGTGGGATCAGAGATATCCGAACTCACGATCAGGACTCTCGAGCTCAATCAGGCTCGGCCTGCAGCCCACGTGAGTGCGAGCCCGAGCCCTTAGCGAGCTTATTGTCGAAAATAAGCGTATGTCTCTTTGAGTATAGTGAGCATAAAGTTGAGCGAGTACGAGTGTGAACTGCAATAAGCCTCAATAAAATTAGTGACCGTCTTTCTCATTGAGGACAGTGAGCCTCAGCCTGAGTGATCTCCGACCATAACACGGCCATTTCTGCTTTGGATAGCAATTCAAGTAAAATAATGCTCCTTCTCATTTTGCACTCATTCCGCATCTTCTGTCTACTATATCAAGGTTGTGTTTGTCGTACAGTCAGTCGATAATATTCCCCGACGATTGGAAAAGCTGGTGGATAAGGTTTGTATCTATGTGAAATTTTTAACACTATGATAAAGTTGTAAAGTTCTAGTGTGCGATGTAAAAGTTGTTGCATTAAAATCAATCGATTCTAGTTGGACGTTATTTTTTAAACATCCTGTATATATATATATATATATATATATATATATATATATATATATATATATATATATATGTACAGTACCGCTCAAAAGTTTAGAGCATCTTGGAATTGAGTGATTATCTAATGTGAATCTATTATCTGGCGCGACGCGAGAACTTTGTCCCGTGTCAGAGTTACTCTTGTCTACTCGTAAAACATCAAATTTGGTGCCAGTTGGATCATGATATACGAGGTACTATAAATATGTCTTATTATAATTCTTAAAATGGGCACACAAATAGACAATTTGATATACTGTAAAATATAGACGAAAGTGAGGGAGGTGGAGTGACACATTTGTTTTGTTTGAAAGATATATGCATATGAGATCAGCGCAGTGACAGAAATTCGAAAGGAAAACGAGTTTTATACATTTTGTAATTTTTTAATACCTTGCTGATATGTTAACGTTTAAAACCCTATAAGTATCGTGTTTTGAAAGTGTTTATGATGGTCTTGTGTGCTCAATTGTCGTTTAGTGGCAACGCATATACAGGGATGGTCAAAATAATGGACCCGATTTCAGAAAGTTATTCCTTGAAATCTAATAAATATGTGTTATTGAGAGACATGCGCATCGAAAGGATACCTTTCAAAGTTTAGTTTTCATGTCGCGATGGCTCAGTGGTAGAGCGTTTATCTTTGGTGCTTGGAGTCCCTGGTTTGATAGCTCACGCCAAGTGGACTTTGTGTTGAACAAACACCATGTGCGTGGGTTTTCTGTGGTTCTTCCGTTTCCTTTCACTTTATTCATTCCACCATTGCATGGGAATTCGTGTTACTATTCGGTTCAAAATCTCTTGTCGTCGCGAATTCTATCAAGGAATTTGAAGCTTAAAATATACAAAACGATAATCATGACTGTTGTTCTGTATGGCTGCGAAACATAGTCACTTACTCTGAGGGAAGAACATAGACTGAAAGTACTTGAGAACAAGATCCTGATACGAATATTCGGACCCAAGAGGAACGGGAATGGGGAATGGCGGAAATTCCATAACGAGGAACTACATAATTTATATGGTTTACCCAACATTGTTAGGGTCGTCAAGTCTAGGAGGCTTAGGTGGGCAGGTCATGTAGCTAGAATGGAAGAAAGTAGAAACGCTTTCAAAGTCTTCACTGGAAGACCAATCGGAAAACGACCATTAGGAAGACCTAGGCGCAGGTGGGAGGACAATATTAAGGTGGATCTCGCAGAGATAGGAATACAAAGTAGAAACTGGATCCAATTGGCTAAGGATAGTAGTCAGTGGAGAGCTTTTATGAACGCGGCATTGAACCTCCGGGTTCCATAGGCCATAGAGTTAGTTAGTTTTAGTTAGTTACCATTGCATTCATTTCTCATTATCACTGTCTCCTTTAGTCTAACCGGCGTAACCAGGGGACGTAAAACTGAAAGATTTTAGTTTCCACGCAGTATTTCCACTTTCTACCGCTAGGAGTCAGTAGCGAGCATGAAATGAATTGTTGATGTTGACCGCAACGTGCTACAAAAGGTTTGACAGAAGATTATCAGCTGTTACACGAAGTCCTCAGATAGAGCACTTGTGAACTACATAATTTATGTTTGGAGAAAACTTCGCACGTGCACATTTCTTAGCACGTCTCACAATAACACATGTGTACAAGATTTTAGAGAATAGATTTCGGAAATTGGGGGTCATCATTTTTATTTGTCCTTTATAATACTCGTTGTTGATATTCCAACGAGCAAAAATTGGAAATGCGAAACTATCGTAAACACTTATCAAAATATGATATTATTGGCATTTAAAAATGTCAAGATGTCAACAAGGCATAAGGAATTACAAAACATGCAAAATTTGTTTTCCTTTCAAATTTGTGTCGCTGCATTCATCTCGTGTGACTATATCTCTCAAGTAAAACTGAGGTGTTACCACACCTTCCACCAGGCCCGCAACCAGCCACAGAGGTTTTTTTTTGGAGGGGGCATGAATATGTTAGGGGGGCAAGTCATTAAAAATTCTCTTACACATAGCAAAATTGTGTTTTTTGTATTAATAATAGCATTTTGTGTTAAGGTCTAGGGGGTCACGAAAAGTTTAGGGGGCCAGGCCCCCCTAGCCCCCCTCTAGTTGCGGGCCTGCCTTCCACACTTTTAATCATCATCATAGGTATTCTGCCAGTATTAGCAAGTCATCTGCCGCAACTGAGAATCTTCCATGCTCCATGGTCTTCCACTAACCTCTTCGTTTTCACGTACGATTTTTCTGGTTTGATATCGTCCATTAATTGTAATCTGCTTCGTCCTCTCCCTCTCTTTCCTGCCACCATACTCTACCACGTCCCTCAAGATACAGTTCCTTCTTAGCCAATCTCCCAACTAGTTTCTCTTCCTCTTCTTAATAATATCTAAAATTGTTCTTTTCTCCCCCACCATTTCTAATACTCTGTAGAACGTCCCTCATGATACAGTTCCTTCTTAGTCAATGTCCCAACCAGTTTCTCTTCCTCTTCTTAATAGTATCTAAAATTGTTCTTTTCTCCCCCACCATTTCTAATACTCTGTAGAACGTCCCTCATGATACAGTTCCTTCTTAGTCAATGTCCCAACCAGTTTCTCTTCCTCTTCTTAATAGTATCTAAAATTGTTCTTTTCTCCCCCACCATTTCTAATACTCTGTAGAACGTCCCTCATGATACAGTTCCTTCTTAGTCAATGTCCCAACCAGTTTCTCTTCCTCTTCTTAATAATATCTAAAATTGTTCTTTTCTCCCCCACCATTTCTAATACTCTGTAGAACGTCCCTCAAGATACAGTTCCTTCTTAGCCAATCTCCCAACTAGTTTCTCTTCCTCTTCTTAATAATGTCTAAAATTCTTCTTTTCTCCCTCGCCATTTCTAACACCCTCTCATTCATTTTCGCGTACACTTTTGATAATACCTAGCAAATTATTATCTTTTTACAAAGTTGACTTTTTGTGAGTCTATTTTAAGATTTATCATCTGCACTTTCTCTCACGTCCTGATCCAACTGTGGCCAAATTTTATGTTTGAGATAGGCGTATCTCTGTCAGACAGCAGCAAAGTTCTCGTGCCAAAATAATAGGCTCACAATAGATGGTCACTCAAATACGCGGTCTTCGAAAACTTTTGAGTTGTACTGTATATGTTTAGCTCACAATTAAATCAGGAAATTTGAAACTCGTATCTTTATTGGTTTATCTCTATTCAGAATTAATCAGTGAATGACGTCTTTAAACACTTCAAGGCCAAACTGTATGGTGAAACTCGTAATCACGCAAAACATATCCTACATTTTTTTTTCTAAGACCTATTTTCGCCTTTTTGTGTCTATTTTTGAAAGGTGGAGAAGTTGCACGTGGAATTTTACACCTGAGTACACTACAGAGCTAACTGACAAACAAATCCTTCTTGACACAAAATATTACATATGAAAAAAATACCGAGAGACAGTTCAGGCCTATTTGTTAGCTAATGATTTCGCTCGTAATCCAAAAGGAAAAAAGTGAAAGTGCAGCCCCTCTTTGTAACTGAAGAGATTTTTGCTTGTCATTGTGTTTCGTTTTCTGCTTCATTATGTTATGCCTTCGAAGGGGGTCAAGTTAATTTCGCACCTGTAAATGGAAAATGATTGGAACTCCTTGGACTCTGTATTGTTGGAAGGGTCGTAAAAACTTCGGTTGCATCATAGGCTACGAGTGCTACGACCGACATCTTGATTGCTTTGTATTCATTCTGACTGAGGCTCGAATAATTCATTTATTCTACGTCTGTTTAGCTGACTATTGCAGAACCAAAAAATAGCCTTAGGCGACAGGAAACATAGTTTTCACTCTTCTAAACCCCTCGATGGATACAGAACAGTTCAACGTCTTCTCTCCTGTTTTGTTGCTAATTATTGCTTCGGAGATTCTGTAAGAAATTCACTTCTTTGATTAGAGATGAAACTCTCACCATAAAGGGAACTCTAGCGTGAAATTTGAAGTTTAATATCGCACGATTTACACGAGAAACATGTATAGTGGAAGGGAGAAGAAACGAGAGAGTCATAAACATTCGCACATCCAGATATGTTTGCTGGGAGGGGTCCAAAGTATTTGGGGGGTCCAATACGTCTAAACCTGTCTTATTCTGCACCCGAATATATGATAAATAATTGTTAATTAGTGCCACCTATGTTTTTAGGAAAAAAGGGAAAGAACTAGATTATTCTTATAAGAAAATTGAGTTGAGTTGATTTGAACGTCCTTTTCAGCAGCAAAGCTACATGAGATGGGACCTACTGATACCGGGTGAGGCATTTAAAACTGTTTTGGGGAATATCTGGAAAACTACAAATCGATTTTTAAAAAGGTTGTAATAAAAGTTGTTCGCCTCGAAGGGAGACATCCAATGATACCACACTCGACCCCCTACCCCCTCTCCCCGGGGGCGGGAGGGGAGTCAACTTTGAAATCTTAGATAGGAACCACCATTTTTATTGCATATTCTGATTTTCCGTGAAAATATACGTAACTTTTGTATTGAACATTTTTTCGTTGCCTGATAGATGGCGCCGTAATGGACGAAATAAATATGGGTTACAAGCAGTCGTCAAAATTAAAGTAAGTTACAAAATGCACATGAGATTAGAAAAGTTAATACTTGTGATATTTTCGCAAATGCTACCAAATTACACCATAGTTGATTCCCCCTCTACAATCTCATATTAGAAATGCAGTTATTCTAAAATCTGTAATGATAAACCGGTGTTTTATAGCAAAAACACTTGATTCTCCAGAACTTAATACATTATTATGTCCACATTGTTAGTGTAATTTCTGTCACGGATGTCACTTGAAGAGACAGCATTTGGAAACACTCAAGGTTTGTTTTTTATCAATGTATAAAAATCTAGTTTTAGCGTTTCTCAGGAACAACGACGTGGATGTAGTAATAATTTGTTCCCTTCGGAATGCTTTTTTAATGAGAGTTCCCTTGCCTCTCACCATCCAGAGCAGGACGTTTGAGCGCAAGGCCGTTTCGACGCGAGATGTTTGGGCGCAAAGCCGTATATCTAAATAGGTTGATCTACTTAAATGGGTTATAATTATAATGTATTTCATAACGAGAACTCGTATGTTTTCGCACTAAAAGCCTTGAAAATAGATACTAATATCTCAAATACTCTGTCATAAAAAATAACTGCACAACTTAAGAAATTCAGAAAGATGAAATTTGACATCAATTTTCTAAATAAAAACAAACTTTCAAAAACTAAATTTTCGCTACGTTTTTACAGTATGCCCTATTTTAAACAGTCACTGAAAGTTTCAGTTGCATTAAATGCTTAGGCCTAGTTTTGTTCTAGTAAATTTTTGTATATGCCTAATGCAGAAAGAAAAAAAAATCTTGTTACATTTACCATGACATTATCATTACATTACGGAATTATGGGCCAAACCCAGCAAGTACCGTAAGAAGGGGTTACTTTGCACAAGATTTAAACCATTTTAAAGAAAATCGCATGTAACTTACAAACGTAATGATTTAGAAGACTGTATTTTAAACATATAATACCTATAAGGAAAACATTAGTGCAAGTTCATTAGTAAACAGTGAACCATAGTTATTGAAATATAAACTTTGGTGCAAAGTAACCCCATAGGTGAGGATACTTTGCACAACATACCAAAAAGTAAGTTCGACATACGAGCATAACGTTTCTGTGCAATGTTTTTCCTTCAGTATTTATACATTTTACTTTCTACACGAACCTGCATGCAGTCTACAAATATTTATATTAGAATGATGGCACTGGTATCAGTACTTAGTTTGATTATCGATATTTGTAAAGAAATTATGTATTTTCTGCTACCGGCACAGGAGCCACATTCTAATAGTTTAGCATATGTCCCACAAAAATGCCAACTCAGGAACAGAAAAAAATCCCCGTGAACTGATTTGCCTTGGTTATTCCTTATGTCCAAGAATATCATTCCAACCTAATTAGTGGGAGATTTATGGGATTTGGGACTCTCAGGTTGAAACCCTCCCAAATTGCACGATTTCTTATTTAAAAAATCTAATGTTAGTCATTCCTATGCGTATAAGCTGAAATTTCCCTCCCCCCCAAAGTCTAGTCATTTCTAAAAATGATCCGCCATTGTTCATAAATTATTTTCCAACAAGAAATTCATTCCAGCATCTTCCTAAATAGGAAATTTACCTAAATTTAGAATGCAGGAGGTTCCAGTAGTAATAATTTCCTATGTAAGCGGTATTTTTGACAGGTGCAAAGTAACCCCGAGTACAGACTGAAACTACCTTCTCCTAGTTTTACTTTTTTTATGACTTTAAAACGTTTCACATTTCAATTTCAACTATTGCATCAAATTCCCATTATACACAGTAGTATTCTACCAAACTGACTTAACTTTGACGGAAAATCTTGTACGTGATATCTTTCAAATTTTGGCGGCCTTTACAGTGACTGCTTTCCATACCTCTACAACAATGAACCCTCTCGGTAATTAGAACTGATATTAACCGCCAACATTATAGCCAAAATACAGTTAGATGTTCTATCTTACGGTACCAGTTGAAACTTCCTGCTTTCTGTTCATGGTTTTGCCGACAGAGAACTGTAAAACTCTTCATATTTTGTGCAAAGTAACCCCTGATGTGCAAACTAACCCCGTCTTACGGTATTCTACAATATCAACAGTTTCAAAATTTCTGTACAACAGTACGAATTTTTCATCTGCCTGAATATATTTTCTTCTTTCCATGGGAGGGTTTCTTCTCGAAGCATTGCCTCGTACACTAAGGTCTGCTTTTTTCTGTCCTTTGAAGTGCATCAATAAACTGCCAAGTCAATCAATATCGTTCCTTTATGTTAGATATATTATAAAGGACAGAAGTTTAGTTTGGAAATGAAATGAAATCTTTAAGTTTAACGTCCCACGGTTATGCCGGTTAGGCTAAAGGAGTCGGTGATGAGAAATGATTGAAATGGTGGAATGATGAAAATGGGAGAAAACGGGAGAACCCCGAGAAAACCCACGAGCACGGTGTTTGTCCACCACAAAGGCCACACGGCGCGAGCTGGGATCGAAGCAGGGACCCCAAACACCGGAGGTGAACGTTCTACTACTGAGCCACCGCTATTTATCAAACTCGATTCGACTCGAAACTCGAGTTCATAAATAATGACTCGGCTCAGAACTCATAATTCGACTCGGCTCATCCCTAAAAGTTTTTAACCATTTTGATTTTTTGTATATCACTGCGCTATCTATCACGCAACGAAAATATTTTTTTAATACAAAAGTTATGTGTTTTTACATGGAGAATGGGAATCAGGAATAAAAAACGGAGTCACTATTTACCATTTCAAACTTGACCCCCTCCCCCCCGGGGGTGGGGGTACGAGGTCGAGTGTGGTATCATTGGATATCCCCCTTCGAGGCGAACAACTTTTGTTACAAATTTTTCAAAATCCGATTTGTAATTTTCCAGATATTCTCAAAAACAGTTTTAAATGCCTCATTTTTCAAGTGTTTTGATTTTTGTCGATTACAGCGCCATCTATCAGGCAACGAAAAAAATGTTCAATACAAAAGTTACGTATTTTTCAACGGAGAATCAGAATATGCAATAAAAAATGGTTCCTATTTAAGATTTCAAAACTGACCCCCTCCCGCCCCCGGGGGGTGGGGGTAGGGGTCGAGTGTGGTATCATTGGATGTCCCCCTTTGAAACGAACAACTTTTATTACAACTTTTTCAAAATCCGATTTGTAGTTTTCCAGACATTCCCAAAAACAGTTTTAAATGCCTCACCCGATATCTATATTATAAAAGAGAACGTACAAATCCTTTGTTCCCTCATCACGCTAATACGGCTGAACCAATTTCTTTCATTTTTGGGGGGTTATTAGGATTTGGACCCTAGATGGTTTTTATCATATCACTTTAATTTTTAATTACCAGTGTCTTGAGATAATTGACCATTCAAGTGTCCATAACGTACAAATCCTTTGTTAGTTCATCATAGGTATAAAAATAAACGTATTTATATGCAACCCGCATGACCGTGTCACACGGCGGGTTAACATAAATGACAGGCGCTATAATGTTAACATTTACTGCAATTTGAAAGCGAAAAAGTAAAAATTATCTAAGTAACAAAGTTTATTGCGTTCCGGGGTGACCGCAGCGAAGCGGGGTGAACGCTGCTAGTATACTATATATGTAAATGCAAGTCACCATGATTGTGACTTCGTACGTGTTGAACCACCCGATCGATCTCAATCAATTTGTCACTTATATGAGGTTCGGGCCTGAGATGGTTTTTAACATTTCATTTTGACGGTGCAACTTAGGGGAAGGGAAGGGGAAGATATTTAAAAATGATCGATAATGACTATTTTCGGACTCGTCGAGACGAACAGTGACACTTCCGATACAGTTTAAATCCAAATTCAGCTCTTTATGCCCAAAATGTAACATAATCTTCCTGTGAGAGAAACGGGTATTCTGCTACTAATTTTCTGAATTCTTCATCTTGATTTAAGAGTTGTCAGGTAGAATGCTGCGTCTCCACTTTTATGGAAACAAAGAAATCAGAGACTAAAATCTACTTTTCATTCAAATGCTCGCATTATACTATATTAACTGTATCGTTTACACGTTAGTCAGTGGGTCCCGTCTCATATAGCCTTTGTACTGAAAGGGACATTAAAGCCAACTCGATTTTTGTCACGTTTTCGAGGCGAGATGAGAAATTTCTCTCCTCGTGGGGACAAAGTTGTAGCTACGGAGAAGGGAGCGAGCGGGGCGCTGATAGCAAGAGGCGACTAACGAGAAAGAATAAAGGGGGAAAATGTTGTAATTGAGTAAAGGAAGCGGCGCCCCATACAAGGTAAACAAATGTATGAACGGAAGCCGGTAGGAAAATAATGAATACAACATTGTTAAATAGATTATGTAGGCGCAAGAGAGAAAATGTTGAAGTTGATTTCAAGAGGATTAAATATAAGTATTGTCACTCTATTAAATCAATATTGTTTGGTTTGCAAAGAAATCGATTTAGTAAAAATTTTCTTGCTCGTTCCGCTCGCAACTCAAAAGTTTCAATAAGAGTCACAAGATGTTTTTACTTGTTACTTAAAAAAAGTTATTGTATATGATTTGTTAATAAAAACAAGTGCCAAGTAATGACTTATAGAGTAAACAGGATTGTTTTCAAAACCAGAACCGTCGAATTCTGAAATACGTGTTCGACGTTTTGATGTCAATGTGTTTCCTTAGTTAATCCCAGTTTTCTTCCCAATCGAATTAATCACGACGGTCAGAATGAAGGTATGAAAATGAGAGGAGTGTAAAGACACAGAAGCTGCGGTTTGCTCCGAAATATTAAAAATGAAGGTGAAAAAAGGGAATAATATTTTCGAACTAAAAGCAGTTGTAGAATAGGGGCTTAAGGGGTCAGAACTTAACCCAATGAATTTCGCCTTTTTGAAAGACTAACCACTACTAATGTTTTTTTCTTTATTCCATTGACGTATGACATGCTTCCAATCTGAAGTAATTTATATGTTAAAAAAAGCTTGGTGAGATGAGTATAGGGGCCGCCGAATTCTACTCCGCCCCAGGCATCGAAATTTCTAGCTACAACTGTGCGTGGGGAACACTACTCAGGTTCAATGCATCTAAATTTTCAAAGTGATTAATGAATTGCATAAAGAGGAAGTATCAGGCATAGAAGATGATGTACACGCATGCACATCATTAGAACGAGATGCACAAACAAGGTAAACAAATGTATGAACGGAAGCCGGTAGGAAAATAATGAATACAACATTGTTAAATAGATTATGTAGGCGCAAGAGAGAAAATGCTGGAAGTTGATTTCAAGAGGATTAAATATAAGTAACAATGTTTATCCTGATAAACGTACAAATAATTGGCAAATACTTGAGAGCAATTTCCTTGTAGTTGCAGTGGTAGTAATGTACGAAGCAGATACAATGCATGTCGCAATTTGAAGCAATGTTTCCGTAATAAATGCCTCAGCACTTCTCACGAGCGACACTTCCGTCTCAGACGGTAAACACTTTCTCGCTCAGCAAATACGTGCAGATTTTTTTACTTCATTTTTTCTCTTCCTTTAACTTCTTTTTTCTCAAAGTAAACATTCTTGTATTACACAAAGACAGAACAATATTGGTTCCCAGTAACCTTCACATATATTCTTCAATGGGTGTCCTAAAAGAACACTTTCTTTTTCATTTTCGGATCTTTTATTATTTATTATTATTTAATATTTCTTTTTCTCTGGAATCAATTTCGCACAGATAGGAAACCGAATGCATTAAAGCATCAAAATACGAGTATCTGGTACAAAACTTGTTCCTGTGTAAAATCGAGCGGCTTCTTCTCAGAGTAGGGATGTCCAAATTGTAGGGATGTCCAAGCTCACGACTTTGGCTTTCCAGCTCAATCGACCTCTACATCAGGGCTGGATTAACCCACCTGGAGGCTCGGGACTAGAAAAAATATGTGGCCCCTCCTGACTTCACCTAATATATTTCTGTGAAGGTACAGAAGGTGTAACCAATATAATTTATCTTGTATATTTTTAGGGTTACACTTTAGCCCACAGTCCGAATATTTATAATCTAGTCTACTACTTTACCAAAATCTACTTAAACACTCCATCTTGATATTACCTTTTATTATAATACGTAATGAAGTAAACATTTTCACCTTTTAAACAACATACATGTTGATTCTACAAGATGGATCCTCTGCTATATTTTATGTTTCTCGTTTCTATGACGACCAATAACACATATCGTCAGATTACCATGTCGACATAACATCAATAATAATATCAGAAAATAATTAATTCTATTTATTTTTTTTATTTTCTTCTTCTTTTAACTAGCTTGTGCCTATTTCAATAGCACACATTGCCCATAAATACAAGAGATAATGTTTAAGATTACATGAAAAATACACAATATCGTTCTAAAGGAAAGTAAAGGGAATATGTTCCATATTTTTGGTCATATTTTATTTTATGATAGTGATTGTATCGTCATGATTCCTTTCAGATAGCCAGTTGAGATTTTGGTCAGAGTGGTGGCTCCTGTCCACCTGTAGTCCCAAAGCTACAGCCTTCCCCCCGTAAGCCCTCTCTTAATCCGACCCTGCTCTACGTCATAAATTAGCTCGAACCCGTTTGAACACGTGTTCCAGAAGTGAATAGCGAACTAGAGTCTGAGTGCAGCAGCGCGATCCCCAATGAGTCTAGAACTAGACAAGTGAGCACTTGCACGAACACGAGCCAGTTCGCAGGGAATGTGTTCTGGATGTGTGGATCTCACCAAAATCTTGACTTTTCTCTAACTTAAACATAATTTTAGGGGAGATTTTACAAATTTTAATACAATTTATGTTATTATTGAATTGAGTTGATTTTGAGTTTAACGTCCCTTTCAGCAGCGACACTATATGAGACGGAACGTTGAATCCGAACTACATGAGCTCACACCGGTAAATCGAACCCGGGTCTTCCACGCCAAATGTGCGTACGCTAACCACTTAGCCACGAAGGAGCTCCTATTTTATTATTGAATTTAGACCGCAATAAACGCTTTGGACCTCTCCTGAAATAAAATTTGCGCAAGTGACTGCCAGCTCGAGCGAGGGCATGCCTAGGCCTCACTGACATTAATAAACGCAAGACATTTAAAATAGTCATCCTGAGCGGATTGCAAAACGGCCACGGGAAGTCATGATTAGGGCCGTGCCGTGGGGGGGAGGTGAGCGGGGCGACGGCCCCGGGCACCGAAGTAAGGGGGCGAAACATTTGATAGAAAAAGGAAAAAAGATAGGAAAAATTGCTTGGAATATATGTATAGGGGCGCCGTCGTATACTTTCGCCCCGGACGCTGATTTTCCACGGCACGGCCCTGGTCATGATTGAGATTTTATTGATTGCTTGATTTCGAATTTGACGTTCTTTTCAGTATCAAGGCTGTATGAGACTTGGTCATACACTTTAACGTGGAATCCGAACCATATGAGCTTTCTCCGGTAATCGAACCGGAGTGTCCCTTGTCGAAGGCGAGTACTTTAACCATATAACCCCGAGGGAACTCTAAATTTTTTTAAAGATAGGTTTTGAGCAAAACAATTGTTGAAATTTTCAAAATCAGTTAGCAATATATGGCCATATGAGACTGGACCTCAGGTTTAACTTGGGATCTGAGCCATATGAACCTCTATCTGCAATAGAACCCGAGTTTTCCGCGCCAAAGCGGTATGTGCTAACCATATAGACAGAGGAAATTCAATTATAGTGCATATTATACCCTATTAGCTCACACAGAATTTTATCAAGAAGGATTTAAATATTCAATCTCATATCCTGTCAAGACTCGCATCATAAATATAAAGGGTGTTTCAAAACAACACTGACAACGTTTGGGAGGTGATTCCTGAGGTAAGGTAAGACAAAAAAGTATAGACCAACCTGGGTTCACAAATGCTTCCTTTCGGGGTTATAGGTTGCCGAAAACGCGAAAAAATGAACTTTAAAGGTCTATAGCTCCAAAACTATAGGACCTATCGTAGTAGGCTCAAGACTTTACTAAGGAACTAATATGTGCTCTATCCAAGAATACATGCTTCAGAATCCTGCAGTACTTCCGCAACAATTTTTAAAGAGGTAGTTAGTGAGTACTTTAGATTATATGCCCGTTATCAAACTGCCTGTACAAAAATTGATGCGTGAGTAACTTAGGATTCTGAAGCATGTATTTTTGAATAGAGCACATTTTAGTTCCAAAGTAAAACCTTGATCCGACTACGGTAGGTCCCATAGTTTTGTAGCTATGGACTTTCAAAGTTCATTTTTCCATGTTTTCGGCAGCCTATAACTCCGAAAGGAAGCATTTGTGCATCCAGGTTCGTCTATACTTTTCGTCTTATTTTGGTGTCGGGAATCACCTCCCAAACGTTGTCGGTGTTGTTTTGAAACACCCTGTATACATATATAAGATGCGAGTCTTGACAGGATATGATATTGAATATTAGAACCCTTCATGATAAAATTCTGTGATATATGTATATAGGGTGTCTCAGAAGTTCCCTGACATAGGGTAACTCTGTTATTAGAGTCACAATAAAATGTAAGAGGGGAAACCGTCTCCAAATATGATTTCTATCTAAAGTGAAAGAATTTTTTTTTAATCGGACGAGCCGTTTGGACTGTACACTTTTTATTGCGCTCAATGATAAATGAAAATGCAACGTTACCTTTTACTTGGGGGTGGGCGAGGGAAGGACGAGACGGGAGTTAAACAAATTTCGTAAGAATATGGTGAATGGGGGACATGTTTGAAATGGAGGCTGGTCATTGACACCTTAGCATAACAGACAGTAACTTTATTCACTTATGTCGTGGATCCAGGTAAATGGCAAAGTTTCATTTTCATTTAATATTGGGCGCATAAAGAGTGTATACAGCCCAAACGGCTCGTCCGACTTAAAAAATTCCTTCATTTTAGATTGAAAACGTTATATTTGAAGACTTTTCCCCCCTCTTATATTTTGTTGCAGCTCTGATGATAATAAAGTTAGCCTATTCATTGGAATTTTGAGATACCCTGTATATATATATATATATATATATATATATATATATATATATATATATATATATATATATATATATATATATATAAAGCGTTTATAAATTATCAGTGATTTTCGAATCTCTGATTTAGTACTAAACGGTACTTGTCTATTGGCAATCTTGGTTCGTGTTACTTGTCATCTAAAAAAAATCTGTCGCTCTGGAAGATGTCTGTTCATGCAAAACACTACAGACACAAAGAAAAATAAGTGAAGGCAAGTGCTCATTTGATTATTAGGCTTACAACAGCATCAGAAGATCTTATCATTTAAAACATCCGGTCTTATCTATACCAAAACGTTTCATTGAAATGAAGGATCCAATTCAATTATACTGCACTGAAATCGATGGCGTTCTTAACAGGTATTTTGGCAATCGATCAGATTCTTCTCTTACAAATATCTCTCTTTAGAATCTATTCACCTAATGCTGCTTATGCTTTCACGCCTGGATAAGAAGAGCCACTCGATTGAAGTCGTCGAAAACCAGTCTGTTTTTTTTTTTTTTTTTAAGTATTATGGCGTGGGTAACAGGAAAAAGTAGTCTATCCTTCTTATTATGTAAAACAGTAAAGCAACTTAGTCATCAAAGCACAGGCTACACTACTATTGCTAGAAACGTGAAATTTGGACAGAATTCTCCCTTTTCACGAAAGCAAGAATTTTAAAAAATACGTATCCTAAGCTGATGTAAAGGAGGGTTAATTTTTTAATTTTTTTTTAAAGCCAAGGATAGAATATTTCACAAATCCCTAAAGTTAGGAAGGTGAAACCGGGATATAAATTCCTCATTAAAAATAACTGAACACGTGTCTCATTGTTTTCGAAAATACAAGGACGGAAAGAACGTCAATATCTGTAATATTGAAATTTCTCTTTCTTCAGTCAGAAACCTCCGAACGTAAGGATCTCTTTAGTTAGAGATGTCAAATTCGGTACATAAAGTCTTAATTTAAAATAAGGGAATACGAGTTTCACTGTTTTTGAAAACTCCGCTTCCAAAGGGGGAAAAAAGAGTGTAATTTCTATAATGTTCAATTTCTGATTCTTCATTTAGAAAATTCCCAATGTAAGTATTTGCTTAAGTTGGCTATGGGATATATGGTTTGCATAAATTTTAATTAGAAATGAATTAAGTGTTTTAGTACTTTGGAAAATTCCTCTTCTAAAGACGTTGAGAGGGTAGCTGAACCATTAGCTCGATCCAGTTCGATTGGAATGAGCCATTGGCTCGGTTCGGCTCTGCTCAGGTGAACCATCGGTTCGGCTCGGCCAACTGAGCCAAGGAATCGAGCCGGCACGCTTAGGTGAGCTGTTCGCTCGGCTCACTTTTCGATTCGGCTCGGTGGTGACTGAGCCGTGAACCGAGCCGCTCGAGCCGTTAATAACACTAATTTGGAGGGTACATGGTGGCCCAGGGGAAGAGTGCTTATCTCTGGTTCTTGGATCCCTTATTCGATCCCCGCCAAGTAAGTTTGTGGTGGACAACATCGTGTCCGTGGGATTTTTTTGAGTCCTCCCACATGGTTATTCCTTCAATTCTTCCATTATCATTCACTTGCCTTAATCATCCGTCTCCCTTAGCCTAAAGGACATGATCGAGAGATGTTAAACTGAAATATTTCATTTCATTTCATTTGTTATTGTTTTCGTTCTGATATTTGTCAACAAGCTGGTACACAATATAGGACTTCGTATATTTGGGGCGTTCAGAGCACAAGAGAATTATGCTCAATATAGCTAAACTTGTGAGAAAAAGAGGCATAAAGTTTGTACGGTACCCTTGAGTACATGGAAAAGTTAACACTGTGTTTAAACCATAACAGTTATTTATAATAGCTAGATATGAATCTTTCAACCTGTGAAAGGAGCTTGAGACAGAAATGAAATACGTCCAAAATAATCAAAAATGAATTGATTCTCTTGTTCACCAAGCGTACAATTTATGCCAAACATAGTTTCAAAGTGGAAAACCGACAAAAGGGAATACGAAGTACAACAGAAGCTGACACAGGTTTCTCTCTTGCAATTACGTTCCTCTTGAGTTACTCCACACGTTCATTGTTTTCAAGTTCATTCATTCTCGTTTTCTTCTTGGAGAACTCCACCAATCTTTTGTTTGTTTCCTGTGATTCCTTGTTATTTTATTTCACCTCAATCTATTGTGTCTTTTTGTACCAATAATTTTCCTGGTTTCTAACCTCCTATCATGCTCTATATTTATAGTAAAAACAATTTCTTCAGAAATCGTACCCCAACAAATTTCTTTTCCCACTTTTCGTATTGCTTTTATTTCTTCAATTTCATTTAACTCTTTGTCTTTGGATCTACTTCCTATCTAACTATTTTTCTTCAAATCAACATTTTTAATGCTTCCAATTTCTTTTCCTTGCCCCACGTAGCGTAGTCACAAACGCTCTGGGCTTTGATTCGAGCGGTCCCAGGTTCGATTCCCAGTAGGGATACTCGGTAGAAAAGGTGTAAGAGCTTTCTCAGGTGGGCGATCCTAAATGAGGTTTTCCTGGATTTTCCTCATTTACACCAGGCAAATGCCCAAAATGGTTCCTGCCATATGGTCCCAGGCCGCTTCCTCATTTATTTCTTCCTCTTCAATTGATCGAGCAATGTTATAGCAGAGGAACGTCATCTTTCATATATGATGGGCTAACATCGTCATAGATCCGAAAACTCAGGACTCTAATTCCTGATCCTAATCCAATCCTTTTTTTCATGACTTCCATAATTCCCCCGTTTCTTTCTGCTACTGTACTATGCTCCATACGATACAGCTGTTGAGTTCTTTTAATTTTATTTTTGTTATCCGTAACTTGTTCATTTTACGTGGCAAAAATTAATGCTTTCGGTTTTTCGTAAAGACTTCTCTCATTATTCCTGACTTGCTCTTATATCCGAAGACTAAGATTTTCAGATAGTGCTACTTCGGAATTTAAAACTTCTAATCTGTTATAGATTTTTAAAAATTCTGGAGATACTAATTCTTCAAAGCTTGTAGTCCCTAAACCTAGTCCCAACGACTTTTTTTTTAAGACTTGCAAACTATATTTTCCGTAAGTATGAGAAATCTTTATAGGCCGGCTATACTCGTCCACTTGTCTCTTGATACGTATCAGAGCAAGTAGGTAACACAGGGCCAGAGTTGTTTTTTTTTTTTTTTTCTTTGATATGAAGTTAGTGTCTTATGAATAAATTTCACCTTCTCCCTTAACTGTATATTAAAACGGAAACTGGTAAAAAGCGACCATTTTCCGGTTTCAAAGTTAATTACACAATAGCAGTAAGACATAGTGATATGCTGTCTTTTTTTTAATGAATTCAGAGTCTCAATAATAAACTCAGTCTTATCGTCTTATCCTACTAATACCGGAAATGGTAAAAAAAAAAGTTCTACTGCTTCCTGTTTCAATACTAGTCTTCGTAGAGTGGGGTTCTCAACCTAATTCCTATCACGCTATCCATTTTATCAAATTTTCTTGCCAGCGACTCCCGTATAATTTCTTGTTTGTAATAAGCTTGTGTGGGATTTTTAATATACCTATTGCGCAGATCTCACGATATCCATCTATTTCTATAATAGTAGAATCCATTTCTTGTATACAGTGGATACAGTAACTTCCCTAAAAGCTAATGCATTAAGACCAAATTTGGTCACTTCATTCATATTATTAATACAAATATCAAATTCGACCCGTCATATTGTTTCCAAATGGAGGCCGTTTGAAAATTTTAAAACTTCATAAGTCCCTTAATTTTGGGTCATATGATTTCTAATAATGATTTCTAAAAATAGTGATTTCTAATTTTGGTTAAAAGAACTTGGATACTTGTTTAAAAAGTTATTGAGTATTTTAAATGATTTGATAATGCGCGTCACGAAGATTGAACCGGACATTGCCGCACTAGTGAAATTACACAATGCTCACTTATCTCATTAGCTTTCAATTTTAATTGTATTTCAGTATGCAGGTTTTGTTGGATTTTTATTTTATTTTGGTATTTCAACGCAGTTCTCATTAGTTTCATATCGTACTTCTTTCATTTAAATTGGTTTTTAAACAATTTTGCATTTGTTGAAAATGTTTAGTAGATCTACTTTGTTTTGTTTTTAAAAGTATGTATAGAAATAAAAATATACCTATCAGAACAAAATGCAAAATAATATTTAAAAATGTTTTCCGGAATTAGATTCTAATCATATTTATCTCCTCCGCTTATCTTCGCGACCCCCAGGTTGAGAAACCGTGCCGTATAGCAAAAGCAGTAAGAAATAGCTAGAGGAATTAGGAATAAAATTTCTGGGTTTTCGGCATCTTTGGCCATGATAGCCCGTCTCTCGGTAATCATACTATCCGGGGAATGGGAAGGAAGCTGACTGGGTCATATATGTTAGACACCATCCCGGCATTTGCCTGGTGTGAATGAAAAACCAATCAGAATGGGTGAAACAGATAGCGTGAAATGGCCTCTTGATATAAATTCAGGATGTCAGGGATAAGCTTCATTTCCACTTTCATCCCTATATTCAAACCGGAAGTGGGAGGAATCTACCATTTCCGGCTTGAAAGCTAATCGCAATAGGCAGTGATAAATCCAGATTTTTTCGTGGGAACTGCAGTAAACTGGGGGTGAAAAGTAGAATTACGAATTTACTGGGAATTTACATGTATCAAGATGGGATAGCTATTCGGTTCTGGGAGGGGGGAATCTTGTGGCTTCGGGAGGAGATTTCCCCAGGGCTACGCTATGAAATCATCACTGGTAATATGTTAAAAACTAC
Organism: Thermobia domestica; assembly: GCF_964235325.1. NCBI lineage: Eukaryota > Metazoa > Arthropoda > Insecta > Zygentoma > Lepismatidae > Thermobia > Thermobia domestica. Next base: position 267,380,789 of record NC_137463.1, read on the forward strand.
AAGATATAGGGAAACTGTTTTTGATATGGATTTAGCTCGTCTAGAACGAATTCTATTTACGATTTTATCCCCTATTGCAACTAGGAGAAATAAATTTCCTACTCTGTGTTTGAGGCACGGTGGCTCAGTGCTACAGTGCTTACTTCTGGTGCTTAGGGTCCCTGGTTCGAACTTCAGTGAAGTAAGTTTGTGGTGGACAACATTATGACAATGTATTTTCTCGGGATACTTCCGTTTCCTCCCACATCCCCATCCCACCAATTCTTCCATCATCATTCTCTTGCCTTCATCATCTGTTCGCTTTAGTATAAAAGGCATAATTGTGGGTTGTTAAATGAAAAAAAAAAAGATTCCTACTTCCTGTTTTATTTGGAATCACTATACTTTGGAAGTAAATCTACTTTCACAGTCTAAAAGAAAAAACTCAGTTGTGGCAGTATCACGTGACACAGTAATATGTGATATGCAATATATGTATCTCCAGTCATGATATGTGTGCGTGTATGTATTAGAGGGTTATTGCCATAAAGAAAACAACAAAATACGCTAATTTTCTTGTAAATTCATTCAAGCAAAAGAGTAGGTCATTCTGATAATGATATCTGATATATCAGAGGTCATTGCAGTGTTTTTTTAAAATATTGTTACGTTTTCTTGTACAAAGTTGCAAAATATGGTCAAAGGTCAGTGCAACTTATGCATTTCCAATTAGATCTACTGTTAGTAGTTCACCAGAAACGAAATGGGTGAATGATAACATATCAAATTTCGAAAACAAAAATTATACCATGTCATATTTTTCATATATTTTTAATATTATTGTAACTCTTATTTCTTTTATTTACGTGTTTTCTTTTCTTTTTTACATTCTTCTATATAATTCTATTTATTTAACAATAGAAATACGTTTTCTGCAAATAAAGATATATATATATATATATATATATATATATATATATATATATATATATATATATATATATATATATATATATATATATATACCGTAGTTAGTCGAACAAATACACAATCTTTTTGGTTAAATTCTACTTCTAGAACTAGAGTGCGTTCTGGCATCGATGAGCTGAGAAAATTCCATTATCCGGACAGCGGTATATTGTGTAAATATACGGGATCGATATGCTTATTACGGAAATCTGTACGGACCATACGTTATCCATATGCTACTACATACGTACTACCTTTATCCGCTTAAATGTTACATCCAAGCCGCTGTAGCATGTCTGACATCTAACAGTCTTCCGTATATTACATACGTCAGCTATATGTTACATACGTTCATCTGTATGTGAAATTCCTTACTGCCTGTATAGAGTTCTTTGTTTCATACGGAAAGTATGTATAGATGGAACACTTATAAGGAAAGTATTATAAAACATACGTTTGCAGTTATACATGTGCTGCTGTATGTTACCTATAGTGTACGTTAAGTCCACAAACTACAGGATTTACGCATGTAACATACATTTTTACGTACGCCACATACATTTTTTTCTCTGTGTGTTCATTATATTCGAGTAAAAATACAAGAACTTATGTTAAAAATGTGAAGTTGCTTTGAAATATGTATCAATGAATACACAAGTACTTCAGAAAGAGACTTATCATCACTTTTATAACAATATATTTTCAGGTTGCAACTCACGATAAATCTGCAACTTATCATTACGGATTATCTCAACTTGTTGAATAAAATATGTATTTTAGCCGGGGCCGATGGAATGGTTCTATCGACTCTCCTGGAGTTCAGGCAGCAAAGTTATACCAGTAGCTAAACACAAAATAACACTTCCGTGTATCTTCTAAAAGAAGGTAAGAGAACATATCCGTAATTAAGAGAAAAAGCCGAAAAACGTAATTAAGAGAATTGTGTTTACATTGTCCTATCGCACAAGCCAAAGCGTACGTTGGACCCTATATTTAATGCATATTTTGATAAATAATGGTACTCGTATTTGTGGGAAGCTTTTAAGCGTATTCACTACAGCGAAATTAAACTACCACTAATTTTAGAGTTTTTCTGTAATATCTTGAAAACAAATAAAAATATTCGAAAAGCAGAAACGTAGTGAACTAGACAATGCAATTTTGCATGTGATACCATTATCACAACTGATCTATCTGCTTTTGATTTGCAACTGTAAATAGATTTAGCATTTTTTTTTTTTTTTGGCGGGTTTTGTAAATAGCAGCATACCAAAAGCAGATAGGTGAATTGTAGTAAAGGTATCACATGCAAAACCATCATGTTTAGTTCACTACGTTTCTGCTTTTCGAATAGTTTTATTTGTTTTCAAGATATTAGAGAAAAACTAAAATTAGTGGTAGTTTAATTTCGCTGTAGTGAATACTCTTAAGAGTAGAAGGGCTCATTTGTAAGCTCCTATTTCCAATGATTCTAACAAACACATTGTAAAGATTTAAAAACAAATGACTATTTAATTAACGTATGACCAATCATTACATAATCCTTTTTATAAATAATATATAATCAGTACGGAGAAAACATATAAACATTACTTTGAATTTAAAACCATACGATGCTTGTTTCTCTCAAGTGACGACAGAGTCACTGCCAATAAACTTGCAGAAAACTGCAACAAACGAGGGGCGGGGGTGTGTTTTTAAATCACTTCCCCTTTCTCCTTTACTTTGTGTGAAAATTTTCAGTATTCCCTTTCCCTCTTATCCCGTTGGTAGAGGAAAGCATCCGAAAAAAAGGAAAGTGTGTTAGAAGAAGAGGGGGAGGGAATATCCGCGCCTCCTCCTCCACTTTCAATGCATCAAGTGATAAAAAGGCGCACCCGGTGACGATGTGGTAAGAGTTTCTGTCCACAAAGTGCCACTAGCAGACTTCCATCCACAGACAGGGAGATAAAAGATTAACGCTCACGTTCCGTTTTCAAAACATCTCGTATCCTGAATAGAACTGCTGTTCCCGTGCCGCGAGTGTGAATTGCATTTCAGTACTGCACGGGTGAGTGTTGTTCCGATATACGTAAAAAAATAACAGTGAAGTGTGTTTTCATGTTATTGCTACAGTGATTTCAATCTAGACAACTTTCCGGTATCAATGCCGGCGTTTCTGTGCCGGAACAAATTTGCATAAATTTCAATGTTATGCACAAATTACGTTATCTTCTTGTGCTTCCCTTAAGAAGAATATTACGTGATCTTCCACAGTTTTGACTCTTTTTTGATATTTTCAGTGACATAAACTATTATATTAATCAGGGGCACACCCACGGGGGATCCACTGGGGCCGGACATCCCGAAACTTGGTAACTTGACGTACACTCATGTCCAAACTGATTGTCGCATATCTATAACTGTCTTCTTGTAAGAATATAATTTGATAATGATTTTGCAGGGTACTTTTAATACTGATACTATGTGTATAATCGGGAAATGTATATTTGTGGTAAATTTCTTAGCAAAAGAATTATAAATAAGAAAATTAGAATGAGTAAAACAAAATCTTGCTAAATGCACAAGAAAATTTTATTGTTCTTATTTACTGCTCTTTTGACATGAAATTTGCCACATACGTGTATTTGCTGATTATACACATACTAACATTATAAGAAATACCGGGCAAATTCGTTATCAAATTATATTCCTGAAACAACATTTTTATAGACATGCGACAATAATTTTGGACATGAGTGTACTTTCTTAATAAAACCATACTTATTTAGCAGAGAAATACCTGATATAGACTAAAGATTTGACCTTACTTATCATCTGTGTTATTTTTTAAAAAAAAACACGAATAAAGATAAAAACAATCAAATTTTACCTTTATTCGTGTCAATATAGGTGTCAGTACTTAAAAATTACCCATTTTTTCTTTTTCGGCTGTAGAAAATGAAAATGAAACCTTTAAGTTTAGTCACAAGATTATGTCCATTAAGCTAAGGGAAACGAATGATTAAGGTAAGTGAATGATAATGGAAGAATTGGTGGAATGAGAATGTGTAAGGAAACGGGAGTACCCCGAGAAAACCCACGGACATGGTATTGTCCATCATAATCTTACTTAGTCAGGAATCGAATCAGGGACCTTACGCATCAGAGGTAAGCGCTTTACCAGTTAGCCATTATGCCCCCTTTTCAGGTGTAGAATAACACAGTTCTATACTACATAAACATAGTGTATTATATTATTGGACTTCCGAGACCTTGAACCCCTCCCAACTAAAATTTCTGGGTGCGCCCCTGATATTTATGAATAAAATATTACAATGATCAGCTGTCAAATGTGTTACTGTGACAATTTTATTAAATTATAAAAAAATATATTTGAGAAATACGGTTGGCATGAATATTAAAATATTATCCTATAATACTATAATGACAATTTACCATTGGTCATTATCTGAACCTTATTTTTTAATTTACAGGTTTATAGTAATTTAGTAATTATGTCGCGGCAATACATTTGGCGGTTACGTGTTGTAATTTTACCTATGGAAATCTTTCTGTGTGTTAATTTTCAATGGCTTGGGTATTTATAAACATATTCTTTGGAGAAAGACGTAAATAAATTGACAAATTTACAAATCCAATAAATCACGTTCCTCAGTGTTCATATATAACTTACCTTATACCATATGCATAATCTGAAAATTTATTGTCTTTCAGGCAAATTTATCGAATCAAAACTAAAATATACTTCAAGTAGTGTTCAATTTTAGCACTTGATCCACGTAACATTTAGAACTGATTTTTTAAATATTTTTTTATGTTCCTGAATCACAAATAATAACTAAAGGACACGCCGAAAATTGAGATGGTATAAATAGATTAAAGTTAATGACGTGGAAGGAAAACATGAAAAAGTTAATATCTTAAGAGTAAGTGATTTTATATACGAAAAGCTGCATATTCTAGAATCGAACCGGAATACACAGGTTCAGACCAGAAGAAAATTATTAACTCAAGATATATTTGACACTATCTTACTTAATGGTTTAAGCAACTGGAAAGCTCATCGCCACAGAAGCAAAATTTTTAATAGACCCTATCCTGTATTTAAAACTAACCCAGTTACAATTATTAGTATTTACTTACTTAAGATCCAATTTGAACAAAGGTTTTTAAGATAGTGGAATATGGAAAATGAAATGAAATCTTTGAGTTTTACGTCCCACGGTTATGGCGGCTAGGCTAAAATAGACAGTGAAGATGAGAAATGGTAGAATGAAGAATGTGGGAGTAAACGGAAGAACCCCGCGAAAACCCACGCACACGGTATTTGTCCATCACAAAGTTCACTTGGTGCGAGCTGGGATCGAACCAAGAATTCCATGCACCAGAGTTGAACGCTCAACCACTGAGCCACTGCGGCTCCACAACAGAAACTGAGATGGTATAGATTTGATACAGCAGATAAAGTGGAGGAAAAGCAAGAAATTAAACAACAAATTATAATCCTATGAAAAGAGATTTTATATAAGAAAACCTGCATATTCTAGAATCGAATGAGGGATCCACAAATTCAAATCAGAGGAAGTTTCATTCCCCCTGAGGAAAATTATTAACTCAAGATATAACTAATGTCACTAATTTACAGAATGGTTTTAGCAACTGGAAAATTCATCGCCACAGAAGCAAAATTTGAATAGATCCTATTCTGTACTAAAAACTAACCCAGTTACAATTTTTCGTATTCACTTCCCTCTTACAATTGGAAGAAAGGGTTTGAAGATAATGTAATATGGAAAAGGGTTTAGTAGTGCTGGATATATATGTTTTTTGACTTTCTATTATTTTAATGTGGTATTAAAGGCAATAACTTAATACAACGAATATTACTTACAAATACTTACTGCAGAACAAGTAATTATTTAATGAAAAATCCACAGAAAAACCTTTCCAGGAGATTCAACTTACTTGTACAATCTCTATTCATAAAATTAATTGTTATCACAAATTTAATTATGTATAATACAATACAGGTAATGTTAGAAATAATATAGGTAATATTATAAATTATTTTTGTTATGACAAATGTGAAGAACATTATTAACCGTAATGAGGTCTCTTGAAATATGGAAAGATTAACTATAGAATGAAATAATCTTTATTAGAACATTTCTCAAGGGTATGGTAAATGTTGTTGAAACAGTTGCCAACAAGGAACTCGAATAAACTAGCAATTTGTACTATTATACCATTATTATTATTAAAAAATAATAAAATATATACATGTGAGACAGACTTAAGTTTGTATCTGAAAAACATTAAAAAAGATCCAATTTTATGAAACCTCTTCTTCTCAGATTCTTCACACGTCTTTTTCCCACAGGCTTCATAACTATCACTTGCGTGTTAATTTGCTCCTTTCAGAGACGTTTCCCACTCATTTTAAGTATCTTATTTAGTTGTCTGCACCAGATTTAGTTCCTGCTGTGCGTTATAGAACTTTCTTCATTCAAGAATTTCTTATATCTTTTTATACATATAGTTTACTGAAGACATTGTCCCCAAAGAAAGAAAAATAAAAGTGAATTTTGTCTATCTCGGTGTGCAATTGATGAATTTTAACATTTATGTAGCACAATACTCCATAATGCTATCTTTATATATAGGGCGTTTCAAAACAACACTGACAACGTTTAGGAGGAGATTCCTGACACCAAGATAAGACAAAAAGTATACACCAACCTGGGTGCACAAATGCTTCCTTTCGGAGTTACAGGCTGCCGAAAACATAAAAAAAAAATAGCTTTAAAGGTTCATAGCTCCAATACTATACAACCTATCGTAGTCGGGTCAAGACTTCATTTAGGACTAGTATCTACCCTATCCAAATATCCAGAATCCTGCGGTACTTCCGCAACAATTTTTATAGAGTTAATTGGTGAATACTTTAAATTATAGTCTAACTTGCTCTATAAAAATTGTTGCATGAGCACCTTAGGATTCTGAAACATGAATTTTTGGATAGTGCACATATTAGCTCCTAACTGTAATCTGGTATTTTGAAACACCCTGTATAATCATCTAATTTCTTGAACATTGGTGTCAAAGACCAAGAGTTTTGGTCACAGAAGTAGCATCTACGTTTTTACTCCTCATTAAAATCTTTTTTTTCTTTTTTTTTACAATACGGTAATTTTTTTTTATTTCAAAATATTTTAGGATTTATTTTAAATAAAAAATTTCATCCATTTTGTGTGTGAATGGGAATGAATTTAAAACACTTATTGCGTTGCGTCTTTGAATGGTAAGGCTTACCCCTTGGAACAGGAAATGTTTGCTTCTAGGGTCCCCTGATTTATTAATTAAAGGTGACCCCAAATTTGTCAAAAATTTACTTGTTTCTTTACTAAAAACACCCATGGTTTCAGTAGCAAAAGCAATGAAAAGATGATCTTCTTTTAATTTTGAATATTTCGAATGCTTTCGTTTACTATTCCTGGTTTATTTTGTTACAAGTTACATATAGGCTTTTAAATATACATATCTACGTTTCAGGGTCATTACAGTTTTTCATTCCTTCAGAAAGTATGCTTTCAAGAAGTTTGAGCTCCTCCATGGCTAAGCGGTTAGCGTACGCTCCTTTGGCACGGGAGACCCGGGTTCGATTCCCGGCGGGAAAAAATGAAAATAAATCTTTAGGTTTACGTCCCACAGTTATGCCGGTTAGGCTAAAGGAGACGGTGAAGATGAGAAATGAATGAAATGGTTGAATGAAGAAAGTGGGAGGAAACGGGAGAACCCACGAGCACGGTGTTTGTCCACCACAAAGTCCACACGGCGCGAGCTGGGATCGAACTAGGGACCCCAAGCACCGGAGGTGAACGCTCTACCACTGAGCCACCGCGCTTCCATGATTCCCGCCGGGAGTTCATGTGGTTCTGATTCCACGTTAATCAGCAGGTCCACGTCTCATATAGCCTCGCTGCTGAAAAGGGACGTTAAACTCAAAATCAACTCAAGTCAAGAGGTTTGACCTCTTATTATTAACGAGTAGGTTATATAGAAGCGGTTGCTCTGATAAATCAGAAACGCCTGATGGGTATACAACCCTTCACACCGCGCTGTTGAGTGGGTCACCTTTCCTTTAGGTATATTTCACGCAGAAGTTTCCTGACCTTGGTTGATTTTTGAAAAATGAATTCCTTGACATTCCAAGGTTATGATCTGAACGCCAAAGGAAAAATTAATAGAAATTTCCAGTTTAAGCTCCCATGTTTATGTCGTTTAGGCTAAGGGAGACGGATGATTAAGGCAAAAAATAATGATTGAATAATTGGTGGCATTAAAATGTGGGAGGAAACGGGAGTACCCAGAGAAAACTTACGGACACTTTGTTATCCACCACAAACTTACATGGACGGGGATCGAACCAGAAACCCCATGTAGCAGAGGTAAGCGTTCTACCACTGAAAACCAAAGGAGATGGGTGATTAATGAAAGCGAATAATTATGGGAGAATTTGGTGGAATGGTAATGTGAGATGAAATGGGAAACCTTGACAGGACAGACAAGATCAATGTTGTACACTTCAAACCTGGATTCGAACCACGGATCTCTCGTATCACAGGTAAGGGCTATATCCTAAATAATGTAGCATTCCTTTCAGAATCAACACTGCATGAGATTTGTATGGAATGCAACCCTTGTGCTGCCACACAATATCAAACCTAGGATCATCACAAACACTTGTGGGAGTAACCCCGCGGGCAGTCAGGAAACAGAGTTGGTGAATCATCGCGTGTTCTACATAAGAGAACGGAACATTATTATTGGCAACTTTGTGTTGTGTTTTGCTTAAGGTAGAAACTGTTCATTCGTAGAGACACGGATTTGTTATAAACGTAAGAAAAAACGCCCGTATATCTAAATTCTGTTGGAATTTTTACGATTTTGGAATTTAATTGTTGGAATTTACGATTGTTGGAATTTAACGAATTCTAACAATATCCAGATATACGAGAATCTGAGACATATTTACTCAACCTACATCAATAACAAGAACAATGCATTCGTTTGTTTAAATTGAGTTGAGTTGAGTTTGAATTGAACGCCCCGTTCAGCAGCGAGGCTATATGAGACATGAACCTACTGATTAACGTGGAATCCGAACCACATGAGCTCCCGCCGGGAATCGAACCCGGGCCTCCCACGCCAAAGACGCGTACGCTAACCGCTTAGCCACGGAGGAGCTCCTTGTTTTGATTGAGGAAACTCAGGATGGTCAGAAACAGGATTCGAACCTGGGACCTCCTGATTGCGAAACTAGAACGCTCACTGCTTTTTAGACTTCCAAACTATGCTATGCATAAGTGTCGGAAATCTTACAGAATGGTTTTGTCCTTCTGTCGACAAGTATCAGAGCAAAAATGGTAAGAGGTATCGAGAAGCGATTTTCCGCAATCGATTCAGTATCCCAATGATAGGTTCCATTTTCTCCGTTAACCCTCTATTCATAACGGAAGTGGTTCAAATTAACCATTTCCGGTTTCAACATTTATCGGTATAGAACAAAACTGGTAATAAAAAGCGACAAGCTGTTTTCCATAATTGATTGAGCATCTCAAGATTACAAATCATCACAACCCGCAACAGTCTAGCGAAACCGGAAGTGGTTGAAATTTACTACTACTTCCAATTTAAATACTGATTTTCGTGGAGCAAAACCGGTTAAAGATATCGAGAAGCTGCTTTTTTTCAATAGATTTAGCTTCCCAAAAGTAGATTCTATCTCCTCCCTTGCCTTAACTATATATTCAATCCGGAAGTGGTTCATATTAATGGTTTCCGTTTTCAAGTTTTCTCCTCACATAACAAAGGTAGTAATGCATGGAGAGTAATAGCTTTCTGATATTGATTTAGCGTCCGAGAAATAGGCTTTATATTTGATCTTATCAATTTATTGCAACCAGTAGTTTTAAACGTACTACTTCAAGTTTGAGTATTGAATTCTAATAGTTTGAAAATCTACTGTAGTTTCACACTGTGTAGCGAAACTCGTCCAAATTTCAATTTCAGTCAAGTACAACTCAGTTGTCAAGAATATAAGTAAGGTTAAAACAATAGAAATGTAAGACATTCTGTAAAAAATGTGGAAATAATCTATTTTGCGTTTCAAAAGGAATCCTCGCTAACTTTTCATTTTAACAACATGGTATGAACTAGTTTCCGAGATTCATTTAAGGAATACAATACTGTGTTGGCGATTATCCAAATAACAGCGGGTTTTTAGTACTCGGAAAATAAGTAAAATCAGGGGAAATGAAACAAGTGCACATTATTAGAAGCAGGAGTAATAAGTATCGTGTGGGACACATAGCTACCAAACTAAAGCTACGCCACTGCCGTTGCAACACATTCAGTGAGACGATGTTGAAATGTATTCTCTAAACCAGTGGTTCTCAATCTAATTCCTATCACGACCCCCATTTTATCACATCCTCTTGCCAGCGACCCCATTATAATTTCTGGTTTGTAATAAGCTTGTGTGGGATTTTTAATAATTGTATTATAATGTACCTATATCTCGCGATATCCATCTATTTCTATAATAGTAGAATCCATTTCTTGTATATAGTGGATACAGTAACTTCCCTAAAAACGAATGAATTACAAATAAATTTGGTCAGTTCGTTCACATTACAAATATCAAATTCAACCCGCCATACTGTTTCAAAATGAAGGCCGTTTGAAAATTTTAAAACTTTATAATTCCCTTCATAGGCAAAACAGTGATTTCTAATTTTGATTTTAAAAAACTCGGACAGTTATTAGAAAAGTTATTGATTATTTTAAATGACTTGACAATGTGCATCATGAAGACTGAACCGGACATTGCCGCACTAATGAAATCACATCATGCTTAGATATCTCATTAGCTTTCAAATTTTAATTCTATTTCAATATGCAGGTTTTGTTGCATTTGTATTTTTCTGGTATTTCAATATGCATTGCTCATTAGTTTCATATCGTACCTCTTTCATTTAAATTGATTTTTAAACTCTGCACCTGTAGACCCATTTTTGGTTTTTCTTAACAATAGATGTATAAAAATAAAGATATTTTGGCATGGGAGACCCAGGTTCGATTCCCGGCGGGAGCTAATGTGGTTCGGATTCCACATTAATCAGCAGGTCCACGTCTCATATAGGCTCGCTGCTGAACAGCACGTTAATCTCAACTCAACTCAAATAAAGATATGTCTATCAGAAAAAATCCAAAATAATATTTAAAAATATTTTCCGATATTAGTTTCTAATTATATTTATTTCTTCCGCTTATCTTCGCGATTCCCAGGTTGAGAAACCCTACTGTAGACTACAAGATGCCGAAAGATCAGCCAAAACCCAAATGAATGTCTTCGGGCTATAGTATCTGATATTTGATGCACGTACTACAATAAAAATGCATTTACTAAATTTATTTCATTCATTTACAGCAGTGTACAAAGTCAACACGTTATGCACTTTATCGGGTCGCTGTATACAAACAGGTTTTCTACGAACTGCAAAGCATACATAATCGTGTTAATGGAAGGAAAGTAAAAAAAGAAAGAAAAAAACCTGTTTTGATGAGTGGTATAGCAAGGTCTGCAAAGACATCTTCATTTTTTGTTTTAGACAGACAAATTAAAACATGAACTTGTTGCTCGTACTTTGTGTAGAGCGAATAGTGACGTTTGAATTAAGTGAAAACAAATGCTTAGTTTTGTGTCCTGTGTTTAGGCTTTTAGGTTAAAACAGATTTATGATTAATGAAACGGGGGTAGGGGGCACGGTGCAAGGGCGCCGAACATGGAGGGAGAAACGCTCATGTGGGCCCCCTGTTGTATTTATGAATATACAATATTTGTTATAATTTGAATGCGTCTTAAAACCCTTATATATATACCTTTTGCATCTGAATGTCCCCCCCCCCCCAAATTTACAGAGAAATCGACGCCCTTGGCACGGTGGCTCAGTGGTAGAGCGCTTACTTCTGGTGCGTCGTTCCATCCGCGGCCAAGTAAGTTTGTGGTGGACACCATGTCCGTGTATTTTCTCGGAGTACTCCCGTCTCCTTCCACTTTCTCATTCCACCAATACTTTCATAATCATTCACTTGATTTAATCATTATAGTCTCCCTTTGCCTAAAAGGCATAATCGTGGAATGTTAAACTGAAAGGTTTTATTTCTTTTTTTTTAATGAAAGGAAATGATCATGAAAGACTTGGTGGAATGAGAATGTGGAAGAAACCAGGAGCCGAAGATCAAACTAGGGACATCTTACCTCCTTTATCAAATTCTCATATTTCATTTTAGGACGTCCGAGGAAGTATTTCTAAACAAATGAGACCAGTTTGATTCGTATCTCAAGTAAAAGATCGCCTCCGCGTTTTTTTGTTCTCCATACACAACAATGACAGTAAAAAACTCAATTTTGATAAATGGATTGTTTGATGCTAAATGTTATCAAATAAATTAATAGCTGCTTTTCAGACAGGGGTGCACCTACACGGGGGTACACCGGATGATGTATCCTCTAAAATTTCGTAAATCTTCATACAGGGTGGTCCGTAATTATGTATATGGTGTTTCAAAGACTGTGATAAAGAAACTAGCAACATAACTTGAACGTAAACACATTATTCTCATATCTTTCCTTACACGGATTTTAATCTTTATTTTCCATGTCATGGTCTACCAATGCACCATCCAAATTCATACATACTTGGAGACGAAGGACAATATGGTCACAAGCAGCTTGATAGACCCGTATTGGTATCCTGTGGAATTCTTCTGTGATAGTTTCCCGTAGTTTGCCCAAATTGCGTATGTGATGTTGATACATATTGTCCTTTAAAACACCTTATAAGAAAAAGTCATATGGTCAAATCAGGAGATCGAGATGGCCATTCCACAGACCCACGTCGACCGATCCAGCGTTTCGGGGAATGTTTCGTTCATCCTGTCTGGCATACACTAACGGTTCTAACCCAGTAACCGTTATCCAGTGTTGCTATATCGAAACTGTTTGTCCAGAATTGAATACAAATAGTACAGTCAGTGAAACATCATATATAATTATGGACCACTCTGTACATTTGTACACTTTTTTTTCTTTTAAACTACACTTTCTTAGCAGAATAATGATTGATGTAGCATATAAATTTTATCTGTACGCTTTCTTTTCTTATAAAGAAGGAGAAGGAAACAGTCGCTGAACTGAACTTAGAATCTCCCGATGTGCAAATTTCGTCTGTGGGCCCAGGTTGGCCACCAAATGTAGTGATTTTTATTCCTCAGACCAGTGGTTTAAAAAAACAATGTCGCTCAATTCCGTAAGGAATATCGCGAAAGTTTCGAATTCTAAAATGATGAAGCATTTAATAGCTAGTTAAAATGAATTTTGAGACGGACTGTACCAGTCAACAACTTGAACGACAGCAACAATGCTCTGTACTACAGAGTGGACGGAAATTAACTAGCTATTTAAAATTGTCTGTAACTTTTAATATTTAATCAATTTTCATGAAACAAAAAGCATTTTATTCCTTGCAATGGTAGAATTTATTACAATATCTCATTTATGTCATTACATGTATCAGTGGCGGACTATGGCGCAACATCTAACCTTGCGCGAGCGGATTCAGCTGGCATCCTGGTATGGCAATCCACGGTACAACTACAGAGATCGGTGCGATGTGAAGGATCTCGTGCCTCGATAGATGCAAAGACCATAAGAAATTGCCATTCGAAGCTAATGGACACGGATTCCATTAGCAAATATTAGGAGACGCTGTCGCTCCTCTACATCCAGGCCGAAGGAAAATGTCCAAGTGATTCAGGAAATGTTCACTCGAAGTACTCAGAAATCACAGACAGGTATTTTAGAAAGTGATTTAAGGTGACAAAATTCGAACTGTCCCGAAGAAAGAGTTAAATTTTCGTCCATGGAAACCGTATTACTACCAGGAATTATCACCAGAAGACTCGGATTATCGGTTGGAACATGGGGAGATGATGCTTGCTTGGAAGAAAGACGTGGTTCGATATTTTCGGTAATATCTTGTGGTCAGATGAAACTACGTTTCATGTTGGGGGTTTTGTTAACCGGCTCAACTGTCATTATTGATCACGAGAGGTTCCGAGGGTGGTTGTTGGAAAAGCCAACTTCTCCCGCAGGTGGCACTCTGGTGCGCCATGATATCCACAAACGTTGTAGATCTATACGTCACTCAGGATAGAGTACATGCAGAATAATACCTTACGATGCTTAAAGATAGCAAGCATTGTTCACAATATAGCTGCCCACCCTGTACATAGAGTCCAGAAATTTATAGAACTACACTGGTATAATTGAAATTATTATTAATATAAAATGAAGCAAGCGTGTCGCGATGTCGTGTGGGTTCAGTAAAGTGTATCGTCAGTCAAAAAAGGTTGGGAACCACTCTCTTTAAAGGAAAACTAGAAGCTCCCGTGTATTTACGCAAGGGTAAGAACAACCTGGTTCTAATATATTTTTGTTGAGAATATAGATGATAATGCTTAACAATTGTTTTAGCTGGAGGGAAAATGTAGAACAAGATACACAAACTCATTCTCCTTATCTGGAACAAGGAGGAATAGTCACAAGTGTGGACAGAATCAATCACTGTTCCAATTCACAAGAAAGGCGACAAAATTGATTGTATTAAATATGGAAGCATTTTGTTCTATCAACTTCCTATAAAATCCTCTCAAACATTCTATTAGAAACATTGATCCCATACGCAGATGAAATTATTGGATATTATCAGTGCGGATTTAGGCTAATGCGATCAATTATCGATCAGATGTTTATCATTTGACAAGTATTCGAAAAGAAATGGAAATTCAATACCCCGGTACATAAATCATTTATTGATTTTAGAAAGGCTTACGACTCGATTAAGAGAGAAACACTTTATAGCATTCTTACAGAATTTCGAATACAGTAAAAGCTAATTAGAGTAATTAAGGTATGTTTAAATGTATCCCAAAGTAAAGTCCGGGTAAGAAAATTCTTGTTCACGAGCTTCCATGTCGAGAATGGCCTGAAACAAGGAGATGCGTTGTCGACATTAGTATTCAACTTTATTCTGGAGTATGCTATAAGGAAAATCAAAAATAGCAACCAGGACCTAAAGCTGAATGGTATTCACCAGGTTATGGCGTATGCATAATGATATAAATCTGATAAGAATGATAGGAGAACAGTAGAAAGAAAAGCTGAGGCATTAAACCCAAACGAGGAAAGGAAAGGTGCAGGTAGTAACAGACGGTGGGAGCATATTAAACTCTGCATACAGCAGGCTGTAGAAGAAGTAGTAGGTTACTGCGAACACAGAATGACTATGAAAACATGGGTTACAGAAAAAATGTTGCTGAAAATTAGGGAAAGGAAGATGTGGAAACAGATTGATACAGAAGACGGTAGAAAGATATACAGGAAGTTAGAGAACGAATTACAATGGTAAACAGAGAAAGCAAGCGACGAGTTTTACAAAAGAGCATGATAAGAGATAGAAGAATTAGAAAAAAAAAGTTATGAAATATGAGGGAATGTACCACAAGTAAATCCCCATGTTAAGCAGGTTCGTATATCCAGACTCCTAACTATGAAAACATTTACGATCAATCCAACTTCAATCATATCACGGGGTCAACTTGTTTTATATAAGATATCAGGATGTAAAATCCAGTGTGATTTATTCAAAAAACACTTTTGTACATTGCAAGAGCTGTAACTTCCAAATATTCACCGCAAACTCAGTCATATCGGACTAAACAAAAGCGAGTTTAGAGCAGAATACTACTTTACACAAAAATCAAAAAGGAGATCTGCGATTGCATATGAACTGGTCGAGTGATTTGGATCAATAGTCTGGCAATCAAATGTTGTGTTCAAACCCTGCAGAAGTCATTTTTATTTTACTTGTGTTCCTATTTTCATGCAGAGACTGGGCATTTCTCTGAATAACTCCTTTCAACTTCAATTAGGAGAGAACATTATATGAATTACAAAGCTAACGTACATAGTTGAGAACTAAATATTAAGTATGTTCATTATCCCATCATTATCCGCTTATTTGTAACGAAAAGCTGTAAGCAGTGGTGATTTCAGAATATTCAGGGGGATTTTCAATATGCGAGAGAGGTAGTATTGCAAAAAGTACTGTTATCCCCATTCAGCACTATCGAAGATATGGTTCCAAAGGAGGAAATTTCTTAGCTCGAGGGGAAGTATCAAATTCCCTCCATTTGAAGGAAATTTGGAGCGCCGCCTTCAAATGCCAAGATGTTTGTCACCCCCTTTAGTACCTATTTGCATTACACGTAATGTAAGTGTCTTTTATGTTGACAAACTTGGACTTCAATAGTTTAAAGGACTCTCATCCATAGGCTTTCTATTGAATTTCGCAGACTTTTATACGCCATAGATATATTTTACTCCTGAAACAATTTTCCAATATGGATTCTGCGAAATTAAGTTGAAATATAGTTATGAAATTTAATATATTTTAATTGAAATTCTGTTGTTATGCTATTTTATTTGTTACCTCTTACTGCTGTCGCGTGTTTCGGTGTAAAATGGTAAACATTCTACAACTCAAATAAAATCAATAAAGTTGTGTATGAATAGCATATATAAACAATAGAACGAAAATGATACGAAATTTTCAAAATTCTTGCGAGCTCGTTGGCTCAGCGATAACGCACTCACTTCTGATGCATGGGATTAGTGGTCGATCACAGGCCACGCAAAGTAGGGTTTGTGTTGAATAAACACTACGTACTTGAGTTTAAGTGGAGTTCTCCCGTTTCCTCCCACTTTAGTCATTCCACGATTATCATTTGTCTCATCTTCACCGTCTCCCTTAGCGTTGTTGTATGATTGTAGGACTTTAAGCTAAAAAATAATTCTGACGCTTTTACTTGAAGAACCTTTACAAAGAAACTAGTGCATAACAGCATTCATATATTTACCTTAAGTATTTCAGTAAGAGTTTCATTACTTACTAATTTGTAAGGTTTACAACACTCATTTCCAACTGAATGCTCTGTAACGTCATCAATTTTTGCTCCCTTTCTTAGCAAACCGCACAGAAAGTAAAAGGGGCAAGCAGGAAAGACACTGTTGATAAAAAGACAGTGGTGGTAGGTAAGTAAGGCGTACAGTCCATGGTTCTTGCAGAAACTGTACTCGAGAATCTATCACTATTCGTACGCTACCAATGCTTACTTCATTTCATTTCCTCTCAGTCGTTCAACCTATTGTTTTCTGGCATTTCTCCGATCGTAACAGCATTTTTCTAGGTCATGCAGCAAACAACTGCAAAGGACTGGTCTACAGAATTAAACCTGAAGAAAAAGAGAAGGAATGAGTATAGATCACCTTAAGAATACTGCCATGAGGGTAAGCCCCATATATAAAAGAGGAAAAGTTGTCACGACTGGAACCCGGTACGAAAATGTAAACCAGTGGGACATCCTGAGAAGAGTCTTCCAACCGTAATTGTCCAGATAGAAATGGACGAAAGATAACCCTACTATATGGTCTTCCAAGGTGACTAGTACAGTTCGTTACGATCGAGACGAATTCATACTACACATCTGTACCGAAATAATTTGTCCTGCAGAATAGGTCTACCCACTCTATGGTATACAATTCCTTTAGATCCCTCCTCCACGTGATGGGTTGCTGTAAAAAAAACTTTGAAGTCACTGAATCCTATTTTATTCGGTAATAAAACAGCGTTTCTGTGAAGTCAGAACTTGAACAAATCCCTGCCGTGCGTACGACTTTCACAAGATTTATCCAGTACCGCATAAAAACGAGCTGAAATATATTCCAAACCCAAATCGACTAACTGCAAATTGAATCATTTAAATGTTCCAACTCCAAAGGGAGAACTGTATAGACCTATATTATGTATCCAAATTACATTACTTTGAGAAAGCTATATATTGATGCAAAAATATTTATACAATACATTGTTTTTTATGGTAAGTTTATATTGCCATCATGGGTTAGTATCCTTACGCAAACACGAAAAGTGACAATACTTTTAATCATGAGAACGAATCATTCTATTAGCAAATAATGAACCAAACAAAGTTGCCATTTGTTCGTACCCATCGTCGCAAATCTGCTTACTTGCTACGAATGTATGCTCGCACCACCGCACAGGCCCTCCAGCTTCGCCTTGCCCTGACGCGGACTAGATGAAATGCTAGATTTTATCGACCAGTTAGCACTGTAGACTCTATTGTGGAGAAGTACTAACTTAATGGTGCGGAAAGACATCAATCCAGGATGCTACCGTGAACATAAGACAGCTACAGTAGTATAACTTAATACATCCTAACGAGGTAATCAATAATATTTTATTACAACATTTACGAAACTATATTATATGCATTATGTATTTTCGGGAACTATAATTTCATAATTCTCTTTTTTTAACTATTATAAAACTATTTCTATACACCTAAGTGAAATAGTTTCTTTTTCATCTTAATTGATGAAGTAATTATAGTTCTAATGTTTCTGATGTAAAACAAGTACAATCACAAAGTAATGTTCATGTCTTATCAAAAAATAGTTGCAATATTAGCAATGAGGTACTTAAAAGTATGACAATTTGCGTTTCCTATATTTAACAGCTCCTTTTAATATACAGTATCATCCTTACTTTAATAAATTTTCTTTCATAAACTCAGTAAATTTATAGGCTATATATACTATTGTTAGAATAACAGACAAATTCTGACCAAAGCATATATTAACTAGTAAATAATAGAGTTACAGTTTCGGCAAATTAACTTTGCCTTCATCAGACACATTATAGTTCTAATGTTAGGGGCAGAATTGGAACAGAATCTGTTTAAATTAGTGCACATACCGTTGTTATAACAAAAAGAAGAAAATTGGAGAAGAATGCTTGAATTATTAGAAGTTTGTGAACAAGGATCTTATAAAATAGAGGATGTGCCCCAACAACAAAATCTTGAAGTCATACGTCAAAGTTTCGCCACCCCAATCATGGCGGAAACGAAAGTAGCCAATCAGACGATGGTAGAAACGAGTGTAGCCAATCAGACATGCCGATGCTCGGTTGCGTTTTGGCTTCACCGATTTAATAGGATGAAGATACATATGGGCAGATCCTCTATTTGTAACATCCTTGTTTGTGAATTATGACTTGTGAAACGTAATCGGATCATGGAATGAGATTTATATTCAAGATGTAACCTGTAATAATGATTAATAGAGTTAAATACATAGTAAAAATTGAAACATTGCCTTTAAACGATATTTAGATTATGAATTTTTAGTATTGCTCAACAATTATATAGACCCCTGGAAGAACGTAACCATAACCAGTGACGTCACACTAACCACAAGTCGCTTTTCTTCCTGTGACGTAAGCAAAAATTTTCGACTCCTTCTTCTTTGCTTTTCGTAACTAGGAAACATCCTGTTGCAATTTTTAGTATATGAAGCATTGAAAGTAATTTCGATGCACTGCAATCATTAAATTAAAACTTTTGGTCTTAAGAAAAATGTGTAACTTCCGGCTGTCTTCAATGTTACTTTTTCAGTCTCATTGATAACAATAATAATGACACTCTCCTGCTGTGCGGAAAAAATTAAACTTTTTTTTTGTCTAACGTGTTACAATGAAGAAAAAAGTTATCATAGCTGATCCATTGAAGTGGGAGAACATTAAAAATACCACAGTTCTTCAGTATCATGTGAGTTAGTAAATCTGGAACAAATCTGAGTATTGTTTTCTTTTTATTATTATTATGTGGAGTCCCTATTAAGGGTATTTATGTGTGACCGTGTTAGATAGATGTGTGTCACTGTTGGGAAAATGTGTATGACTGCTAGAAGTATATGTCACCTTACGGAAAAAACAGCAATAAACACACAAGAGATAAGTTAAATAATGTTTCAGGAAGGATGTCATTTGGAAACGCCTGGGACAAATGCTCTTTGTGTTTGAGAAATACAAAAATTTTATCAATTATATACTAATATACCAATAAAAATGTGCTTTTTTTTTATTTCAGTGGAGAACCTTGCTCCATCCAAACAAAATACCAAATGAAACTGCTTTGTTCAGCAGACTAATAATAACCAATTATTATTTTCATACATTTTAGAGCCATAAAAATTAATTTTCCTCTTTAAAAATTAAATTTTCCTTTTTAAAATTAATTTTCCTCTTTAAAATGAATTTTCCTCTTTAGAAATTGATTTTTCTCTTTAGAAACTAATTTTCCTTTTTAAAAATTAATTTTCTTCTTTAAAAATTCATTTTCCTCTTTAGAAAGTAATTTTCCTCTTTAAAATGAATTTTCTTCTTTAGAAATTAATTTTCCCCTTTTAAAATTATTTTTTTCTTTAGAAACAATTTTTCCTCTTTAGAAATTAATTTTCCTCTTTAAAATCTAATTTTCCTAATTAAAAATTAATTTTCCTCTTTAAAAATTAAATTTCTTTTTAAAATTTAATTTTCCTCATAAGAAATTATTTTTCTCTTTAAAAGTTAATTTTTCATTTTAAAAATTAATTTTCCTCTTTAAAATTTTATATGGTAATTTACCCTCAAGAACGTTTGTGAATTTAAAATTTACGTTTGTCTTTTTAAAATTTAATTTTCCTCATAAGAAATTATTTTTCTCTTTAAAAGCTAATTTTTCACTTTAAAAATTAATTTTCCTCTTTAAAATTTTATATGGTAATTTACCCTCAAGAACGTTTGTTTAGCTCGATGTGATGTATCCGTTGCCTTCTGTCTCATCTTTGGACAATATCACAAATAGTTGTAGAAAAATTAAATCTTAGAGTTAACCATAATTTTGGGCTATATCACATTTACCGTACTGTATAGTATCCTCTAGTTAGTGTCAGAATAAAAATCTTGATAAGGATATAGGAAGAGCTGATTTATCTGTAACTGTAACACAAATATCTTAATTTAGAGTTTAACATCCCTTTTTAACACAGGGATCACAATGAGGAGCTAGGTTGAGTTGAGTTGATTTAGAGTTTAATGTCCCTTTCAGCAGCGAGGCTATATGAGACGGTATCTACTGATTAACGTGGAATCCAAACCACATGAGCTCTGGCTGGGAATCGAACCCTAGTCCCCCACGCCATAGGCGCGTACGCTAACCGCTTAGCCACGGAGCTCAATGAGGGACTAGGGTATATAGCTTAACGTGGTATGAATACCACATTGAATCCTACTCAAAATCGAACCGTAGTCTTACGCACAAAGTCGAACATGTTAATCATATAGTACGGAAGAGCTCTGAGTGATACAAAGGAGAAAAAACTAAGAGTAGAGTAGGAGAAATTGATTATCCAAGTTATAGTATGTACTAGTGGTAGACACAAAAACCGGTTTGTCGGTTTTCGGTTTTTAGAAAAACCAAAACCGGCTGTTGAAAATTTTTAAAAAAAAACGTTTCGGTTTTTCACCGAAACCGGTTATTGGTTTTCTCCAAAACCGGTTCGGGTTTTCACCGGATCCGGTTTCGGTTTTTTTCAAAACCGGTTTTGCCCATCCCTAGTATGTACCAGGGACATAAATGTAATTACAACTGGCCGACTCTAGAACAAGTATTTTCAAGTAGCCGATGTATGGGGAAGAAGGCTATTACAGTGAAGCTTCTATGGGCCCCCTATTTTATTTATGAATATATAATATTTGGCATAATTTGAGTGCAATTTGTCTTAAAATCCTCTTG
Source organism: Thermobia domestica (assembly GCF_964235325.1). Classification (NCBI taxonomy): domain Eukaryota; kingdom Metazoa; phylum Arthropoda; class Insecta; order Zygentoma; family Lepismatidae; genus Thermobia; species Thermobia domestica. Next base: position 267,402,563 of record NC_137463.1, read on the forward strand.
TATATACCTTCTGCATCCGAATGCCCCCCCCCCAATTTACAGAGAAATCGGCGCCCTTGGGTATTTCCAAAAATTTCCGAACTGACGCTGAAAAATCGTCACTTGGAATAAGCCGTTCATGACATGCAGTGCCATCTACAGAAAAAATAATGTATCAGTTTCAATTGATTAACTGCGTAAGTTCGTTCGAGACAGTCATTGCAACCACTTGCTTTGTGTTGATGTCGCATAACAATGCTCCAGTCCACATAGCTGTTGCTCTCCAGGTTGCGGTGCTAAATCTGGACTGTAGGGTGGATGATGAATCTTGTTGAAGTCACAGTTTTACTGTTCTTTCTCTATTACGTTTAACATTGGAACAAAAATGATAGACTTGTATCACTTCCGGTTTTAGTAGGAGGTTAAGGGCCCCAACGAAATCTACTCTTGGAACGCTGAACCTTATATTAGAAATTGTTTGTCTCTATCTGTTACCTGACGACGGACATAGGTTGGGACAACATTTTGGACATCCAATATTTCTGCATAGCATAGTTTGGAACTCTAACGAATAGAAAGGTAGGTACTGTTTCTCGAGACAAGAGACGAAACGAGACGAGAAATAAGGTTTTGTTGTCTCGTCTCGTAATTTTTCAAATCTTGTCTCGTCTCGACTGAAGAAGATTTTTTTCTCGTCTAATCACATTTTGTAAAGTTGTGTTCAAAATTTATGCCTTGATTTGTAAAAATTAGAATCTCTCCGTGTTACAAGACGTGCACGAAGGTTATAATATAACATTTAATCATACTTATTATTGAATTATATAATGTAATGATTTTATTGCCTTTAAATATTGATTAAATTCTCTTCACAATGTTCGTACAATCACTTTATCAATTCATAGTTTTTATACTATGAATCATGTAACACTAACACCCTCATCAGGAAGTCGCGGTCGGAAAGAGGGATTGAAGTCGTCGACGGTGGCAGGCCGCCGGACGAACTACTTGTTCAAAGCTGCCGACCTTTTGCTAAGGAGGCAAGCGGTCGAAAATCTTAAAATTAAATGCCTTTTGCGATTCTTTGTCGACTGTTGCCGACCGTCAGAGTCGGCAATACCGACCCTCTGCCGACTCGTTATGCTGGCCTCTTTTCAACGGCGGCGCCAACGCATTTAATGCTCATTTCCGGTTTTTTGCCTCCTGCTCGGCAAGAAAACTATTCATCGTGGTCGAAAATCGCTCTGAAAGACGCCGGTGTCCGGGGCCGGCAATCCGACCGTGGCATCTGGTCGGCATGGACAAATTGTCCGACTGTAGGCAGCAGGATCCGGATGGGGACAGTGTTCGAGCTCTAAGACTAGACTGTTAACTAGTGTTGGCCACGAGACTCAAGAACAAAACGGAAGTCATGTTCCTCCATTTCTCTCACGTTTAAAAAGTTACTTCTGACTTCGATTCTTGTATCATTTTCTAAATGAGAAGAGGAATTTCTCGTCTCGTGTATTATTTGTTCGAATGTTAACTCAGTCCTAAGGTATAGCTACTGTCATTTCTTACCAGGGGCGCATTCACAATGGGGGGGGGGGTCCACTGTGTCCGAACCTCCCAAACTTGGTAACTCCACATGTATTGGTACACTTTCTTGTGTACAATTTTTACAATTTGTACTCTTTCTTTCCTTATAAAGCAATATAATTCAATCATTTTTTGATGAGAATATAGGTAGCAATTTGACAATTACGTACTTTTTTTTCATATGCAGAATAACGCCGGTTAAACACTATATAGATGTAGTGTCTTATAGTATTGGACACAAACTTTGGCACCTCGCAAAAAAAAAAAAAAAAAAAAAAAAAATCTGGGTACTCGCCTGATTGTTATTCCTATTTTCTTTGAGTTTAATATCCATTCATCTGAAACAAATAAATTTAAAATGTTTTTCAAAAGGTCTTACTCAAAAGTGGGTTTGAAACACAAATTTGCAGCGAAAGACACGATGGCTTGATACTAAAAGCAGGGATGGAAAAAGAACCAGTTCGGATCCGCTTTTGAACCGGTTCAGACAGCAAGAACCCATGCTAAAAATAGGAACTTGTCCGGAGCGTTTTCACAAGAACCAGTTCACTTTCTATCCCTGACTCAAAACTCTAATTTCTGGTTCAAGAGACCTTCAGTTCGATCCCAGCTCGTGTGACTTTGTGGTGGAGAAGAACATATCTGTGGATTTTCATGGAGTTTTCAAACCACACTTTTCATATAAAAATTATCCCAACATCATTTACGTCTTTTACACATCCTTCTCCGTTAGCTTACACAGAGTAATGTGAGTCAAAAACAAAAGCAAAATAATCACAGACGATTTTCATTGCAGAAAAGGTTTCTCATAATTATTTTGCAAAGTTAACTTGCTGGAAATAAGGAGTTATTGAACCCTTCTGTCTCCCTAAATGACGCCTCTGCAAATTGTGCGGTTCCTGGTTAGATAACTTGTCAAGCTATTATCAAATTCGTAAACCACTTCTGAAGATAACTCAATGCATTTGTGGTTTTATTTCGCAGGGTTTTTTTTTTTTTTTTGTAAGCCCAATTCAGCACTTTCTCAAGTGTGCAAAAAAAGCAAGTGTGAACGTTCCTCATACCTGCATATATACTTACTTTCCTTGTTCACTGATCTGTATCAAATCTCGTGGCAAAGAATTATTAAGCACATAGTGTCGCTGATGAAGGATAGATGTCAGCACTAGTTAGTAATTAGATGTTCATTTCAAGCTGCTGAATATTGAGTTAAAGAAACTACCTCAACGTTTAGCGACCGCAACTGGATAGTTTAAGCACATCATAATGTGATAAGGATATAATTTTCCACCATAACATTCCTAAAAATTATTATTATAACATGATTAAATATAGCTTATATTTTTTATTGAGATTTACAATTTATCCGCACTGCTTGGAATTAGAATCGGTCAAGAATAATGAATGAGTGGGATAAATGTACTGCGACCTTTAAAAAATATCTTGCACTACTAATTTCGAAAACTGTCTTCGATTTTCACAAACCTTGTTGCGTTTTTTATAAAACTTACGTTGTTGCTTAATCACTTAGCAGAAAGAGATGAATTCACCTCCGACTTTTTTTTTTTTTTTGTGTGTGTGTGTATTATTCGTTCCTATGGAAGTCCAAAGTTATGCAGGATTGGCCTAGAATTAACATGAGCTTCGAATCACGAATCGGGGTAAAGTACGATGCAGTTGGTGGGTGGACAGGCCATTATAAATAGTATAGGATGGATCACTACACTATAGTATTGACAGTTCCTCTTTCTGTTTTAGAGTTGAGTTTAACGTCCCGTTCAGCAGCGAGGTTATATGAGACGTGGACCTCCTGATTAACGTGGAATCCGAACTGCATGAGCTCCTTCCGGGAATCGAACCCGGGCCTCCCACGCCAAAGGCGGGTACGCTAACCACTTAGCCACGAAGGAGCTCTAATGATTTAAGAGTGCACGTTGAGTGTTGTATGGAGTCGCACGCCCCGATCGGAGATATTATTGAAGAATAATTACCAAAAAGTAGGATCCCCATATATTTAACATTGAAAAAACATTTGGCGCGGGAATTCTCATTGTAAACAATGGACAATAGAATTTTCAGTATTAGAAATAGGGTGAAGCCCTTTTCGTTTTGTTCTGCTACCACCTTTTTCAAAGGGAGCGCGGTGGCTCAGTGGTAGAGCGTTCACCTCCGGTGCTTGGGGTTCCTGGTTCGATCCCAGCTCACGCCGTGTCGACTTTGTGGTGGACAAACATGGTAGTCGTGGGTTTTCTCGGGAATCCTCGTCTCCTTTAGCGTAACCGGCATAACCGTGGGACGTAAAACTGAAAGATTTCATTTTTTCACACAATTTTTCAAAGTTATTATGCTTTTCCCTGATAACCAAATTGAAATATTTGCCCGTCGTGTTCGTCCATGAAAACAATTGATACACTAAAAAAAATATTTGAATGTTCAATAAAAGTCGATCTCTTCGCTCTAAATTTGCAATTATTGCATAAGCCTATCTAGTTTATATTTAAAACATTAGAGTTATATGTTACAACAATCTAAGGCTTAATTTCAGTGGTTAAATGAAGACACATTCAACAATATTACCCTATAACAACAACATTAATAATAATAATAATAATAATAATAATAATAATAATAATAATAATAATAATAATAATAATAATAATTATTATTATTATTATTATTATTATTATTATTATTATTATTATTATTATTATTATTATTATTATTATTATTATTATTATTATTATTATTATTATTATTATTATTATAGGAAGAGGAAAAGAAAATATGTGTAGATCAGATGGCTTGCGCCCATCTCTGCAATTTATTTACTAGTAAACTATTCCTGTGGTAATCTACAGCCGTCCATTTTTTAAATTGAACGACTCCACAATTATCTTACAGTGGATAAATTTGGTTACAGTCGCAACCACATCAACAATGAACCCGGGAACATATGAACAATTTGTATAGTTGGAACACTAAAAAACACACTGAAACAAAGTACGTATATATGAGTGTATTCGTGAAAAGTTTTTGGACTCTGGTTTACACACGAGAGTGTAACTGTAAGTTGGAGGAAGAAAGTGTTAAAAGGAGAGAAAGGATGCGTCTGTGTTGATTGCATTAAGCATCGCTTCTTCCGCGTGCGTTTTTCCTCCTGCGAGCTCTGTCTGACCACTTAACAAGAAGCTGTCAAGTGGACGCTAATCAACGTCTTCGTTGAATGAAGAATCACGATGTCCATTGCGACGCCCCTGTTTCTCTACTTTCCATTTTTTCTCTTTCTTTTTATCTCTGGTTGTCATTATCAGTAACTTCATTAGTGGTGTAGGTGGATGAGGCACTACAGCGCCGACTTGCGGAAGTATTACAAAAGATCGCCACTGATAAACAAACATAGCAACTAATTGATTTCATAACGCTAAGTTCTTTAATGATCATGACGAAGTAAAGACTCTTTGATATGTGGGTCGCGTAATAAATCCATGTCTAGTTAAGAGTCCCTATCACTGCGAAATTAAAATACCGCTAACTTTACAGAAATTCTGTGATATCTTCAAATAGATAGAAGATAATCGAAAAGTGGATCAAGACCTCCCTAGACGACGTTATTTTGCATGAGGTAGCGTTATCACGAGTCACCTAGTAGCTTTGCATTTGCAGTTATTTAAAAACGCGAAAATAAATGCCGAGTCTTGATAACGGTATCTCACGCAAAATAATATTGTTTAGGGAGGTCTTGTTCCACTTTTCGATTATTTTTTTTTCTATTTGAAGATATCACATAATTACTGTAAAATTAGCGGTATTTTAATTTCGGAGTGATGAGGCCTCTTAAGTACTACTTATACATAGTGCTGTAGTCCTAAAATTTTCAGAGGGTACACGCTGTTTTGTGATCATCTATAATTGTCATAAAGGACATAGAAGGCATTTTTAATGAACAGTGTAAAACGCGTGCATTAATTAATTAATTCAATTAAAATATAAAGGATAACTTACTGTTTTATATTCTAAAAGCATTTCGTGCTATTTACTTGATGAGACTCCTTACTTAAATTACACCGTTAATAACATAAATGGGTGTAGGTATGAAGAAGGAGCCAACTCATTCCGGGAAGGAACAGGAAAACTCACGCCCGATGTTGCCAGAAATAAGAAAATTGTGCCCAAATTTAAGTATATTTTAGTTTAGAAAACACACAAAAAACAAGGTACTTAGAAAAAATTGATTTCTTGTCATGAGAACCCCTGCTAATCCCTGAAATATGATGCAAGAATGTTTGAACCTGCTAAGAATATAAGGGTAGAAAACTGATATAGTTACTTTAAAATTAACATGGCCCGATTAAATAAATATAAATAAAGCAAAAGTGGAAAGTACCATACGCTTTGAAGCAGAAGGTACACTCTAATGACTAAGATTAAGCAGAGGGTATACGGCGTGTACCGCCGTGTACCCTCGACTACAGCCCTGCTTATACACTACATGAGAAAATGGGAAGAATTCTTAAACCACACGGATTCGACGAAGAGTGTGATACTGAGTATTGAATCAAACCTAGGTCTTCGACCTTTTATTATTAACTGACTTCGAAGCAAATCGTTCTAAAAATAAATAAATATTAATAAATAATTCTGCTTTCAAGAAAATTACTATTTAAAAAAATCTATTTCTGCATTACTAGTGATGCGCTCGAGTCGAGTCGAGACAGAATTTTCCTGACAAAATTCGAGCCGAGACACAGCTCTTCCAATAGAAAAATATATATTTTTCGAGTCGAGACATCACTTTTACAGCACATTTTCGAGACGAGACAGTCTAAAATCTTGTTTCGTGCGCATCCCTATGCATTACAAAATCGAAAAGCATGGAGAACTGATTCATATGCAATCAATTTATAATACAAGATGATTCAGAAAGTAATACCTCCAACGTGATACTTTTATTTGTGTTTGACAGATAGCATCGATACAGGTAATCAGTGGAAAAAAGCTTGCAATGTCAGCTTCAAATGGTGGCATCATTTTCCAACATAGTCCCCATTATGGGCAACTCACTTGCTCCAACGCGAAACAAGATCTTTCATGCCGTCGGCGAAGAATTGTGGTGGCTGCTGGAGACACCATTATCGAACTGCTGCTTCTATCTCCGCGTCACAATTGTAGCGTTGGCTGTAAAGCTGATCCTCAAAGGGGAAGAACCAAAAGTTGCAGGGCGCAAGATCCGGACTATAGGCAGGATGTCAACAAACACTTTGCCAGCAGATGGGGTAACTTTGAAGTTTTTAGCGTGGTAGAGGACGTGTGGCGGTACTCCATCGTCTGACGTTCCGTTTCCTGGTCATAATGGTATATCCACTAGTCGGTAGCGAAGAATGTTCCTGAGCGCACAACCTTCCGCAGTCAGAAATTCAATGACAGCCCGCTGTTTCAACCGGATGTCACCACTGCGTGCTTTGGATTGCTCCGTCACTTTGGAACGAGAAAAGATAGGAAGGTGAAACTAGTGATATTTTATAACTTAAACATCACTGCACTAATGATAAACAGTTCAGAATATTTACAGTGTTATTGGCCAAGTAGTAGGCTTGAAGGCACTACTTTCTGAATCACTCTCGTACGATCATATGACAGAACTTTCCATGCTTTTCTTTGAGAAGCACACACCAAGTACACATTCATGTAGGTTCCATGTAAATTTCATCTGGATGTAATGATAATCTTTTTGGGGGTATACCATGAAACCTCTCACCGATTGCCAGTGATAGCATTGTAATTGTGTGTTTGTCCATGCATAATTTGGACATAGGTCCACCGATTTTTATTATTATTATTATTATTATTATTATTATTATTATTATTATTATTATTATTATTATTATTATTATTATTATTATTATTATTTTGAAAGAGTATGTATGCTTCCTCGGTGGTTTTGTAAACCTCATAAGGATCTGAGCTATTCCATGAAATCTCCTCAATGATTGAGTGTCTTCGCATAGCGCAGTCACTAACGCTTTCAACTTTGGTTGGAGCAGTCACAGTGAGGACACTCAGTCCAAAAGATATAACAGATTTTTCAAGCTAGCCGTCTTGAGTGAGACTCTTCTCACTTACGCCAGGCAAACACTGGGATGGTACCAAACATTAAGGTCCCAGGTCGCTTCCTTCCTTCCCAATTCCTTTATTTCACCCCTTCCCCGGAGTGTGATTGCAGGCGGATGTCATCTCTCATGCGTGACGTGTTTAAGGCCACAGATGCAGGCAATACCCAGAAATATGTATAAATTAATAAATCCTCAATGGTGACTGTTAATACCGTAATTCCTGCATTCGTGCTTAATTCCTTGGATGGTATTTAGTATCTGCCTCAAATTCATCGACGGCTTCGGAGCTGGTGCTGTAACTTATAGTGAGTCGTTATAAAAGACCTCGTTTATGCGCATACCCACCATCGCTGACGCACCTGTTCCCTACGGACGCATCCACTCGCTACCGCTCGGGATCTCCTGCTGTGCTTCTGCTCTGACTCGGTTAGATACCATTCGTGCTTTTTAGTGGCCACCTAGTACAAGTTGGTTCGTGATTTACGCACTGTAGTTTTTATGACATGTCCACACTGTATTTATACTCATTAAGCTTACAAATAACGAACTGTAATCACTATCAAGTGAGCCAGAGTCACTACTAAGTGATTTGGGGGGAAAACTAATTAATACCCAATTCCTTAATGCGTAGACCGATTTGAAGAAATCAAGCATGTTTCGTAGACCAATCCATTTTATACAACGTTAGTGTTCTGCTTTTAAACTAATTGTAGATTGTGTGTTAACAATGGTTGTTATTTTCTGTTATAGACTGTGGCAAGATGCCGCCGAACCAAACCAGTTACCTGACCCATAGAATCGCTGAGTCTGCCGAGCAGGATGCCGTTGTGAAGGAAGCTGATGGCATCGTCAGTGAGAAGCCCAAAGTGAAGCAACGAATCGTTTGGCTGAATGTCATCAACATCGCCATCGTTCATCTTCTGGCCATCTGGGGCTTTTACAGGATGTTTACCTCCGCCAAATTCATGACCTTCGTTTGGAGTAAGTACCTCTTTGACTAACGAATCGTTCGATTGGTTCTCAACAATACAAGGGCAAATCCATCATGGGAGTAGCATTTTTGGAGTATCTGGGAGTTGTTTCGGACATCTTCATTGGTTATTTGTCTGTTTCAGCCTATTTTTTTTATTGGTCATTCCATTCTCAATTTCAGATTGCTCGTACGACTCCCATTTATTCTTTATACTATGAGCCTCAAGCGCCCGTTAGCTTTTACCTTCTTTGCATTGACATATCTTACATACTAATCAGCGAAGCAGTGAGAAACTTACCTTCAACGCTGGTTCAAGCAAATTCTTTATCGCGCATACACACACATACCGTAACGTCAAGCACCAACATATAAAATTCACTCGCCTTCTTCTGGACGACGCACATTGATTTCGATTGCCAAAAAAGTGGCTAAAACCTCTAAATCGAAGTTTCAATTTGGAGACTTTAAGAGCTTAAATAATAGTATATTTACCATTAAAAATAAATCGTTTTCTGAGGTCCAGATGCACATACCTAGCTGTCGAAATCTACTTCAATCTAAGAGTTGAACTTACATCACAACGATAATGGTAAGAACAGAGTTTTCAATCGCGCTGCATCTCCTTATGTTTGTAGTTACTTTAATTTTTTCAAATATAGTCAACGAGTGAAAGTCAGTAACTTTCAACTATATATAAAAAAATTAAATGTAATTTGATTATTATTAAATTATTGGAACATTTAAAATATTTTCTTTATGTTTAAATATAAATATAAATAAAGAGCACTCATGAGTGTCTGACGAAGCCAAGTGCATACTTGACGAAACTCTTACACGTTAATAACAATTTACGTATTGTTTTGCTCAGCGAATACTTTAAATCGGATTTTTCACTCCGGTGCAATAAATACAATGTTTTGGTATGACCTACGGGAGTTTTCTTTAGTTGACGACTGCACTATCTACAAATTTTAATTCGAAAATTTTGAACCGAATAATAGGCTTAAGTAATAAACATACTGGTAAAACGGTAAATATATTTTTGTGTGTCGGGCTGAGTTGTCTATCGTTCTTGTATGATGTGAAGGGTTTCTGGTTTGATTACAGCTATGTAAACTTAACATGACACCATACCATCCGCCCGATTATTTGCGGCTCTGCAATTTCTTTCCATCAGTTCTCCCAGATGTAAACTTTAATTAAGAGGCCTAATCCCAGCGAAATTAAAATACCGCTAATTTTACAGTAATTATGTTGTGTCTTCAAATAGATAATAGATATCGAAATGTGGAACAAGAGCGCCCTAGACAATATCATTTTACATGAGGTACCACTATCACGAGTCACCTAGTAGCTTTCCGTTTGCAGCCATTTAGAAACGCGAAAATAAATGCCGATCTTCTAAATGGTTCGAGATCGAAAGCCAATAAGTGAGTCGTGATAACGGGTTCTCATGGAAAATAATATTGTCTAGGGAGCTCTTGTTTCACATTTCGATTATCTTTTATCTATTTGAAGATACAACATAATTACTGTAAAATTAGCGGTATTTTAATTTTGCCGTGATGGGGCCTCTTTCATAAGTTATATTGGAATTAGTAGTGAGTTATGGTTCCTAGAAGCTAAAATAGGTAAAATTTTGTTGTTCATGCACGATTTCTGAGTTCTTAGTAATGGGATAGCCTGCGGGGACGAATCAGGTTAATCAACCGATACGATAGAAATACAGAATGGATCATGACTTCAGTTGTTTATAATGATTGTCCTGACGTTATTCTGCATGATATCAAGAAAGTAATTTATTTTAAGTGGAAATGGAAAACTCGTCCAGGAAGTTTGTAATTATCGTGTTGTGCGTTCAAGAGCGTATGACTTTCGTAGCGGAAATGTCGATTACAACCTACGGCTTATTTATTTCTTGGAAGATTTATGAGTTACAGTACATGTACACTAATTCAGATAAGGAGGTCAGTGAATCATTGGTAACGCGCTCACCTTTGGTACCAGAGGATCCTTGTTCGATGCGAGAGGGCGCGTGAATTTGCACTCTTCATCGATTTTCTTAAGGTTCTCCCGTTTCCTCCCACATGCGCATTCCACCAATTATAGGTCTACGTTTTTTTTTAATTGATTTCATGAAAGAGGCTTATCTTTATGTTTTTGAGTGTGCTGAAACCGAAAATGAAGTCCGTTTTTCTCCGTCACGTACAGGTTTTGTTCAAAACCATATAACATAATAGCAGATGTGTAGCATGCATGCATACATACATGAATAAATTACACTTGTAACAGATGGTTTTGCTTTATGATTATAATTAATTTAATTGATAAATTAAATGATAAATAAGTGAATAAATAAAATAAATAAGTAAACACATTAATAAACTTAAATAACAAAAGTAATATGGTGTATTTCGTAGACTTGTAACGAGTAGTGATGTTTTTCCATAAACGCTGTTAATTAAAATGAACGAAAAAACAAACAAATATACAAATAGGTATAAAAAAAAATTGTAGTTATTACACTTGTATCTGCTAGTGTTTGTTTTCCCGTAAACGTTTTCTATATTGCATTACTTTCTGCAGTGCAACCTGTACAGACATTAAGAGTCTTCATCCCGGCGAAATTAAAATACCGCTAATTTTACAGAAATTATGTGATATCTTCAAATAGATAAAAGATAATCGAAATGTGGAACAAGAGCGCCCTAGACAATATTATTTTACATGAGAAACCGTTATCACGTCTCACTTATCTGCTTTCGATTTCGAGCCATTTTGAAACTTGGCATTTATTTTCGCGTTTCTAAACAGCTGAAAACGGAAAATCACTAGGTGACTTGTGATAACGGTACCTCACGCAAAATAATATTGTTTAGGGCGCTCTTGTTCCATATTTCAATTATCTTTTATCTATTTGAAGATATCACATAATTACTGTAAAATTAGCGGTATTTTAATTTCGCCGGGATGAAAAACTCTTAACATACTTCATGTATGTCCTTATTAGTCAGTGTTGGAAGCTAAACCGTTTTAAACTTGTTATATCTGGACTTTGGAGCCCCTTCTGACAAAATCCTACTACCACCACTACACATAAAGCTCGGGTTGATGAAACAATTCTTAAAGTCTCTCAATCAAGCAGGTGCATGTTTCAAGTACTTATGTCCGTGTTTCCTGGTTTAACTGATGCCAAGCTGAAAGAAGGATCATTGTAGGTCCAGACATCAGAAAACTTTTAGCAGATACACAATTTGTTTTGACCATGGATGAGAAGGAGAAGGAAGCCTGGAATTGTTTTAAGGAGGTTGTAGAGAAGTTATTGGTAACGTGAAGGATCCGAACTACAGAAGTATCGTGGAACGCATGTTGCATGCGTTTGAACAACAAGGTTGCAGGATGAGTCTAAAGATTCACTTCTTACACTCGCATGTGAACTATTTTCCGGAAAACTTGGGGAACGTCAATGAAGAACAAGGTGAAGGTTCCACCAAAACATCAAAGAAGTGGAACGTAGGTATCAAGGTAGGTGAAACGTGAATATGCTAACGAGCTATTGTTGAATGCTACATCATGATTTATCTGAAGCGACCTACGCACGGAAGTGCAGACGCAGAACTTTCCAAGAAAAAAATAAAACGTTTTTAGTGAAACGATTGTGTGCTCTGCCACTCTGATATATGAATGGACTTATATGTTTGGTATTGTTCAACACAGAGGCGGATCCAGGACGGACTTCTGGCGGAGGGAGGTGGGTTGTAATACTGCTACTTTTAAGAGCTCCAAACTCTGGAATGGGTTTTATTTATATATAAAATAAGAAAGTTTCCTCTTCTGGGGGGGGGGGAAGCGATTGCCCCCTGGATCCGCCACTGGTTCAACATGGAAAAACCTAAAAACTGTCAGGCGATTGTGTCTTTTATCGCAGTTCCTGTCTGTACAGGTTGTGCCTACACCTACTGAGGGCGAATGATATTAGAATTTATTACATATAGTTTATTTTACTATATTTTATTTTGTATTTGTATTGTATTTAACGTTATTTTATGTTATTGTATATGTTGTTTAACATATTACCAAACGTTCAAGGGAGAAGAACAAACACTACACTTTCCACGTCTATTATATGCATATAGTTATGCTACACATCTGCTATTATGTTAAATGGTTTTGAGAACAAAAACTGTACGTGATGGTGAAAAACGGACTTCATTTTTGGTTTCAGCACACCCAAAAACATAACGATAAGATACTTTTATCAAATCAGAATTTGGGTTGTAGACCCTTCACAGTTATTCAATTTCGTTAATTGTGCATCTCCTTTAGGCTAAAAGACAAAAATATAGGAGATTTAGTTTCATAAAGTAAATAACAAATATAATTCGTCCAAAGGAAACACTGATTTAAGTTGTATGTATTTGTAACCAAAAAGTGCACAGTATTGTCTGCTTAAACAAGGCTAGCCCTGCTTCAAACATACTTACTTCCACACAGTGGCGTATTTACGATTTTGTTTCGGGAAGGGCTTTGCTAAATTTCGGGGGGGGGGCTTTGCCTGAAAATGTGAAAATTCTGCAAGATATTTCATATACTTTACTATAGTAAGTAAGATTTCGGGGGGGCTTAAGCCCGGAAGCCCCTCCTAAATACGCCACTGCTTCCACATCAACAATTTTGTTCCAAAGTTTGATAATAATCTAATCTGTGTCTGAATTTTTCTTCAGGTCTGTACTTGACCATCATTTCTGGCGTCGGTGTCACAGCTGGAGGACATCGATTGTGGGCCCATAAGACTTACAAAGCAAAATGGCCGCTGGAACTGTGGTTGGCTTTTTGTTTCTCTATCGCTGGACAGGTAAGAAAACAATATTTCTTCCTCCATGTTGAATGTAGTATTGCTAGGTGGTGATAAAAAGAAAGTGTAAAGCAAAGATTTTTAAAAGCTGATAATAATGCAAGAATGTACTTATAATAACCGAGCTCAAATGTATTTTTTTTTTTTTTTAGTTATTCATAATTTGAGTAAACTAAGGGTTGAAAAATATTATTGAATCGGTGTTTGGTATACTCTAATAGAAATTCCACATTTTCATAGATTTGAATAACCTATGTTACGCTACAGTCATTTCTAATCGAATGCTATATGACGTCACAGTTTTTGGTGGCCTACTGAGTGAAAAGGAAAGTAAGTGGTAGCTGACTTGACGTTGGCAAAAGACAGTGGTGCTAGATAAGGAAGAATATCGATAGCGTAATCGATGGTTTCACAGGGAAACTATTTGTGGATCCATGACCACTCGTACACTGCCAACATCTGTTTATTTCATTCTCCTACCTCATGTCCTCTAATTTCTCTCGACCTGTTTCTCGCTGGTTTTCTCAGATTGTAAAAGCGTGCACCTACGCCACGCATAGGTCAGTTGGAATGGTTTGTTATGCCTGCGGATGTAAGCCCTTTCGGACCTCATCACAGGGAGTTTAGTAGTGGTGATCATGAGACGAGAATACATTCTAAAATTTGAGACGAGACAAGGAATTTCTGGAGTCTCGTTAGCAATATTAGTTCACTCAAGTCTTACGAGGAAGGTCCATAAACCGTGAGAGTTGAATTTTGATGAAAATTTGTGACAAGATTCAGTTCGAGTTGCTAAGTAACGTAGTAATAGTCACTCGATGCGCAAATGCTTCGTTGAGCTGCTACACCGACGCCATCTTGAAATCCAGTAGGCAATGTCCAAAAATACCCTTTTGGCATAAAAATGAAAAAGCTTTTGATAGATCTGACTTCAGTATTGTAAATCAAGGTAGAGCATCGATATGTGAGAGTACTTCCAGTGCATGATCGCCATTTTGAAAGGCGCCATATTGAATCGCGGTTAAATATGATAAATGGTAAGGGGGCATGTGAGGTATTAAATAGCACTGGAATTTACTCCTGAATCCATTTTCGTAACCAAAGTTTACATATCTATTTTCACTTCAGAGTTAAGAGCACTCTCGCTCATAGGAACATATAAAAACTGTGCAAGTAAAATTTGTGTTATGAAATGCAGTCGTGCGAGCACTTGCAGGATTTTAACTAATGCAGTAGTAGTCACTTGATCTACAATAGCCACTATACCAATCAGATGTTGAGACTAGTGATAGAAATCGTTAATTAAACTGAAATTCCTGTATTGAAAAATTTAGTAGCAGCACTGTAACAAATTATACTTGTTTCAAAGTGTGCCATATATATGAGTCTATGTGTGTTGTGATTATGCATAGCATTTAAATGCTGTAATATAAGTTAGGTGCAACGGCACATATGACTTTACAAGAACATGTCTTTCAAGATTTCGTCGGTGTAGCAGCTCAACGAAGCATTTGCGCATCGAGTGACCATTACTACGTTACTTAGCAACTCGAACTGAATCTTGTCACAAATTTTCATCAAAATTCAACTCTTACGGTTTATGAACCTTCCTCGTTAGATCTCCAACGCTGTGTTAATGTTATGAGATTTCTAGTAGAAAACTAAAAATAGATAAAATTGTTCTACTAACACAATGAAGACAATTTATCACTATTTAAAGATACATCAATCATTAGACAATACATACCAATAATGAATATTGTTTAAATGTTGTTATATTACACTCTTCGTGAACTTCTCGTGACGTGGAAGGATTCTGATAGCTACAAGATGAAATTAAGAAAGAAAATGAAAGATACATAAATTCCTTTTAACATGAATTTATAAAACGAGCGAGACGAGAAGAAATTTTAGAGAATCCAGATGAGGAGAGAAACAATACTTAGACAATCGAGATGACATTTCTATAAAATTTAAGAGACGAGACGATAAAACCTTATTTCTCATCTCATGAACAACACTAGAGCTTAATTTCACCTTTATCTTCTTTTAAATACAAACGAATAAAAACATATGCTCTGGGCATTCCACGGCTATTCTTGGCATTAATTAAAGGGGCTTGTTTTACAGAGGGTCCGGCAAAAAGTCCTCTCGTATTTGGAGAGGGCGTTGTGTGAGTTATAGCGGGTATACGGCAGCGGAAGGAGTATCGATCGATAACGGTATACGTACCATTTTCAGTACTCGAATTGGTGTGAGCATCGTGCGTTTGTTGTGAAGGAGTATATTCGTAGTGATGGTTCTGTGATTACTACTCAGCGAGGTTTTCGCATTCGGTTCAGACTTAGTCGACATGATTCTCTTTCAGACAGTAAAACTATTCAAGTGTTGGTATCAAACCTTAAAGCAGCAGGTTCTGCACTGAAAAAAAAAATCGCGTGGCCGACCTGTTTAAGGTTGGTTTAAAGTGACAAGTTTTGTCGATAGATGGCACTACAGTCTTCGTATATCTCACATGTATTTTTTTTTACCTTCCACGAAAATTTACAATTTCTCGTACAAATTTCAACCTAGAGACTTCAAATTTTTAGAGAAAGAACTTCATAACCTATTAAAGAGAACAATCCGTGCCGATTTTTTATTTAGAATTTTCTTCACTGTTGAAACAGTTCCATTATTAAAGGTTTGGGTATCCATTTCAACAATCAAGCCATTTCAACAATAAAGAAAATTCTAAATAAAAAATCGGCACGGATTGTTCCCTTTAATAGGTTATGAAGTTCCTTCTCTAAAAATTTGAAATCTCTAGGTTGAAATTTGTAAGAGAAATTCTAAATTTTCGTGAAAGGATAAAAAATACATGGGAGAGATACGAAGAGTGTAGCGACATCTATCGGCTAAACTTGTTCCTTTACACTGGAGATTGCTGGATGAATGCTCTCACACGTGCCACTTTTTCCGGCGTTGTAACCGTCCGAGATCGACCAGGCGATTTTTTTCTAATGAAGATCCTGTTGCTCTAAATCATCTAACAGAATCATTTCAGCCAAATCAGAACCAAATGCCAAATGCCCGCTGAGTAGTAATCACAGAACCACCATTACGAATATACTAATCCACAACAAACGCACGATGCTCATCGCGCCACGCCATTGCGATTACTGAAAATGGCACGCATATCACTATCGATCGATACCCTTTCCACCGCCGTATCGGTGCGAGCGGTCCCGGGTTCGATTCCCGGTGGTACCACTCAATCGAAAAAGTGTCAAACGCTTTTTCAGGCCAGCCACCCTGAATGAGGTTTTCCTGGGTTTTCCTCATTCACGCCAGGCAAATGCCGGGATGGTACCTAAGTTGTTGGTCCCAGGCCGCTTCCTTCCTTCCCCAATCCTTTCTTCCTTCCCTTTCCCCGGATTGTGTGCTCGCCAAGGGACGTCATCCCACACAACGTGACGGGCTAAATGGCCATAAATGCTGAAAGACCAGAAATCAAAATCCTAAATCCTGAATCCACCGCCGTATCCCCACCATAACTCACACATCACTCTCTCTAAATACGGGAGGTCTTTTAGCCCGACCTTGTATTTGCATTTTCAAACTGACTAATTTTATACCGGACTTAGTGCTCCCACCTGGAATCAAATCTAGGACAAAGCGTTAGCCACATTATTATGAAAGGGTACAGCTTAATATCTGGTTATTAACACTGTAACGAGATATCAACGAAGTTAATATCATAATTCTAATATAAACTACTGGAAATGTAAATAAAAACTAAAAGTTAATTACTGTATGTTTATTGATAAATTATCAAAATATCATTGGCTGTGTTGTTTGTTTGAATCCTCAGAATAGCATCTACGAGTGGGTGCGGGACCATAGAGTTCACCACAAATTTAGTGAAACAGATGCCGACCCTCACAACGCCACTCGTGGTTTCTTCTTCTCCCACATCGGTTGGCTGATGATGGAGAAGCACCCAGACGTCAAGGAGAAGGGAAAAACAGTCGATATGAGTGACCTGAGAGCAAATCCAATCGTAGAATGGCAAAGAAAGTAAGTATTTTAGTTCCTACTGTACATGTGAATGTTCAGAGAATGCAAAAGTATGGTTTAGTCTTGTAGAAAGCTAGGATTATCATCACAATAATTAAATTCTGACAGAAGGTCTATAAAAGGTTGTGAATGTAACAGCAGACAAAAGTTCTTCTTTTTAAGTACTAAGGGGTTTTTCGGGACAATTTTCCAAAATCCTCTTAGGTGATTTTTATACAGGTTGGCGCGGAGCTAACTGACACATTTCAAAGTTGAATATTGCGCAGGCGCAATAGCTTGGAGTATGTTGCGGCCAGGGAATAGAAAGTGGATAGGATGCCATTTCATAAGAACACTGCAACAGTTATAATAGACCTTTAGTATAATGTTAGGTAACAATGAAATATCTGAATAATCGCTACACTTTAATTACTGTCTTCGTTTCGTAATAAGTACGAACACAGAAAACATTGTTCAACGCTCCAATGAAGTCCATGCTAACTGTTATGGTATTCCTATAGAACGACGTCCTATTCTCTTCCAGTATCTCATCCGTAACCCACTCTAAGCTATCGTGGCTGCTCAATATTCAACTTTGAAATGTGTCAGTCGGCTTCACGTCACCCTGTATATAAAAATGTCTGTCACTGTGTGTTTCAAAACAACACAGACAACGTTTGGGAGGTGATTCCTGATACCAAGATAAGACAAAAAGTATCCGGGGAGTTATAGACTGCCGAAAACATGAAAAAATGAACTTTAAAGGTCTATAGCTCCAAAACTATGGAACCTACCGTAGTCGGGTCAAGACTTCACTTAGGAACTAGTATGTGCCCTATCCAAATATCCATGTTTCAGAATCATGCAGTACTTTCACAACAACTTTTATAGAGGCAGTTGGAGAGTGCTACAAATTATATGACAGTAGCCAAACTCCCTCTTTAAAAATTGCTTCGTGAGTAACTTAGGATTCTGAAACATGTATTTTTGGATAGGGCACTTATTAGTTCCTAAGTGAAGTCTTGACCCGACAACAGTAGGTCCCATTGTTTAGGAGCTATAGACCTTTAAATTTCATTTTTTCACATTTTCGGCAGCCTATAACTCCGAAAGGAAGCATTTGTACACCCGGGATGGTCTATACTTTTTGTCTTATCTTGGTGTCAGGAATCAGCTCCCAAATGTTGTCGGTGTTGTGTTGAAACACCCTGTATATATATAGGCCTATATGTATGTATGTGTGTGTGTGTGTTATAAGGTTTTCGTATAAAAAGAAGTCACATGGAGGAAGTTTGTACACAAAAAAAAAGTTCACAGTATCTAATCGCGTACGAAGCCATATTTTCGACTTTGGACTCGAGGGGGGATTGAGGGATAAAACTTTAAATTCTGTGTATGTACACTCATGTCCAAAATGTTTGTTGCATATCTATAACTGTCTTGTTGTAAGAATATAATTTGATAATCATTTTGTAGGGTACTTTTAATACTGACACTATGTGTATAATCGGGAAATGTATATTTGTGGTAAATTTCATAGGAAAAAATATAAATACGAAAAGTAGAGTGAGTAAAAAAAAAGTTGCTAAATGGATAAGAAATTTTATTTTCGTTTTATTGTTGTTATTTACTGCTCTTTTGACATAAAATTTGCTACATTCATGTCTTTGTCGACTATACACATACTAACATTGTAAGAAATACCAGGCGAATTCGTTATCAAATTATATTCCTATAACAACATATTTATTGACATGCGACAATAATTTTGGACATGAGTGTACAACAAACCATAGTGCGAATGAGGTAGGCAACCCACATCACTCTGCTGTGTTACTGGCTTCATGGGCGGAGATTCGATAAAGCTAATACTGAAGGAATTTCTTCTCGGATATTTCACGGTTTTCTTTACTTTCAAAAATTTATTATTGAAATTATTTGACGTACATTATTTTTCTCATTCGAAGAACGGGCATTTATTATAGTACAAGTATTTCATAATAAAATATATCATTACCAACCCTAGGTAATAGAATATCTTTTCTCTTGAACAAATTAACGAATATTTTGGTTGGACTGGGGACTTCAGTGTCCCTTTCAAAACCGAGGCTAAATAAGACATGAACCTACAGCTTAACGTGGGATCCCAACCTCATAAGCTCCGGACGGGGAAGTAGAAGTACAGTTGTAGATATTACAATGAAGATAGTACATATTCATTATAGTATCTGTTACTGCACTTCTGTGTATCTTAGGCAGATATTTTCTTTTTTGTTGTTGCCATTTTTTGTTTTTGTTTATTTTATATTCTATCTTTTAATTACTTATTAATTTTATAAATATATGTGTTAAAAATTATGCATGCCTTCTGTAAATGAGAAATTTTCTATGTTGGGCTAATAAATGAATAAATAAACAAATATTGTACAATATAATTATGTTTTATAATATATGAAATACATCCACATATACGGTACAAGTGAGTGTATATAAAATTTATATAAACACATATAGCTGTTTCCTTTATTTTATATTATGCAATCTTAGTTTATGAGTCTAGTGTTTCAGAAATTTTATGAATGCTTCCTGAGTAAGACTTAGACCAAACTTTTCTACTTTTTTATGTTATATTGTTATATAATTTACAAATGATTAATCAATATGTATTTTTGATAATGAAATTAAACCAAATTTAATTTGACTATGCGATCAAAAACTCCCAGGGTTTAGGTTTCCAATATTTTGAAAAAAACTCAATTAATTACAACTCAGTTTTAATAACTTTACATATGCTGATGGGATTAGTCAAGGTGTGTTTTACGTATATTCGTACATATTATAAATTCCCCTGTTGTCTCTTTCCTCAGATTGTTCTTTCCAATCGGCCTTTTGTGTTGGTTCTTTATCCCCGTTGGCGTTCCTTACTACTTGTGGGATGAATGCATTGGTGACTGCTTATTGGTCCCTGGAGCATTGCGGTATGTGGTTACGCTGAACATTGCGTTTTTCGTCAACAGTGCTGCTCACCTTTGGGGCAACAAGCCATACGACAAGTAAGTACTTGAGAAACAATTGCAACTATAAGGGGTCAATGTTTACCATGGGGAAAAACTATTTTTTAATAGGTATCAAAAAAGCAAAGTACGATTTCTACTAGTATCCTTGGTATAAGGGCAAGGTGATTTAGGCCCGTATTTATAAATCTTCCCTAACGCCAGGGAAGACACCTAAGGGACCCCCTATGAAAAAATTCGTATTAATAAACCTCATCTTCACCCTGGCAATCCCCTAGGTGAAGTCAAATCCTGGGGGCCAGTCGAAACTCACCCAGCGTGCTAGGAGAAGCAATTTGAGCAGTATTTATGGTAGTAATCTGTGACAAAAGCTGCGTTCTCTGACATGACGATATGTAAAGCAAACAATTTAAAATCCGGAAACCGAATATTTTGTTTTACTATTTCATGAATTTTGTAATGTGTGCTGTGAATATTTACTTCCTGACCATCATAAACATACATTTCTTGTTTTATTTTAATTTCTTTCAACTAATTATAAGTTAGAAAAGACAATAAAAACATAAATACTAATACTTGTCAAATTTTAATTGGAAATGGACAAGTTCTATCCAACGGTAGCAGAATTATTCAGATCATCCAATATGTACTATACATATTGTCCTATTTTAAGGTTCTTGTATTTCAAAACCACGAAATTAATTCAAATTCACATACAAATTGTCCTTTTAGGGAGGGATAATTTTTGGAATATTTAACATGTCGACCATTAAACGATAATTATAATAAAACAAGACCTGAAGAAGGTCGAGAAAAATGTAACCTCAAGCGACGAAAATGTCACTCGTATGAAAGAACTTTTTGCGAATATACCGTCGAATTGCAAAAGTTCTTTCATACGAGTCACATTTTCGTTGTTTCAGGTCACATTTTTCTCGACCCCCTTCCAGTCTTATTTCATTAGTATTTTTAAATATTAAACATCAGAGCAACATCAGGAAATTAAAATATTATAATTTCAGTTCGACATCAGGGTAATACCGATATTTATTTGTGTTTGTTTATTATAATTAAGTTGAAAAGTATACATTTTTTTTCTAATTTTGATTCATTAGATGGAAAAGCATAAATATTCATTCAATGTTTTAGATACTATTCTAATGCTACAATACCTAATGTCAATATTTCAAATCATAGCTCAGTTTGGTTTTAATCACTACTTTATTTCTAATCTTTAGTATACAGGGTGTTTCAAAACAACACCGACAACGTTTCGGAGGTGATTCCTGACACCAAGGTAAGACAAAAAGTATAGACCGACCTGGGTGCACAAATGCTACCTTTCGGAGTTATAGACTGCCGAAAATATGAAAAAATGAAATGAACTTTAAAGGTCCATAGCTCCAAAACTATGGGACCTACCGTAGTCGGGTCGAGACTTCACTTATAAAGTAGTATGTGTCCTGTCCTAATATTCAAGTTTCAGAATCTTGTGGACTTCTGCAACAATTTTTATAGAGGAAGTTAGTGAGTACTTCAAATTATATACCCGGAGGCAAACTCCCTCTATAAAAATTGTTGTAGAAGTACCTTAGGATTCTGAAACAATTATTTCTGGATAGCGCACATATTAGTTCCTAAGTGAAGTCCTGACCCGACTATGGTAGATCCCTGAGTTTTGGAGCTATGGACCTTTAAATTTCATTTTCTCATGTTTTCGGCAGCCTATGATTCCAAAAAATAGCATTTATGCGCCCAGGTTCGTCTATACTTTTTGTCTTATTTTGGAGTCAGAAATCACCTCTCAAACGTCGGTGTTGTTATGAAAAACCCTGTATTTTGAAGTCACAGGTTAGTTACGGGTTCAAATACAGTAGTAAACTACCTTATTTTCAGATCTATCAAACCCACGGAGAACATATATGTCTCTATTGCCTCATGGGGAGAGGGCTGGCATAACTATCACCATGCTTTCCCCTGGGACTACAAAGCAGCAGAATTGGGCAACTACAGAACCAACCTCAGCACCATGATGATCGACTTCTGGGCATGGCTTGGTCTCGCCTACGACCGGAGGACTGTGTCGCCGGAACTCGTTTTGAAGCGAGCCTTAAGAACTGGCGATGGGTCCCATCCTCAATTCAATCCAGATGAAATGGAAGAGGAAGAACCCCAAGAAGTGACGGAACCTAGTGAGTGAACTGGTGTCGTGAGAACATGTGTTAAGTGGCCGACTAGTCATGGAAAAGGACTCTTTTTGCCTTTAGTTCAAGAACTCCCGTGACAAGCCTCCAGTTCTCTATTCCAGACTCTGTTATCGTTGTTATCTTGAGACTTTTTTAACGGTAGTCTCTGATATCATTCTGTAAAAAGACTGTTATTTCATTGAAACATAAAACATGACTCATTTGTTGTTCAACATTTTGTATGGTAGTACAAAACAGTTTATTTCGTACATTCATTTATTAACTGACAGTAACCAACACGAAATCCATGTCTGTCATAGCGTTTCCATCATACTTTACCTTGTTACTTGAACTTTTAGGATATGATTTTGTATTGGTTTCTGCAGTGACTTTTAGTGAGTAAGTCTTAAAGAATCTCAACAAATGTAGAATGTAGTTCCTCTTAGACAACATATATCTCATAGTTCCTAGAAGAATTATCACTGAAAAGAGAGATAAGTAATCGTAAAGCGCTTAAATAGCTCAGAAATTATTAATAGAATTAAAACAAACTAAAATAATATTTTTAGTTGAGGTACTAAGCAAGATAAGATCATAAAACTTAATTTTTGATTCTCAAATTACAAACTACTGTATGTAAAGAGATCACAAAGTGTAAGGGTGTATTTTATTTCATTTGACAATATCAATATAAGTGAACTTCTTTATCGAGACATATCAATCATTGTTTACAGTTTTTCGGGATAAATTCTTGCTATATTTTCCCCTTGTCCTATTGGGTAAATCCGCCACCTTGGATCCTCAGGCAGTTGATTTATTTATATGGGAAAGTATTTTTTATTTTGTCTTTGAAATGAAAGGCAATTATAATAATTTGGTTTTACATACGAGTTGTGTTCAAAAAGTATCGAACCTTTGTCAAAAATACAATTGTTGATTTAAAAATCCGAAACACTAATTGCTTTCAAAGTCATCTCTTTAGTAACGCACACAGTTCTCCCAGCGCTCCAGCCATTGTTGAAAACACTTCTAGGATGCAGATTTTTGGTATGGTGAGCAACCGTACAGTCTCAATCCGCATCATGTCTTCTCTTGACTCAAATCGGGTCGTACCCATAAACCCACGTTTCATCGCCTGTGATCACGGTGTTCAGAATCTTAGAGACAGTGTTTGCTTTGTCCAGCACGTCCTGTGAGACGCCATTGCTCTGCTCCATTGTTAGCAGCTACGGTATAAATTTCCAGGACACTCTCCCCACGCCCAAATTCTTGTTCAAAATTCAATGTAACAATCCAATGCTTACTCGTATATCGTCCACAATTTCTCAGATTGTGATACGACGGTCCTGCAAGATTACAGTCCGCACTTGCTGAATGGCATTGTCATTCAGGCTTGTTGAGGACTTACCTGAACGTGGTTCACTGTCCAGTGATGTGTGGCTCTCCTTGAAGCGGTTGCACCATTCCTTTATGTGTCAGATGCTCATGGCATCGTCCGCGAAAGCCTGTTGAATCTTGCGAATTTTTTAAAACTTGGGTATCGCGAAGCTTTTGGCAAAATTTGATGCAATGTCACTACTCAAGTTTCTCTGTCAAAAACTGAAATCCGACGACCGCCAACTAAACGTTTTCACTCGTTGGCCGACTACCAGCAGCTGACGCTTCACGACTGCGCATGTGTGTCGCCTCTACATCTACACTGAAGAAACTCTCCCAAGTTTCATTTGTTCACGCGGGAAGAAAATAAGGTTCCATACTTTTTCAATACACCTCGTACATCGTCTTCAAATCTACCTACATGTCCCTTAATGAAAATTATATTTTGTTTATATATATATATATATATATATATATATATATATATATATATATATATATATATATATAATTTTAATGGGCTGAGTTATTAGTTAATGGTCTGACAAAGCAAGAGTGTGTAGTTATTCACAGCAACTTTCACAAGATGCAACATATATACTCATATAAATTTTGTGAGATACAAAACGAATTCATTCTTCTACGAATAAAGTAACTCTTGTATCACATCGGATAATTCCTTCTGTCTCGAAGAATGAGGACAGACATTTTGGAATTGAAGAATGAATTGGAAGGCGCAAGAGTTCAGTAATATTAGCAGTACACAAGTAGACTACAATATCCACGAGAAGTGTGCCTGCAAGACAGTCGACTTTGCAATCAATATTCTTGTTTTTGGTAACACTGCTTATTCAAATTCAAATGTCTGTTGTTTGTCTTAGTGTAGTTATGATATAAACTATGTGATCTCACAGAGTAATCTGTTCAAAAATGATTTTTCTAAACAAACAGTTTCCAAACCAATTGTCTGTAGTTGTAATTGTCTGTTACTATAAACGTCTATTATACTAACTATTATAAGAGAGTTTCAGTTCTTTTAAGTAGTTCCTGGGTCAATATTTAATGTGTCCTGCTATGTTTCTATATTTACTTGTGCTAGTAAACTCCTAGATAATGGTAAAATTAGGACCAAAATAACTGTCGAACGCTTTAAAAAATAATACAATTTTGGAAATGAAATATATTTCTCACGTACTATTTCAAAAATTAAAAAGTTTAAGTAAAAATACAGTGTGTCCATAAATATACTATCATATTTTAAAGTGGTATTACGTCACTTTGGATAATCGTATTTAAATGAAATTGGTCACATTTGAAAGAACTCAAATATTTTTGTGCATGGCAACAATGAACAACAATATCAATAATGAACATTATCAAACACAGAAAAAGTAAATTCATTCATGATTATTTTGTGCAAACTAATTGATGAGCACATTTATATTTACATACTAGCTAATTGGTTATTTCTACAATTGGAAAAAGAAGACAATGATTTTATTTTCCAACAACATGGAGCACCTCCTCACTAGCATTTACGTGTTCGGTAACATCTGAATAAGCACTTCCAGGAGGATTGGATTGGACGTGCCGGAAATGATGAAAATGTCTTCTACAAGTGGCCGCCGAGGTCGCCTGACTTAACAGTTTGTGATTTCTTTTTATGGGTTTAACTAAAGGATTGTGTCTATATACTCCCATTGCCTCAAAACCTGCGAGAAGAGCAAGGTCGTATCAGTGCTGGCATTCAGTCCATTTCATCAGATATGTTGGAGCGTGTGTGGTGTGAATGGGAGTATTGTCTTGATGTTTACATTGCCACTCGTGGGGCCCACATTTAATGTCTATGCGGTATAGTAAAATATATTTGAGCTTTTCTTTCAAATCTGACCAATTTCATTTAAATATGATTATCCAAAGGAACGTAATACCACTTTAAACTATCATAGTATTTTTATGGACACGTTGTACATATTATAAATTTGAATATTTACTTGGAAAATCAAAGTTAAGTACAGAACTAAATAAATTATGTTGCAGTATGTTATTGTATTTTTACAATTATCTCCATCGTTCGGGCTAATTTATTCCGAATGATGATAGATTTGATTTATTTGTTCAACATCACAATGTCTGCGTTTTTGTACTTCAAATTTTGAAAAAAAAAAAAAAACACTATGAGATTACTTAATACAAGATACGGTGAGTCTCTGCCAAAGAAACTGGCATCAGTTCTCAGTTAAAATACGGGTCAGTACAATAAGAGAAATAGGATGATATACATTAAAGGCCACTAAAAGTATTGATGTGACATTGTTTATTTTAAGGTGGATGTAAAGGATCGACTATGGCCAATCGATTGCAACACGTTTTCTCTGTTTGTTTTTTTTCAAGTATTTTGTGAGGAACATTAATATCCAAAATAGTACGTGCCTTTGACCAACGTTTCTTTAAAAAAAAAAAAAAAATGTTCAACTAGTACTTGAATATGTAGTCAGAGGATATTATTCGCGTAGTTTTAAATTATTTTGTGTCATTTAGTATTTCGAGCATTTGATTTTACTCTTCAGAATTATATGTTTTCAATAACAAAATTCTCTCGACAATGAATAAAACAAAATAAATTAATTTAAAATGACAGAATTTACATTCTGAATATACTCAAATTATCCTTGGACAAATTTTGAATATTCATGTCATGAATTTGGTTCAATTGTTGTAAATACTGAAGCTCCTCACAAAATACATCGAAAAAGATAGGGGAAAGCTGCTATCATCTATTGGTAATAGCCACACCGTTACACTCACCTTAATTTAAAGAAGTTTCATGTTATAATTGATTGTAAATTATCAATGGTGGTACGTCACATTTAAAATAAGTAGTGCTCATCCTGTGTGTTTTTATTTTAACCTCTAATATTCAATCTATTTTGAGTTGACCTTATATTGATAAGGAACATTACGTTTAGAAATATTTTTCCATAAATCCTTAAATGTATGACATTTATATTGTAAACAAATTAAACGCTGTAAGATGCAATTGTATAAACATTGTACGTATATGCATAATTGAAGAATAATGTAAATTTATTTTATTAGTTATATTTTTGTGTAAAGAAAATGCCGTAGATGTTAATTAAATTCTGTAAAAATCAACATTTTGTTTTTCTTTGGCATTGTGTGGAGTATCAACAAGCTATACTTAACTTAAACAAAATGACCAAATTCGGAATTCTGTTGTTTCCATACATCGAAAACTTGTCCACTATCAAAACAGGTTGAAATCGTTTAATTATTATTTTTTTTAAAAAAAAGTGGAGAGATTGCTAAGATACACAATTTTTTCACAAAGAAGTAAACGAAATGTCTCTTAAAGTCTTTACCCAAATAATCTGAAATATATGGGAAGATGGGGGTATACTTAAGGTTTGTTTATAAATAAACCTCTCTTTTGAAAAAAAAAAAAAAAAAAATACAAATTAATTGTTTTAGTAATCGAACCTTTGGTATCAGTTTTCTTTATAACTAGGGATGCGCACGAGACGAGTCGAGACAGGATTTTCCTGACAAAATTCGAGTCGAGACACGGCTCTTTCAATAGAGAAATATACATTTTTCGAGTCGAGACATCACTTTTACAGCACATTTTCGAGACGAGACAGCCACAAATCTCGTCTCGTGCGCATCCCTATTTATAACTGATATAATAGCAGTGGTAAAAATGGATCTGAAGAAGTACAGAAACCCATGACATACCATCCCCCATACATATCTTTGCTCATTGTAATTTTTAGAAAGTGGGGAGATGCTATAGTCTACATATTTTTGGAAGTTGGGGGGAGGCGTACCCCGCGTTCCCCTCACTTTTACCAATGTACAATGGGAATCTAATCCTATTAAATGCTAGAAAACATACTAAAATCCTGAAAATTACATACTCTCTATCTTACCCTTTAGGTGAAACGAGAAGGCGTTTGAAATTCTAACTTGAACACATAATATTCAAAAGTTATTAGAAGTAATTATTACTTCTTTCAGTTATATATTACGTCATCGTCATTATCTTCACCTTGTGCGATACTATTAGCCTGAGAAAAAAAATGTGACGTACCTAAAAACGTAAGTTACATGCGTAAATTCTGTTGATTTTGGACCTAACATAGACCCCCTATAGCAAACGTATAACTGATAAAGTATATTTTATACATACTTTGTGTATAAGTGTTCTGACTAAGCATACTTTCCGTACGAACGAAAAAACTGTATACTGACTGTCAACATATCACATACAGATGAATGTATGTAACATATAGCTGACATATGTAACATATGTATATGTATGCAATATACTGAAGACTGTTAGTCATGTCATACATCCTGCAACGGCATCTAAGCGAGAAAAGTATGTAGCATATGAATAGCGTATGCTTCGCAATGATTTCTGTAGTAAACATAAGGATTCCGTATATTTTTTATAATATACCGCTGTCCAGAGAACGGATTTTTCTGTGTATGAGCCTACTTTCGTTATCCAACCGTTCGTAGATTTAAATTTGAATAAGTGCCTAATTAATTATTAAGAGTATTTTCTATTATCTTGTTTCATTTTGTCAATTCAAGTGACCGTACAAGGAATTCAAATAATAAAAAAAAAAGAAGCAAATACCAGAAAGTTTTTATACCTTAATATCTAAGTAATGCTGCTTTCTAAACAGCATGGCAAGTCATACCACGTAATAACTCATTTTGTCCATTTACTACACTATCAGTAAAAACAATACCGAAATAAACCAAAATAAGGCTTTACGTGCTAACACAGCAGCACCACTGCACAGTTCGACGTCATTTACAAAGCTAAGAGATGCGGGAACATCGTTTGTAATACATCTCTGTATATAATTATCTATCATCTGATGCTTTTCTTTTAGAAAGTAGTAAGGCTATCCCGTCTTCTTCGACTAGCGACTCAATAAAAACTCCAAAAATGTTATTCTTCTGTAATATACTGTATATTAACCTTGAAAATTACATTACTACGCACTTTCAGTTAGTATTTAACCCCCACATTGGAGACTAACATACTCAGAATTTAAATTTGTTTGTTGGAATTGAAAATACTTTTTCAACACCAGTGTAAAAAGACTTAAACCTGCAATCCGAATCACAAAATTTACACTAGCAACCAAACTCTAGATTTCCATAGCAAAAAAGTTAATGTTGATAGTTTAGCTATAACAAGTTAATTAAAATATGTGTTTCACTGGTGCAATTTGCCATAGCATACTGTGACAATGAAACAAAGGGCAACTGCAAGATTGTTCGCCGTTACCAAGAGCAATGACGGGTAAAGGTTTTTAGAACAAGAAACTTTAAGTGGGCCAATAAACATATTAATATTATCAATGGGGCATTTTATAAAGGTAACCAAGAAAGTTCTGTCTCTTTTTGTGGAAGTCTGTGTTCAATTGGCCCTCACACCCTGAATTGAATGCTAATGAACATAAGGTGAAGGTCAGTTCTTGGTGTGGGAATATCCAACATACAGGGTCACTACGAAAGTTTTGAGATACGCATTGTTCTGGCAACAGTATTTGAATTCCAACAATTACATTCGGTAGTGATATCCAGAGCGAAGAAGCAAAGCAAGTTTCAACTCGCCTAACTTACCGGCGTGGCCGTATCGCCTTCACTTGTTTGTTGATGTGAGCTGTATTCGGTTGTCTAGAATGGAGCTCGAAAGAGAACATTTGCAGGCAATGATCCTTTACGATTTCAAAAGTGGTTTGAACGAGACACAAAGCCTTGACCGTTTGCAGGGGGCATTTGGGGACCTTGGTCCTTCCCGTGCTACAATTTTTCGGTGGTTTGGTGAATTCAGAAGAGGCCAGACATTGCTTAAAGATGAAGAGAGAGCTAGACGTCCTGAAAACATTGCCGCTGTGGAACAAATGATTCGAGAAAATCCTCGAACAACTTTCAAGGACATTGAATCTACAGTGAACATTGGATCGCCAGCAGTAATAAAAATTCTTCATGATCATCTTCGACTCAGGAAGGTTTAATCTCGTTAGGTGCCTCACACTTTGACTAATCACAGCAGAAGCGCATGCGTGTGGAATGGTGTGAAGAAATGCTTGCAAGATTTGATGGAGGCAATTCTCGATGCGTCCCTGGCATTGTTACTTGGGATGAGACTTGGATCTATCAATTTAAGCCTGGAAATAAACGCCAGTCTACAGTTTGAATCTTGCCAGACGAAAATCCACCCACGAAAGTGAAGCGACCGCGAAGTGTGAGGAAGAAGATGGAGAAGACTTTCTTCTCCAAATCTGGTCATGTTGCAACTGTTCCACTTGAAGAACAAAGGACTGTTATTGCTCAGTGATACACCACTGTTTGCCTAACAAAAGTGTTCCAAGAAGCTTCGGGAACGGCGTCCAAGGACTGGATTTCGTGGAATCCTGCTTCATCATGATAACGCGTCCGCACACACGGACATCACAATTCAGTTTTTAGAATCTACGGAGGTCAAACTTCTGACTCATCCGCCGCATAGCCCTGACCTGGCCCCGTGTGATGTTTTCTGTTCCCCAGGATCAAAGATCGTATGCGTGGGAGGAGATTTCGAAGCCCTGAAGAAGCTGTAGTGGCCTACGAGAATGAACTTTGAACACTTGAAGAAAAAGACTGGCAACACTGCTTCCAAAAGTGGTTTTCGATAATGCAAAAGTGTGTACAGTGTAATGGTGAATACTTTGAGAAAATGTAAGTGTTAAATTGATTTTAAGTGTGTAAGTTATTTCACATCTCAAAACTTTCGTAGTGACCCTCGTACTACCTGGTTGCAGCAGTTCAGTTACACTGTGAACTTGCGTAAGGACAGAGTGAACATGGGAACTCCACAGAGAGTCATAAGGTCGTGTATGCTGTACGAGTTCAAACTAGGGTCAGCAGGGTGTAAGATATGCCACGCCTTTAGTGGGGGTGTCGTGACTACGTGGACATGCAGTGGTGGTTTAATAAGTTTAAGGACGGTGACGAAACACTCGAAGACGCACCATGTGCCGGAAGAGCAACACATGTACAAAATGAAGATCTTCAGGCAGCAATGAAAGCGAACAGTGGCTTGACATGTGGGTAACTGGGACTAAAATTCAGTGTGAGTTGAAAAACCTTTCGGCAGCAGCTCCATCAAATTGGGAAGCACTACAAGTTGGGTCGATGTGTCCCACGTGATTTGACCTCCGTGCTAGAAGGAAACGCAAGCAGTCACCTGTGTTTCTTTGCTATCTCTTGTGAGAAAGGAGCCATTTCTAAACAAGGTGCCGTCATGTGATGAGAAATGGGTCCTGTACGAAGCTCCATGGCACCGATATAATTAGTTAGCATCCCATGAGCCGGTTCCAAAACTGCCGAAGCGAGCACTGCACCAGAAGAAAGGCCTCTTGTATGTTTGTTGGACTGGTCACGGCATAGTGCATCGGGAACTGCTTCTAGCTGGTCAGAGCATCAATGCAACTATGTACTGTCAGCAGTTGAGCCGTGTTTAAGAAGAACTCAAAACTCTGGAGCCAGAACTTGTGAATCACAAAGAAGTCCTGTTACAGAACAACGCGAAACCTCACGTGGCTAGAATGACCCGGGACACCATTCTACGCCTTGGATGGGAAACACTATTACATCCGTCACACTCTCCGCACATTGTACCAGCCGATTATCACTTGTTCCATTCCTTGGACAATTACGTTAGAGGATGCTATTTCAAATCTCTAGTAGAGGTAAAAATGCACTTGATACCTTCTTCGTTTCATGGCCCATCAAATTCTACCGCGATGGAATCCAGGGCCTTCCAGAACATTGGCAGAAGGTCGTCAATGCTGATGGGGACTTTTTTTGATCTTCCAGGCCCGTCTTAGGTGACATATCGATGTTCGAAAGAGGTGGGTGAGAAAGCGACAGAACTTTCTTGGTTAACTTTATACAAAATTCTTGGAATACTAACACCAATCAATGATTAAAAGATTATGAGCAAGAATGTGATGAATCAAATTGAGGCTGGATTTCTAAAAGGTTCTCATAATCTGGTTAGAATTGGGCGTACCCTACTTACTCTCATTAGTGAAATTAAATGGCCATCTGTGAATCCTGTTGTTCACGAGATGAGATGAAACAATTATTATTTTCTAGTCTCATAATTTTTTGTAAAGTCTCATCTCGTCTCGAGAGCTTCTTGCCCCGTAGATGTATAAACAGTATACTCCCGAGTATCCGACCTAATGTTGCTCTGAAGGGCAGGCAGAATAACAAAAAATGCGAAAAGTCCGGAGTTCTAAAATTAATCACTTCTTGCCCCATCTTCATTATTATTCTGATCTCTTAGTACAGAGCAGTACTTTATAAATATAAATGTTTGTTATGTTCTGTACTGTACGTTTAATATAGATATAATCTGGGATAGATAGTAGATGGATAGATAAATAGATAGATAGAATTCTGTTAGGAAACAAATCATATAAGGTAGAAACAAAAGTTCTTACGTTCTAGAACGCAACGCAAATTTTACCACCTTGGATTCGAACTAAGAACTGTTCCTCACGTTCAAATAAAACCCCTTTCGGAGGGGAAAACATATTATAGAATATACAATAATGTATTTTGTTAGTTAGAGTTAGTCAAAGCTTTACCAAAACCATCTTTTGCTGTATTAAAATTCCAAACGTTTATTCTCACCAATACAATAAATATAAAGCACTCAGAAGAATTAACAATTAAGACCTGGAAATCTTTTATTGATGAGTGAAAAATTCTCTATCAGTGGCTTAAGAAAAATATCTTGGCTCCCGCCTGTTCAAATTTCTGTCTGCACATTGAATTGAAATAATTCAAAGTTGCTTGTTTTCACAATAAAGTAAACAAGTGCGAGAAGTACAGAGGTGTTTTCACAAAGGACATCTCCAGTAACTTCCTACTTTTTTGACCGGTGAGTACCAGGGTCGATATGGATATATAGAGAACCGGTAGGCTCCGTAGGTCACGAATACGTTGGTCTCGATATCGCAAAGTGAGGTGTGTTTGAACAGGAGTCGATAAACCGATCAATGATCCCGACAGTGTTGTAGTCACTCCTCGGGTCACCGTGCGCCACTGGAGAGGCTTTCGGTGGAGATATATGGGTCTATCCTCATCTCCTGTCTCTGCTGCGTAATTCTATGCAGCACATTATCCATGAAACTGCAAAGAACTTGCTGGATCCTCATAAAAAGTGACGAGAACCCTGCCAAAAGTACGGGTTGTGTACATGTGGAGGCGCGTATTTCCAGTGACCGACGGGGCCCTCAGGCAATGTGGATATGGGGAGAACGTGCAGACACGCTATGCAAACCCCGATGTCGCATTTGAAGTTGTTCCTGTGCCACGGCCCAAAACAACCAGACACTACTGATCGCTTTCTGGATATTTCGACTCATGCGTCAGGTGAGCTTGGTTTGTGTGTGTAAGGGAACAAATTGAATTGTGCCTCCTCCATAACATACTCCTAGTTACGGGCCTGCTGGATATCACAACCAAGCCCAAGAATGGGTTTCAATTGAAACCAAACCAAGCTCAGTTGACAGGTGTCTCGAAATAGCTGAGAGCGATCAGTAGTGTCTGGCCGTTTTGAGCTCTGGCACTGGAGCAAAAATGCGACGTCGGGCTTTCCATATGGAAACAAGCATGTCTGTTTGTTCTCCCTATACCCACATTACCCGGGAGTCTCGTCGGTCATCGGAGATACGCGCCCCAGAAGTAAGAGATCCGTTTCCAGCTGTTAAGACACAACTTCGACTACAACGAAGGACCATAATCTAAGACTAAAATCTAATACAGTGAAACCTCTGAATAACGGACACCAATGGGACATGAATTTTTGTCCGTTATTGAGAGGTGTCCGTTACAGAGAGGTTACAGAAATTTAATTTCTCACAACGGTAATTGTATGCAGCAATATACAGTGAATTCATTATGTATGAGCGTACATACGTAAAATTCAATATGAAAATACTCTATTTAGTACGTATTTGAATTACTGGGAGGGATGAAGGAGAAATTCATTTTTGTTAAATACCGTAATATTATTGCTGGGGAATGTTGTAATATATTCGTATACCGGTACTGCAAAAGATAATGCGTGTATGTTAATTTTCTTAAGTACATGTAATCACTCTGTACGCATTTCTCATTTATTTCAAATTCTCAAAACCTTCTCAAAAGATGTGTTAGGAACCAACTAATCGGCTAAACTCTTTTGGTTAGCGAGAAAAGGCATAATTTCTCCTCTACAAGGGTAACAAAACATGTGTGTGAGTGCGTTTGTGTATGTGTACTGACAGTGAAAAAGGAACCCGGGAAAATTCCAACCCAGACTTGTTCCAGTATCATCAGTAAAAGAAAAATTTTGCTTGTCCAAAAAAACGTAATAGAGGAAACATTGCTCGTTGAAAATGTTATTGTAAAGCAAACAATGTTTTGTTACCTATGAAACTGTCGGGAAAGATGCAAGGCCCAGAGGCAAAAGGACTAAATTTGTTAGGGAAGGGAAGATGGTTCGCATAGAATTCTTGGCCATACGACTGACTCTGCATGAGTGTTATCGCGTATTGAAGGTTTTCTAGGATTTCCACTAGAAAGCAGTTTATTGAGGGCAGAAAAAAAAGAGAATAATTTCAAGTTCAGTTTGAAGTGTTCTGTTTGATGGTTCATCAGGTCTAGACTCGTGATAGATACGCTTGTGAGGAATAATATATCGCAGAACCGAGAATAATTCCTGTACGTTATGAAGAGGTTATTGAAAGGTCTGGGAGAAAAAAAGGACTGTCCGCGTCCGTATCTGAGAGGGCCCCTAAAAGAGAGGGTTTTGTTCCATAAGGGAACATATATTTTTACAGGGACAAAAAAATGTGTTCGTATTATAGAGGTGTCCGTTAAGGGAGGATTCACTGTATTACTATATTAGGATTTTCGGTTTTAAACCTAAGTGTTTGTGTACTATATATAAAACGGAAAACGAACTTCCAACTAGAGAGGCCATAAGACAGGATTGTAAATACGTCGAGCGGTAAGATGTAAAAGCAAGGGCGTACACAGCCAATATATTTTCGGGGAACCATGAAATTTTTCAAGAGGGTCGAGCTTTACATTTTTAAGCGAACTGAAAGTCTTGTTTCAGGCTGTGAAAGCAACTATAATTGGGCACGATACTGCATACATATTATTATTATTGTCATTATTATTATTTACATATTTACAGTTGTAACATGAGTTTTGACACAGTAGAAAATTAGAATAACATGTTTTAAGAAATCTGCCGATAAACTATTAATAAGAAAAGAAAAAAAGTGTTCTAGGAATCTATTTGCTTGACTTCGCTTTCATCTGAGTGAAAAAAGATGTTAAAATGGAGTCAATAATAAAAGAACACCAAATTTACGGGGGGAATGGGTCAAAAGATTGCTATTTTGTCCAATAATTAGTTTTTGGATCAGGGGCCACAAAATCTTTGAACGACCCCTAAATCGAATTTTCGTATTTTCTACGGAATAAGCACATCATACTGAGCCAAAGTTTGGGTTTGGCTATACTATATGCAGTTCTCCAGATATAAGGCGAAAAAAGGATTTTTTAAAAAATATATTGGATCTTTTGATCCAAAAATATATTCCTCACTTTATTACGGAGTTTCTCTCTCTTACTATCTATTTTCTCTTTATAATTAGGCCGATAGTTGAGAGTTTACTGTACTTGACTTTTGAAAATAGTGTAATGACTTGTGCGCTGAAAAATTAAGTGACCATTTTTCTGGAGACTTCCAAGCATATACATTAAGATGGGCTGCAAATATTCCTGTGTTCTATTTGGTTGGGTTACGCAAAATTAATGTAGCGATTCGGGTACTTTTACTTTGATACCTGTGGCCATATAACTCTTGGACTTGTTCTGGTTGTATATCTTGTTAATATAATTCCAAGGCTTATGAAGTTTGTATATATACGAGGTGCATACAAAAAGTAAGTGCCGTTTTGTTCTAAAGTTCACTTTTTTTTTTTTTTTGTCATTTTAGGTGAGCAACTGTGGCGTCATAGACCACCATGCTTCTTCTCTAAACAGAGCAGGTTTTGTTTACTAGGTGGCAGCAGTTGAGTCACAGTGTCTGAATGAGTAAGATGTATTTCTGATGAAGAGCTGAAATTCTTCACCGCAGCTGGACGTTGTACGGCAGATATTCATCATCATCACCAATTGGAGGACGAGGTGGTGATAGTGTTCTCGCAGGAAATACTGTTAGGAAGTGGGTGGGTGAGTTCGAACCGGTTCCTGGTGGAATCGGTTTTCGGCTCTGAACGGATCCGGTTCCGGAACAGGTTTTTCGGATCCATGTCTGGAACCGGTTCTGAAAACCAGATCTCCAAGAACCGGTTCTTCGCGGAACCGGTTTTGCCGGAACCGGAACTCATTGGCTAAACAGGCAAAACAGGCAATCTAGCAAACTCACTTGGCTAATCACCCACTTGTGGACAAAATTTTTTGTGGGGGTCACAAGCGGGTGTGGGTGGGGAGAGCACAAGCGCGTGGTCCTCTTTGCAGTGTTTTCAAGGTGAACTTTGTGCTTCCTTTACTGGTCTTTGGGGGCTATCGGATCCAGGTCTGGAACCGGTTCCTAAGATCCGGTTCTGGAACCGGGTTTTCGAATCCAGGTCTGAAACCGGTTCTGGAAACATGATCTCCAAGAACCGGTTCCACCGAAACGACAACTTTGTGATCATCTCTTAAGTTCGAACGAGTGTGAAAGATAAGCAGAGGTCTGGACGTGCAAAAACAGCATTAACTAACGCTAACATGACCATGTCGAGAATTTCATCATGGAAGATAAGTGTGTCATCATACGGGAGATTTGTACTACACTGGAGCTAACAATGGGAACAATAGAACAAACTGACTGGACATAAGGAAAGTTTCTTGTCGCTGGGTTTCAACACCGTTCACTTCCCGTAATCATTCGTCTCCCTTAAACTAATGAACACAAAAAACTGAAATTTCGAACCATGAAAATATTAGCAAGGGGTCATTGTATGACTTATTTTATGATATACAAGGTTAACAGTGTTGCCTACCCAATATAAAGTTGAATTTTTTCGAATGGCACTACATCAGATTATTACATATTTCAAAACTACATGTAAAAGGAAGACATACAATACCATACTAGTCATGTAGTATTCCAAACTAAGGACGTGTTATAAACATCGACAAACAACCAAATTTTGGCGGGCTTTACAACAGTGATAAAGTAAATGATACAAACA
Organism: Thermobia domestica; assembly: GCF_964235325.1. Taxonomy (NCBI): domain Eukaryota; kingdom Metazoa; phylum Arthropoda; class Insecta; order Zygentoma; family Lepismatidae; genus Thermobia; species Thermobia domestica. Next base: position 267,440,013 of record NC_137463.1, read on the forward strand.
GGTAATGCACATATAAAGTACTATAATATCGCATATTGTGGTCATTATATGACATATTTTGAATAAATAGAAACAAAATTCCGAGAAATTGAATATATGATGTTTTCAAAGGACTTTATTTCGAAAAAGTGTTTAGATAAGTATCACATTCAAGTACATAGATGGTTGTCAATAGACAAAGATCATAATGCCGTTTACAGCTATTTTATATCTCAAACGATTCCAGAGATATTAAAAAAGTGGTTAAATTTGGTATATTGCTTAAAATGGTGTATTCATGGGAACTTTCTAAACACATTTTTATTTACTTTGCTTCTATAATATTACAACAATACTTTTTGGTAGGTGTAACTACAAAATTGAAATAAGTTTCTGGAATTACACAGTTTTAAACACTGTTGCAAACCTTAACATTCTTTACCGTATCTCCAGAACGGTCTGAGATGTCAAATTGCTGTAAATAATGTTGTAATCTTCAAATCTATTGAAAACGATCTATGAAATTGGACAAGGTACTTATCTATGCAGTGTTTTCGAAATAAATGCTTTTGAAACAAGAAGTCACATTTTCAATTTCTTGTAACTTTGTTCGTAATCATTTGATATCCGTCATACTATGATCATAGTACTAGATACTAAAGTGCTTTGGATGTGTATTACTACGTTCGACTTATTTCCTTTATCACTGCTGTAGAGGTCGCTAAAATTTGAGCATTTGTGATAGCGTCATTCGTTGGCAACACTGCACGACAAGCGCATTATTGTATGTTTTCCTTTAACATATAGATTTGAAATATGTAATAATCTGAGGTAGTGCCATTAGAGAAAAAAACTACAACTTTATATTGGGTTGACAACACTGTTAACCTTGTGGTATCATAAAATTTGCCAAACTGTCCCCTGCTAATATTTCCATGCTTTGTAATTTCAGAGTTTTTTGTTTACTAATTTAAAAGTTACAGAGGCATATCAAGATAAATTATCCACTCTGTATACATAGGGTATTATAAAAATGTGTCAATATTTTGGAAACATATTCCTTACATCAAACTAAGAAAAAAACTTCATAATGGACCTGTACTCAAAAGTGGATAGTTTCGGAGTTATAAGGTGGCGAAAACGTAAAATAAGTGAAGTTTAAAAGTTCATAGCTCAACTACTATGGAACCTATCGTAGTCAGATCAGGACATCACTGAGGAACTGGTATGTGAGCTATCCAAATCCATGTTGAAGAATGCTTGCATACTAATTTTTAGAGAGGTAGGTGGAGAGTGATCAAGTATTCCCAAACAGTCTCCCTAAAAATGATTGTGCAAATACCAGAAGTTCTGTAAGATGGATATTTGGATAATTCACATACAGTGAAACCTCTACTAACGGACACCTCTATAAAGCGGACACCTCCCTTAACGGACATATTTTGTAATCCCCAAACACTGTAATAGGATAAAACATATTGGCAAACCTCTCTAAAGCGGACACTCTCTAGTACGGCCACGGACAGTCTTTTCTGTTTTTATAGGTATTATTTACCTCCGTATTACGGACACTTCCTCTAGAAATAAGTTGAAAAGTGTAGTAAAAATACATTTTTAGTAATTCATACATGTGTCGCCAAGGAAGCATTGTTACAACATTTTGCCCCACAAATGTCTGCTCAGCAACCCAGACGAAGCGTCTCTGTTTAACAACACTCTTATGTCCTTTGCTTGCATCCCACTCCCACCCAAGCTGTTTTAGACACAAAAGTGATTGACAGTTGGCCGATGTTAGGGATGACACATTATGCTACTGTCCCGTTGGAGTCTCTAACCAACCAGAAGACAAGTTTAGTACTTGTTGCCCTCAGGTATGTATATTGTCTCCAAAAGGACACTTCAGGACTGCATTACCCCACAAATTAAAGCGCCATACTGAAATCGAAGGAAGTACTGATAAGTGTAAAGTGCAGAGAACTATAACATATTATTTCCATGTTGTGCCTCGAAATAGAGTATTGGATGACAGAGGATAATGCATGTATCATAATATTCGTAAATGCGTGATTCATGCAAAAAAATATTTTTTCTAATTGTATATTACCTTGCTCACCAATTTACATAACAAAATACTGAAACCTCTTGAAGGCGGACACCTCTCTATAGCGGACAATTTTTGATTCCCCACGGCTGTCCGCTTTAGAGAGGTTTCACTGTATTAGTTCCTCAGTGATGTCTTGACCCGACTACGATGGGTCCTATAGTAGTGGAACTATCACTTTTTCACGTTTTCGGCACCCTATAACAAGGAGACTACGCACTTCCGTCCACAGGTCCATATAAAGTTTTCTTCTTATTTTGATCTGAGTAATCTATTCTCAAAATTTTGTGACAATTTTTTTGTAACACCCTGTATAAAAAGAAACTGCAGGCATTCTGTCGACTCCTACTTAGAAAAGAAAAAGATGCATAACGCACGCTACTTTGTAAAAAACATTTTACGGTTTACTTTAATCAAACATGTAGGAAATGTATTGTCAGTCGTAAAAGTGTATTAAAGAGGGCAAAATACGGAAGTAAATGGAACACGGCCTTGGTACTAGAAAATTTTCTCAACATTCAATGATGTAATGTATTTTTCCCACCAATGTATTTAATCTTCATATATTACTTAACGTTATGCGACAATTCTACATGTGTGCAACGCCACTAATGAGAACAAGAAATCCACAGAATCACTGAATTGAATTTAATTGCTTTTATCTTTTCAACTTCTATAAGAACATATTCCACCGTACAAAGGGTGATAAAAGATATTTTATTCTCTTGTGCTCTCTACAAACATATATTTATTCTTATAGTTTCTGTACGTATTTCACAACATACGTATTCACATACATTTTGCCTATTCTCTTTTCAATATGTTGTCGGTAATTCCTGGATTATTATTGTATAAATACTTTCTCATGAAACAATTAAAAATCTTCTGGTCCGTAGTTCAGACCGTTTATGGGACTGATACCAAACGTTGTTTGGAATCTCCTGGCTCAACTGATGAATTCTTTGTCTTTATATTATTAATGTCAACACTTTCTACAGTTTCTTTTTTCACTTTATTTTTTAGATTTCCAAGCTATGCTACGCACAGGTATAGTAAGTCCTATACCCAGTGGTCGAAGTGAGACGGTATGCGATGGTATGCCATACCGCCTCTGGTTTTTCTGTGATGAAGGCATAACGTCTCTGGGTTTCCAATGATTAAAACATACCGTCACTGGAAAGTAGATGCTAAATACCTTTCACAAATCCATTTATACATGGTAATTGACGAATAGCATTTGCACGTAAAAAGATTTTTATTTCTTATGTAGAAATAATTTCTAAGCTGAGAACAACGACATTTTTGTTACCTTTTTCCTACCTTTTGTTTTTAAAATGAGGTGTCTTCAAAGAAGTTACCTATTTCTTTTTTTTACTAGCCTTTGGCTAGCTGGGGGCTCAGCCCCCAGATCCCCAAGTCTGCTCGGCCTATAGCTTCGCATTTCTTATCTATCGGCCGTTGCATCAACAGTGTATTTCATGAACATGCTCTTCATATTTCCTGAGTCTGCCCATCCGGGGGCTTCGCCCCCACACACTGCCTTTGCTCGGCCTACGGTCTCGTACCTCTTGAACCCACAATTCTATCGTTTCTTTTCCTATTTGAATTATCTAAAAGATGATTTTGTATCCCAAGAAAACGACCATTTAAATAGCATGGGAATTTCTTCATCCCCCTTTAGACCCGTCATCACCATCATCATAGGTATTCTGCCTTTATTGGCAGGTCACTTGCCGCTGAGAGACCCCTAAAAAATTAAAAATATTCACTTTTGGCAATTATCCTGTTGGTTAGTCCTAGAAGGCTACAATCATGCCAAATTTCATCATTCTAATCCTGCCGGAAGTGTCTAAACATTTTTGGGTGTAGAAGACTTCCCATATAAATAACATGGGAAAGATTTTTCAGTTCCGCATAAAACCTCTCTACGATTGGAAATTTTTATTTCTGATGATTCACTTAGGTAACGCTAACGAAAATGGCCCAAGGTTCAATGCTGCAGTCACTAAAGTTCTCCACTAAGCACCAACTTGTGTCTTTAGCCAACTCCATCCAGTTTTTAGTTTGTATTTCTATTTCTGAGTTATTCATCTTAATGTTATCCTCCCATCTGCACCTAGGTCTTTCTACTGGGATTTTTTTCTATTGGTTTCTTTTTTAAAATTTTGAAAGCATTCAAACTTACTTCCATTCTGGTTACATAACCTACCCATCTGAGCCTCCTAGACTTAATGACCCTTACAGTGTATGACAAATGGTATAATATTATGCAGTTTCTTGGTAAAGGGTAATAACTTAGACAATGAACTCAATTTACTAACAAACAACTCTAATAATGCATCTTTTAGAAATGATTCTTCCTTCTAGTGTACTTGATAGAAATCGTTAATATTGAAATTAAATTATTTCATATATACGAACTTTGCTGGAGATTATAAATTGTGTATATTAAAAAAAATATATGATTCACTTCACAATTTTGCAGTTCTGATGGTTAATTATCTAGTACAGAAACTCTTTGGTCATCATATGTTTGAGTGAGAAGGAAACGGAAGAACCTCGGTGAAACGCATGGACGCGATGTTGTGTATCATATATTCACATCATCCGGGACCGAAATGGGTACCTCTCATAGCGTTTTACTATTGAGCCATCATAGTCCCACATTCGCTTTTCACGAATTAGCAATTTTCAATTTTCAAGCCGAAGTAAACTACAGTTATTCTGTGGTTGTAGGGAAGAAAAACTGAAATCGCGTTTGAAATGAAATGAAATCTTTGAGTTTTACGTCCCACGGTTATGCCGGTTAGGCTAAAGGAGACGGTGATGATGTGTAACGAATGAAATGGTGGAATGAAGAAAGTGGGAGGAAACGGGAGAACCCCGAGAAAACCCACGCACACGGTGTTTGTCCACTAGAAAGTTCACTTGGCGGGGGCTGGGATCGAACCCGGGACCCCTATCACCAGAGGTGAACGCTCTACCACTGAGCCACCGCGGCCCCAACTAAAATCCCGTTTGAAAATGTTGTAACAACTTTAATTGTAAAATTTGATTTCGATACTTTGATGGCATGTGGCATCTAGTCATGTGTGTACATACATCTGGGAGAACAGAGAGACAAACATCCAGAAACATGTTTTTAGAGATAGAGGGATCGTGAAGCGTGAAAACGTGTTAAAAACTCGAATTCGCTTGTTTCTTATTGTCTCAACTTTCTTCACCTATTACCAGTGGCGTATTTAGGGGGTGGCTATGGGGCTGAAACCCCTTCCGAAATATGTGCACAACTTCATTAAAATTTGTCGACACACTAAAGGAAAATATAAGCTTATTCACGTATTGTGCATAGCCTCTCAGGAAATAAATCCTAAATATGCTACTGCCTATTACCAAACACTGTTACTGTCACCAAATCTAGGAGGATCAGGTGGGTAGGTCATGTAGCCAGAATAGAAGAAAGTAGGAATGATTTCAAAGTTTAAATTGGAAATCCAATCTTAAAACGACCATTAGGAAGACCTAGGCGCAGATGGGAGGGCAGTATTAAAATAAATCTCGCAGAAATAGGAATACAAAGTAGAAACTAGATTCAGTTGGCTGACAGAAGTCAATGGAGAGCTTTTGTGAAGGCCGCATTGAACCTTCGACTTCCATAAACCATAAAGTTAGCTAGTTATTGCCGCTGGAATATACTTAAAAAAAAAAGTGTTGGTTTTCATGAGGCTGTCTCGTAGGGCGTCCATATAGGAAAGGGGAGACAATTCACCTTCCTTTGCACTTCAGAACTTTTTACTTTTGAGGGGCCGCGGTGGCTTAGTGGTAGAGCGTTCATTTCTGGTGCTAGGGATCCCGGGTTTAATCCCAGCCCCCCCCCAAGAGAACTTTGTGGTGGACAAACACCGTGTGCGTGGGTTTCCTCGGGGTTCTTCCGTTTCCTCCCAATTTCTTCATTCTACCATTTCATTCATTACTCATCAACACCATCTAATTTAGCCTAACCGGAATAATCGTGGGACGTAAAACTCAAAGATTTCATTTTTTACTTTTAAAAAATTGAAAGAAAAATATATGTATAAAATAACTTTGTATTTAATTTATTACTTCTACTTATATATAACATTGCATTACTTTGGGCTATGTCCATTCCAGAGTATAAGAAACAAGACAAAAAGCTCAAACTAATTATAGTGAACATCTTCGCAAATTCTTTTGTGTGTATTTCATTTATCATTTATCATTATACGTGTATTTCTATGTTATAACAAGGAGTTTAATTGTACTGATTCCGTAACAGTTAACAATTTTCCGGATGTCCACAAGTAATCATACATTCAATATTTAAATGATTAGATGTATAGTAAGTAATAACAGAAATCGCTCCCTCCTCCGTTACTTGAAATCAGCGAAATGGACACCCATCCTTGCAGTTGAGTGAAAGTGTAGACATGTCCACTTTTTGCTATCAATACTTGAACCTTATCAGTCATGGTTGCATAATTTCATTTTGAAGTTTCATTCAAGTTAAAGGACAACGGAATAACCCTCTAAAATCCAGATATACAGTTATTGTCCACTACAATGCCTCCGTAACGAGGTCATATGACTCGATATTGCAATTTCAAAGGCGAGTGGCCTACCTCTCTGAGTTTCTACGACCACGATTTTACTATTATAGAAGCTCAATTTCATTAATGGATCACTAACACATATCTTTGGCCATAAAGTTAATTGCGATGCATTGAAACAAACACTTCATACTATTCTATGCGTAAGTGTTCATGCGCACGTGAAAAAAGAAATATCTCAGGTTATTACCGTTAAGATAATTGTAAGCTAGGTTGCACAGCATACTAATTTAAACGAACTGAAATTCTTGTCACATTAGTCCCGTAATAAAAGTAATTAATAAAACGTATGAAGTCATTTCTGTAGTGTCTCAATTATACAGTAGCTCCACATTACAGCACTTACCGCTGCTAATTGGTCATTTCTTCTCTACTCATTACGTAAGCAAGTTGTCTCCCTTTGGCATCTAAACACCTTTCATGGTTTACTCTTAATATTCACGCCCTCAGGGTTAAGAAGCCTAACATCTTGTAAAACAAAACATCTAACATCTTGTTATGACTTTGTTTACCTTCGAAGGAAACAGTATTGGTTATAAGTAATATTTTGCAATATAATTTATGCAAATGTCCTAACAAATTGCTACTCAATGGTCAACTTGCTAGCATTGCATTCCTGGCTTTAATGTAGTCCTTATTTCGTAAACAATTATTTGTATTTAGCATTATTATTGTTGAAGCTGAATGAAAAATGAAGCTGATAATTCTAGGTTTAATCATGCATAAAATAGAATTTTATACAAGAATAAACAAATGCAAGTGGCGTTTCACATTCCATAATCATATTTTATATGTTCAGTGATATCTATATATATAAAATTGAAAATCACTATGTTTGTGACTCTAAATCTCCTGAACCGCCCGACTGATCTCGATCAAATATGTAACATGGATGAGGTTTGAGGCTGCGTTGGATTTTGGCTATTCACTTCGACGGTAGAACTGAGGGGTTAGGTGATGGAGGGGTTATAGAAATAAATAAAACTTAATAACTCCTGAACCACTCCACCAATCTTGATCAAATTTTCAACATAGATGAGGTTCAGGCCTGGGATCGTTTTTTGATTTAAATTTGACGGAGCAACGTAGGGGAGGAGGGGGAGGGGATATATATATATATATATATATATATATATATATATATATATATATATATATATATATATATATATATATATATATATATATATATGTGTGTGTGTGTGTGTGTGTGTGTGTGTAAATCAATTTATATAAGACTGAAAGTGACTATTTTTGTAACTTAATAAATCTTGAACTATCCGACCGATCTCAATCAAATTTTCAACATACATGAAGGTCCTGCATTGGTTGTCTTTTATCGTTTCACTTTGACGAGCCAACGTAGGGGAGGGGGATATATATGTAAAAAAAAATAAATAAATTAAAATGACTGCCTTTGTGACTTCATCACTCTTGAACCATCAGACCGATCTCAATCAAATTTTCAACATACATGAATTTAGAAGCAGGGATTACTTTAGGCTATTCACCTTGACGATGCAACATAGGAGACGGGAAGGGGAGAGAAATTTTAAAATGATCAAAAATGACCGATATGAGTGTTGAATCAATAGTTTTCGGGGTTGATGAGTGAAACAGTGACACTTCTGATGCTATTTCAATCCAAGTTCAACCCTGATACCTGCGGGGGGGGGGGCGGAAGGTACAACGTAGGGGAGGGGAATAAACATTTAAAAATGAACGAATGACTAATATTAGTGTAGAATCCATAGCTTTGGAAGTAGCAGAGGTTAACTGTGACAATTCCCATGCCGTGTACCGCAGCACGAAGGAGGGAGAAGGGAAGTTATATATAATAATAATAATAATAATAATCGAAAACGACCAATATTAGTGTTTAATCCATAGTTTTCGGGATCATTCAGATGACCATTGACGTTTTCGATCCAGTTTAAATCCCAAATCAGCCCCACCACTTAGGGAAGGGGGAGAAAGATATATAAAAATGATCTAAAATTGCCAGTATCAGTGTCGAATTTATAGTTTTCTGGGTCGCTTAGATCTACAGTGATACTTTTGATCCTATTTAAATTCAAATTGAATCCCACAACTTGGGGGAGGGGTAGGAAGAGATATTTAAAATGATCGAAAATGACCAATATTAGTGCTGAATCCACATTTTTTGGGGTCGCTGAGATGAACGGTGACAGTTCCGATGGCATGACACGCAACATAGGGGAGGGGCATATATATATATATATACACTCAAACTGTCCCATAATTCGTGTGTAAACTTTAATTTCATAGTATTCAGCACTCGTAAAAGCTAGAACTGTGAAATTTGCAGGCAATTTAGAAGGTCAGAAGATTTGTCTGATAGCGAAATGAGATCACGGGTGTTATAGCCTGCGGAGTTACAGGGTCAAAGGTCAAAAATGAGATTTTTTCCTTATGGGATTTCAATGTTAGATAGTAGTCTCACATGCCATTCTTTTGTATATCCATCTCAGGTAGCAAAAATTGGTATATCGTCATAAATTCTGATCCGAAACAATGTGATAACTAGAAATTTGTGCAATCGTGACCCCGTGACCTCTACCAGGTCATCTGTGACCTTTGCGGAGAAAGCTCCCTTTTCAACAGCTTATTGTACACGATTAATTCAGTTGAAGATAATGTTAAAAAGCATATGCATATAGGATCTACCTAAGATACTTTTTAGCAACTCGAAGAGATCAGTAATATCATCAGAGGTCAATGGTCACGCAGTTAAAATGTCATGTTTGATGTGTTAACAAGTAAGAAACTGTGATGTTGGAAATAATAAATAATAGTATTAAAAGTTTTAAAGTTGCCCTAAAATTTGACAAAACTTACTTAAGCGTAGGGATTTCGAAGAGGGGGGTTCCGTACCTTCAAGACACACTTCTGTAACTACCAAAATTTTAAACTAGAGCGTTCCACTGAAGTTTCATGTAGAAAGTATTCTACTGTATGTTTTAAGGAAAATAACTGTAATAGAAAATAACTGAATATCACTCAACAGTAAGGCATATAATAAACTAATTTTTAGGATATGCAGAGGTAAATATAAAAGCTTTGCTACAAAAATACCTACACAGACCATAATTCAATGAGCTCTGAAATACAATGTAACGAAATAGCCTATGAGATTCAGTCTACAGAGCAATTGTTACTTAAAGAATGGACATACACTATTTCGAGAATCGAGACAAGACGAGAAATGTTTACGATACTTTTCGTCTCGTCTCGATTCTCATCTCCAAAGCGAGACGATAATTTGAGTTAGCCTTGTCCTGTCTCGAATGTAAAATGATAATTCTCATTTTTTTGTTTGTTTTAGAAACGAGATTTAAAATTCCTCTTCTCGTGGGCAGCATTAAACAAAACCAAAATATTCTTGCAAAACGTCACGTTTGTGCTTGTAATGGTATGAACTGAGCGATAATTAGCTCCTAGCTTTTAATCTTCTTCGAGATAATAATAATTATTATTAGTTTATTATTGTTACTATTATTATTCATGAAGATTTGATAGTTCAAGTATTGAAACATCCGAGTATTCAAATATCTGAATATAATAAAATATGTGTCATCGTCGATCAATCGCCATCAAATATCCTAAAGTAAAAAAAAATGCCCGACGTGGATTCGAACAACGAACCTCCAGATTACTGATCCAGCGTCTTGACTACTGAACCACGATCACTACGCTTTATATGATTCGTCTTTAGTCTTATTACTTTAGGTTTCTTTGCCTACGCTTGCAAAGTTGTATTTCTTCGTTTCAGAACGTCTTTCGTATTCCTTTTATGATGATATAAGTGAATAATCTCCGGCAAAGTTTATATTAATAACTTGAGTTGTTCTTAAACCTATGGTTCACAAGTTTGTTTCTTCTCCACACGAAACCACAGAATTTAGGCACTTAAAAATATTTCAGAACAAACGAATGGAAAAGATTGTTTTAAAGCTATAACGTTGTAAACTTGATTCCTGTTTCTTTTTCAGCTGAATGGAAAGAGTGTACTACGTCATACTCACTGTTTTAGACAAGGAGAGGTGGAGGAGGAGTTGTATTGAATACTAGAACTACTAATCGATTGAGACATGTATTTCTAGATCCATAAGAAAACGCGGCAAGAGTTGTTATTAATTTGGATTTAGAATTTTTGTAACAATTTCTATGCCGTGAACTGTACCTATTTTGTGTGAACATGTTTCCGTCGATCCATACGGGAAACAAAATGTATAGCTGTGCTTCCGTGAGACAAAAATCTCAAGAATACTTGACGGATCACCATAAATTTTGGCCAAGGTGTAGAGGGTCGAAAATTAAGAATCGAAAGCAACCACTTCCGGTTTTAACGTTGATCGCTATAGAGCAAAAACGGTAATAGAAAGCGACAAGGGGGTTTTTAACAATCAATTATGCGTCCCAAGAATGCATGTCATCTTCATCCTTTATTAATATGAAGTAATAGAAATCTATTACCACTTCCGGTTTCAATATGAATTGTGGCAATATGACGTCATACAAACCAAGCTCTTGCAGGTGTTGTACACGTGATACTGCTACCTGTTTTAAATTAATTTCAACCAATATTTTCGAGTATGAAAAAGAATATCTTAAACATGACTTTATCTTATTATATTCATGTTCTGTGTTGTTGTGGTGGTGCATGATGTTTGAAAGAGCTTCTGGAACCTCCATTGAGAAACAAATAAAAGGAAAATCTCTGAAGAATGAGAAGGATTTTATAAAACCCATTGACCGATGTTGACACAGAGATTCTTCAGAATTAACGCTATTTGTTTGAACTTTCACCGACGGAAACTCTTTTCTGCTCTGTTGCTTCATTAGCATCTATGTGGCTTAGCAAAATAAACGTGGTTTCAAGCACGTACAGTAGTCAACATACAGTACACAATAAGTAGGCAACAAATATCCAGCAGTATTTCCTTTTCTAAGTTGACACCAAAAACACAGTTGAAATTTGAATGAAAAACGAAAAAAAAAATAAGTGACTATATCGCACCTACAAGTCAATAACCTCAGTAATAACGAGCGTATGCACGAAAGTCCAAGAATCATTCAATTCCTCGATACAAGTACCAAAAATTGATGTTTATTTAGAAAATAATAATAATAATAATAATAATAATAATAATAATAATAATAATAATAATAATAATAATAATAATAATAATAATAATAATAATAATAATAATAATAATAATAAACATTGTGAAAGTATGGGAGATCCGGGTTCGAGTTCATGAGATAGCCTACGAATCTCAAGTTAAGCTTTAGGTTTACGTCTCATATAGTCTCGGTGCTGACATTAAACTCGAAATCAATGATCATCATCAACATAATCATCGTCATCATCATCATAGGTTTTCTTCCATTATTGGCAGGTCACTTGCCCTAACTTAGGAGTTTCCATGCTCCACGGTCTTCCGCTAACTTCTTCGTCTTCACGTCGGTTTTTCTGTTTTGATATCGTCCATTAATTGTAGTCTCCTTACACCCCTCCCTTTCTTTCCTGCCACCATACCCTCTAGCACGTCCCTCATGGTATAGTTCCTCCTTACCCAATGCCCCAGCCAGTTTCTCTTCCTCTTGTTAATAATATCTGAAATTGTTCTTTTCTCTTCTCCCCCACCATTTCTAACACCCTCTCATTCGTAAAGATTGTAAAATGATGGTGGACTTACAAACTGTACGAGTTTAATATTCTAACCACAAGTGACTAACCTTATTTTTCTTTATCTACCACTCTTTTTCTCTTTGATGATCATTACTAAAAGCGTAAGTTGCTCTGGGTTTTTGGGTTTCTATAGAAGTATTACAGATGATAGATAAATTGAGAGAAAGGGAGATGAAAGAATCACTTAATCTTATCAAAATAATCATTTCTCGCTATCTATTACCGTTTTTACTTTTTTTTAAAAAAAAAATTAATATTCAAACTAGGAGTCATAGTAAAGTTTCTACCACTTATGGTTTCAGTAAAAGGATAAGAGTCGACGTAGAAGCTAATTGAAACACTTGGGACACTAAACGAAATTTCACTTACTCTCATCCACAGAAAGCTTCCAGAACAAGCACTAGTGCGTCCATGTATATAGATGCAGAATGTATCTGTCATCCATAGCACATAACTGGAAAAGTTTGATCCAATCGAGTTGAAAGCTTCGCAGAGTCTCTAGTAAAAAGTTTTCACAGACCTACAACAGGCATTGTTATAGATGATCTACGTTCTGGACTTTTACACTGTACACCTAGCCTTCAGAAACCAAAGTCAAGGGGATTGAGATAAAATTATCATTTCACTCAACCCAATCCAATGAGCAAGGAAACGCATATTGAACAATTCAGCAACACTCTTACCACAATGCGGCGGTTTCAAGTAAACACAACGGCCGATCCGTCAATTTCCGAAAATAAATTTTGCTAGGTTCACGCACATAAGCCAGTGCACTATTGAATATGCAACTTAATCTAATTTTCTCCTTTATATAAATAGTGATTTCGTCTGTTGTACAGTACGTTTGTACTCATCACATCTATACGAGTAGCTAATGAAGTTTTAGCATCAGTAGGAAATTCTTTGTATGTATAGGCTTAATAATAAAATATCCTTAATATTTCAATTGGAATATTAAGGGTAAACTATGGCTCAAGATAGCTGTAAATACAAGTTAATAAGATTATAGAATTGAGTTAAGTATCAAATGTTCGGTAGACAGGTGAGAGAACAACTTTATTTTTAACGTTGTAAAATTGATTTCGGATAATTCGAAACTCGTAACATGTAAAGATTACCATGATTGCATCGTATCTGCTATAGATTTCCTGAAGAAAGGTGTACCGTACGGAAAATTAAGCCAGCACTACGTCATATATAGGCCTACAGGGTGAACCTGAAAGATGTGCATAAACTTCGGGAAGTGATTTGTAACATTAAAAGAAGACAAAATGTTAGCTTGTATATTATCGAATTCCGCATCGTGTACGAGTAACAGAAGGTGCCAACTTGGAATCGAAAATTGAATTTTCACAATTGGAACCGAATGGAAAGATGTGTACAGCATACACGACGTGGGATTCGATAACATGCAAGAGGACTTCTTGTTTTCTTTTGATGTCACGAATCACATCCCGGAGTCTGTGCATATCTTTCAGATTCACCCTGTATTTATTCTAACTCATTCGTTTTTAAATTTGAGAATATGGTACACTTAATTTTTTATTATTGAGCATTCAAACTTCTGCATTGACAAATGTTCTTGAAAACATCTAATAATTATTTTTTTTATAGGATTTTACACAAATATTATCTGACTCACTTTCCAAGTTCTTAGTATTCTTATTTGTCTTTTCACTAAAATTCAAAAAAAAAAAAAAAGAAAAGAAAAAGAAAGAAAGAAAGAAAGAAAGAAAGAAAGAAAGAAAGAAAGAAAGAAAAAAGAAAGAAAGAAAGAAAATCGTAGTGACTGTAGTGAAGACCCTTACACAAGTGAGTTTTATGTCACAATTGCGAAGCTATAATAGACTTTCAAATTATTTAAATTCAATTATTCGAGAAGTAGTACAGCTATAACTTCTGATTGGAATAGAGGTAAAAAGAACTTATTCTTGTGGCACTAAATCCATATCAAGTAACTGCATCTCGCTATGTACAAAGGACCATGTCTCTTGCAACACTGTCTTATGAAGGCCAGTGCTCCTTGTGCCTGTGCGTGCAGCCTTGCGTTGGTATCTGTTACACAACTAGGCTCGCATCTTTTTGATATCACCTTGTATTACAGTTTTTCACTATGGTGGTCAGCTTTGAAATCATAAACCGTAAGCACAAACTTTCACATGAAATTTATTCTTGGAATGTTAACACTATATCAAAAACTCATTTCTTACAGTCTCTTACCGTTTTGCTTTATTAAAATCAATATTGAAACCGGAAGTAGTAGAAAATGTATACCACTTTTGGATTCAGTAGAAAGATACTGATGAAGATATATTTTCGTGAAATACTGAATCGTTTAAAAAAAAAAAAAAAAAAAGCTTCTGGCAATTTGTTCAGTTTATGTTCTATGGCGATAAACGATGAAAGTTAAACTTGCTAATTCCTACTACTTCCGGTTTGAACAGGGAGTTGACAGACGAGATGGAACCTACTCTCGAGATGTTAAATCAATTCCAGGAAACTGCTTTTACCGTTTTAACTTTGATGCCTGATGACAGACAGACGATAGGTGGATATAACCGTTCCATGAGATTTATGTGTAGCAAAGTTTGGAAGTTTAAAATAAATGATAAGTGTAAATAATATATGAACCTTATACCTACACATGCATTCAATTAATTTTCCAATGTCTGGATTGGATACAGGTATTAGACCTTATAGTATCTTTGTAACAAGACAACATCATCTTAATATTGGACTAAGGAAGAAATTGATAAAGTGCTGGAGCATTGGACTGTATGGTTCAAAGATTTGGACATTACGGAAGATAGAGAAGAAATATTTAGAGACCTTCGAAATGAAATGAAATTTTTTAGTTTTACGTTCCACGGTTATGCCGGTTAGGCTAAAGGAGACGGTGATTATGAAAAATGAATGAAATGGTGGAATGAAGAAAGTGGAAGGAAACGGGAGAACCCCAAGAAAACCCACGCACACGGTGTATGTCAACCAGAAAGTTCACTTGGCGGGAGCAGGGTTTGAATCCGGGACCCCATGCACCAGAGGTGAACGCTCTACCACTGAGCCACCGCGGCCCTTCCCTTCGCAATGCGGTATTGGAGAAAGATGGAGAAGATAAAATGGACAGAAAGAGTAACAAACGAGGATGTTTTAAAACGAAAAAATGAAATGAAATCTTTAAGTTTTACGCCCCACGGTTATGCCGGTTAGGCTAAAGGAGACGGTGAAATGGTGGAATGAAGAAAGTGGGAGGAAACGAGAACCCCGAGAAAACCCACGCATCCACCACAAAGTTCACTTGGCGACTTTTAAAACGGATAGAAGAGAAGAGGACGCTTCTAGCCACCATCTTTCGTAGGAAGACAAGTTGGATTGGACACATCTTGCGAAGAAATTGTTTTCTTCATACCGTCATTGAGGAAGAAATGGAAGGAAAGTGTGGAATAGGAAGAAGAAGAACACAACTGATCAATGATTTGAAAAATAGAAGTAAATATTGGGAGTTAAAAGAGGAAGCTGAAGATCGAGAAACGTGGAAAAAACATTTCCTTTCCAGGGCCAAAATTGAAATCAAGAAAACAAAAACTTCATTAATTCCAGGACCTGCCACAAGGCAGAATACTTAATAATAATAATAATAATAATAATAATAATAATAATAATAATAATAATAATAATAATAATAATAATAATAATAATAATAATAATAATATATTTGTGTACGACAAGGAGAATGAAAAGAAAATCGGAATGATATATGGAAATAGTCATAATGTATTTCCGTATTAGTTCATAGCCTATTTACGAAATTTCAACTTTCAGAGGAAACAAAGTGCTAATTCATTCATATTTTGAGGTAAATCCAGTTAAGCATTAGCCCTGCGGAACAAAGCGACATGTAAATGAGCTATATTTTAGAATCCTACCATTTTGACATAGTCGTTGAATGTGTTGTAAAGTATTGAATGTTTGTTGTGGCTTTTGTCACCCTTGTACTTAAAAGTTACGTAACGGTAATAAAACGGTAGGAGAGGTATTTGTAATTGTTTGTGGTTGGAGTCTGATGAAGAGGAGAAAATACTCACTTTGTCAAGAGGCTTCGACAAAAGAGAAACTGTTTTCACTTGAACTCTTTTGCCTGTTGACATAGCCAAACAAACGAATGAAATATTTAGGTCATTAACCTGAATTTTTAATAGCTTTATCTAAATACGGGGCTAATTTGCTTGTTTATGTTTTTATCTTTTCTTTTTCAATCTGCTACTTTGGACTATACTGCATTAAAGCACTACACGTGTAAATCTTGGTTGTTTTTTTGTTTTTTGTTTTTTTCACCTTTATGAATGAAGAGGTATTTACAACTTGAGCTAAGTAATCAGCGAGTAATTTACTGCAGGTATAGCTACTATTAATCAATAGGTTACTTAATGTAAAATGAATGTGTTTACTTCTTTCTGCAATAAGAATTACTTTGAAAATGAATAAAATAACCTTTCTATCTCTATAGACCAAGAATGTACGGATGGCCAGAAATTTGCGAATTTGGGTTATTTTCTGGGTTATTCCAAAAACACCCTGTTCAGGATCCAATGAGAATCGGGTACCCGGATCCAGAACCGAGAATTGGGTGCCTGGCTGTAGAGCTGGGAATCGGGTACTCACAATCGAGGGCTGGATATCGCGAAAGGTGTCTGAACTCCAAAAAAGAAAAACATTTGAAAATGCATCTGTGTAACTGTTAGTACTAATATTGACATTCAAAAGTAAAGGATACACAATAAAATCCTGTTCAAAACAATATTTGGAGCTAATCGTATGAATTGATCATGATTTTTGGTACCTCTGCTGTTGGAGTGAAGCGGTCTGCCATAATTCTTATGAGAAGAGGAATAAGTAATGAGGTCGTTTATGGCATTTAATTTCATTATTTTGCTTCCAGAAACTACCACATAACTTTCTTTTTCGTCTAGTATAATCTGTCTTTTTTGTACTAAGTCCAGGAGTTTTCCACCTACCAGAACTCCCTATCTCATGTATTCCAGCTAGGGGGGGGGGGAGATATTTGCGTCTTCAGAGGAACAATGGTTAATGCAACATAAGCAAGCAAATCAGTGTTGTATTCACACCTTATTGCAAGAGTGTGCCAAGAAAATTCAAGAGATTCTCCTTTGACAAAGTTCTCACTCACGAAAATAAATATGAATAAAATTGTAATTTTTCCCGGAAGGAAAAAGCGGACGAAACCAAAAAGTTAAGAGTATCAAATTTATGAAGTGAGTGTAAAAGAAACTATCTATTCATCCTTAGATCGTTTTCACACGAACAATTAACAAATGCTTAACTAGATAATTTTGACTATTAAAATTTCGCATGTTGCACTCTTTAGTTTTGGCTTTAGAATTGCTTTTACTAATCACATTTACGTAATTTTAAAAAAAATGTATTACATAAGAATTCATCTGGCTAAGAAACAAAGAACATACTGCGACCAGACCCAATATACTATCCTCGCTTCACCAAAAAAGAAACAGCTCTGGACAGGCATAGTTCTTCAAACTTGTAGTTCCATTGAGGCAGGAATGTAATCAGGGAGTGGGATCGTAGTGCTCCGGACTCCCTCAAGATTCCGACTTTTCTGCAAATTAAATCTAATTTTAAGGGCGATTTTAAAAATTTTAATATAATTTATTCTCATATTAAGTTTGGACACTCTTGCAAAAATACTGGACACTTTCTGAAGTAAATTTCTGCGTAAGTACCTGCACTGAGTGGCAACTACCTTTGACAAAGTAACGTTTCTTTTGTCCAGTTGGTGTAGACCTACAACATCGAACATTTGTTAGTATCATGTACGAATAACTGCGATACACAGAAGTTTTTCTATGGGTAAACTAGTTTCATAATGTTAACCTACACAAGGAAGTTTATGTTAGATCATTTGTCAAGGAACAACGAATCTTTCCCTCTGGAACCTAGAACATTTAATAGATGTTAAGGGTTTTAGTAGTATCTGCCGTTATCAGTTCACTGCAAACATACTTTTCTGGAAATTTAGAGGGCCGTAAAGAAATCTAAGGAGATTTTGTCCCCTTTTGAAAGTGTCTAAATTTAAAACTGCAGGAGATAGAGCAGGAAGCTAGAACGTCTCACATATCGGAAAGTATTGCAATCGTAAAATGAAAGAGGAATGAAAATGAAATGAAATACTCAATTAATCATCTCACGATCATGCCCTTGAGGCTAAGAGAGACGATGAGTAAAGCATGTGAATGATGGTGCTCGAAGTGGTGGAATGAGAATGTAGGAGGAAACGGAAGAACCCCGAGAAAACCTATGGAACATAAACTTACTTGTCCGGAGATCGAATCAGGGACCCCATCACCAAGAGTAAGCGCTTTACCATTGAAGTAAGATAAGAGAGAAATGGATAGTGTATGGTTGAAAATTCAGATGTGGTTCTCACTTAACACAAACACACAAACGGTTGTTCAATTTCAAGCCATTATCAGCTATTTTTTTTAAATCATAAATTTAATGCAGTAGTCTCTGCTGTAAGTAAATCTTGGTAATACTTTTTAGGATTTCACTTAGTGGTAAATTGCTCACTTTTGGCGCATGGGTTCGGTGTGTTGATCTCAAGTAGTACTGACAAACGTTGGTGCGACTGAGTCAGCAGGGTAAACAATTACCAAAAATTCAAAATTGGAGGTTACTGACCTAATTTATCTTCTTAGATGAGGTTTTACTGCAACATATGGTTATGTGGTCAAGTATAGGGTTAATTTTCTTTTTTCACGGGATTTAGGTACATTGATACATTCCGCTTATATTTTGGGAAGGATAGGACCCTTAAATTTGGGAATTGTGATAAAATTTGATAAATGTTCTAGTATGAAGTACGAAGATTGAATGTTGTGCTTAATGTTGACTAAGATAAATTGTAACATTACCAATACAGAGTCTCATTGTCTTTCAATAAACATGAATACTGGAAGAAGTACGTTTGACTTACTCTTAAAAATTGGATTCGTAAAAATAAATCAAAATTCGTAATTGTTCTTTAGGACTCTAATAAATTTGGATGATCCAACTTATGTCCGTTCAAGGGTATAAACTTGCTAAAATTAAAATTTGGAGGGTTTTGATCTCAATTTCACACTTTGAACTTTAGTTACAACTTACAGTCTAAACTCATTGGTGGAAAGTTAACTTTAGTGAAATCTGATTGGTTAATCTCTACTTCAAATTTCACATTTTGGACTTGAAATCTGATAGGTAATCTATTGATGTACGTAACAATTTCACACGTTGAACATTAGAACGGCTTGTAGTCTGCCATTGATGTGAATAATTCTGAAACATGATACCAGATACGTAATTATTAAAAGCGAATGGTATGCATCAACACTTTGAACTTTAGTCACAATGCACAGTTTAAGATCATTGTTCTTGGTGCAGTCTGATTGGTTGATCACTGGAAAGTTATTTTTGATATAATCTAATTAGCTGATTACTTTCAAGTCTTAATTTAATTTTTGGATCATTGTTTTAAAATGTTTTAACCTTAGGATTGAAGTTACGTCACACCGTCGAAATTCATTGTCTCTGGTGCAATCTGATTGGCTGATCAGTTGTAAGTTATTGATGCAATTTCATTGGCTGATCACTTTCAAATCTTTGCATCGTATACTTAAAAAAATTCAAAACTCTTGCTTACCATTTTTGAGCATTGTATAATTTTAAACTTTTAGTTAGAAATTTTATTTTGGAAATATGTAATTTGTAGAAATGCTGGCTTGAAAACTTTGCGTAATTTTTCAGTTTAAAATTTTTAATGTGAAAAATTTGGGACGCGTTTTTAATGCGTCATTTCAGGTTTTGCTTGGAGAAGAGGGCAAGACTCTCCATCAAAATAACTAGTTTCACCAATAGTTTCAAAATATATATCTTAAACTCAGGGGAGAGGCAATTGCCTTACCCATGATCTCCTAACTGACGCCCCTGTATATGAAAAGAGCTTATCTCCAGTGTATGAATTTAGAATTGCTCTTTCTATAATCTTGTTCTAATTCTAATTCACTGCCAATAATTCTATCGATTGACCTTTTTGATGTATCATAATATCAAATTTGATTAGAAAATGATTTGTAAGAATTTGCATATAATAAGACACATTCTATGATCTAAAATTTTATTTTCAACTTTCATTTAATCAATATTACAAATAGAAGTATTTAAATACATATATACATTAGTTAAGACACTTATATTGTGCGTTAATTCTTGTAGGATGAGAGATTGCTGTATCGACACGAACCTGGCTAATGTAACTAGATACCTTTAAAATTACAATTACATTAACAAGCAGATACGTTTCATTTCAACTTGATTAAGATAGTTGGTGAAGTTTGATGGGACAATTTCTTGATTGAATCCTTGTTATGCTGGTAAATGACACTTGTTGGGTATGAAGGTACTTGCACATATAACTTCCAGAGGTATTGAGAGAGACACTTCTGAAATTATGTAGGTAAAGTTAACATGGTTCTATTTTGTACATGCATATGTATGTATTTTTTATTCGTAAATGTAAAAATTCTTTCATATGAGTGACTAATTGGAACAATTGAAGGTTTTTTGTTTTAATGAAAGTTCCTTGTCTACAAAATCATTATTTTGAAATCTGCGCCTTACTTTGTGCAGAGATGACGAAGTTGTTTTCTTTTTAATATTTGGAGTTGACAATGGTGGTGGCAATAAGGCTATGCATGATTTGATTAATTGACCTTTCCAGTACATATTTTGTGGTAGTTTGAATGAGCGCTTTCAGGTTCTTGCTGGTAACTTGAGCTACTTGTCGTTTATTGTTGGTAACTTGAGCTACTTGGTGTTTATTGCTGGTAAGTTGAGTTGCTTCTTGTTTTATTGCAGGTAAGTTGAGTTACTTCTTGTTTTATTGCTGGTAAGTTGAGTTACTTCTTGTTTTATTGCTGGTAAGTTGAGTTACTTCTTGTTTTATTGCTGGTAAGTTGAGTTTCTTCTTGTTTTATTGCTGGTAAGTTGAGTTACTTCTTTTTTATTGCTGGTAAGTTGAGTTACTTCTTGTTTTATTGCTGGTAAGTTGAGTTACTTCTTGTTTTATTGCTGGTAAGTTGAGTTACTTCTTGTTTTATTGCTGGTAAGTTGAGTTACTTCTTGTTTTATTGCTGGTAAGTTGAGTTACTTCTTGTTTTATTGCTGGTAAGATGAGCTACTTTTGGATTTCTTGGTGTAAGTAGTCCTTCATATTGACCAATATTCTCTTCTTGATTAGTTTTGCTTGTTTTTAGTTTACTTTCCTGTTCTTTGTGTATTGTGCTTCTAAGGAACATCCAGCTGAGGCTTCTTTTGAAGTTGTAACCCATTTTGTGTTATTCCAATCGAGCACTTTGTGATCCTTTTAAGCTTGAGTGGGCATGTGAGACAATTATAATGATAGCTCTCGTTCGATGTCCCAATGTTTCACAAGTAGCACATGAAAAATAAAGAAACTTAGATTATTACGATTTGAACAAAACTTTGTGAACATTATTCGTTATGTAAAGCTTTTTGGTAACAACTAGTAAGTGAATGCTCAAAGATAAATTTACTGGATTAATGTGTTTCTATCTGAAAACAACCCAATGGAGTATACTGCTTTACATTTATTACTCTTCAAAGATAGGGAAAATGTTTTGCCTTAACACTATCCGTTTGCATCCTTAATCTAGTTAAATTCAGCTTACTATCCCATATATAAGATATTATTTTTGATTTGTCTCATTTACAAAACTTACAAGAATCCCTGTGGTTAGAAACGAAGCGAATTGCTTCGAATGTTTCAATACATGAACACACAAAATGTTTAGCTGAAAGATAATTTCATAAGTTGATAATCCATTTCGAAGGAAAAAAAGTCAGTTTCCATTTCATAAATATTTGTGTGCTTATCTCTAGATCAGTGGTTCTCAACCTAATTCCTATCACGACGTACATGTTATCACATCCTCTTGCCGGCGATCCCCATATATAATAATTTCTGGTTTTTAATAAGCTTGTGTGGGACTTTTAACATATCTGTTAAGAAGATCTCGAGATATCCATCTATTTCTATAATAGTTGAATTCATTTTTTGTATATAGCGGATACAGTAACTTCCCTAAAAACCGAATGGGTTAAAACCAAATTTGGTCAGTTAATTCACACTACATATATCGAATCCGATCCATCATACTGTTTCAAAATAAATCCAATGTCCAGAGTGGTTTACCTTCCATGGTAAGCATTAAAACAAAGACAAGAAATCGGTTATCAGTTGAAAATGACTTGGTGATGTGCGTCACGAAGATTCAATCCAATGTTATCGCATTAGTGAACTCACACCATGCACAGGTATCTCATTAGCTTTCAATTTTAATTGTATTTCAATATGTAGGTTTCGTTGCATTTGTATTTTTTCTGGTTTTCCTATATGAAGTTCTTATTAGTTTCATATCGTTCATTTAAATTTATTTTTAAACAACTCTGCAATTGTTGAAAATATTTAGCATACTTAGTTTTTTTTTGTTGTTCTTAACAGTATGTATGAAAATAAAAATATGCCCATCAGAACAAAATTCAAAATAATATTTAAAAATGTTTCCCGTATAGATTCTAATTCCGCTTATCTTTGCGTCAACCAGGTTGAGAAACTCTGCTCTCGATTAATGATATAGAACAGCTTTTCTCAAACTAAGTCACTATTTGCAAATCTCAAACAGGAATAAATTATAGAAATAATAGATTCAACAATTTTAAAAGTTAAGATTATATCCAATTTCTAATATATTAATAAATGTATTAATGTAAAATAACCTCCATAGCCTTGAACTATTCAAAAATGTACTATGGGTTTTGTTCTATTTCCTTGTATACCAGTAATGAATACAGATAATTTGTATTAACACTATTTCAAATTATAGTATACTGCTAGCAAACTATGACGAAAAGTTTCAAAGAATCAGAAATTAGCAGACAAGAATCAGAAATTAGAAACAAACAAAAGTAGGATGGTCTGTACAACATTCTGACCAATGAATATGGACCCCATAAGAAAAAAGTTTGAGAAACTGAATTCTAGAATAAATTTTCACTTTTTGTCCTTGCGTAGAGAGTGATTTAAAAAATCAGAACACGGTTAACTTAGAGAAAATTACACTCATGCCAGAGGTTCAACTTTCTTTCTCAAACAGGTTTAGGAGGACGTTAATCCCACGCCAGTGACCATCATTCATACAACTAGTGGTTTTTGGTGGACAAATTCTAATCACAACACACAGTTGATTAACTTAGAGAGCATTACATTTATGCCAGAGGATCAATTTTCTTTCTCAAACAGGTTTAGGAGGACGTTAATCCCACGCCAGTGACCATCATTCATACAACTAGTAGGTTTTGGTGGACAAATTCTAATCACAACACACAGTTGATTAACTTAAAGAGCATTACACTCATGCCAGAGGTTCAACTTTCTTCCTCAAACAGGTTTAGGAGGACGTTAATCCCACGCCAGTGACCATCATTCATACAACTAGTGGGTTTTGGTGGACAAATTCTAATCACAACACACAGTTGATTAACTTAGAGAGTATTACACTCATGCCAGAGGTTCAACTTTCTATCTCAAACAGGTTTAAGAGGACGTTAATCCCACGCCAGTGACCATCATTCATACAACTAGTGGTTTTTGGTGGACAAATTCTAATCACAACACACAGTTGATTAACTTAGAGAGCATTACACTCATGCCAGAGGTTCAACTTTCTTTCTCAAACAGGTTTAGGAGGACGTTAATCCCACGCCAGTGACCATCATTCATACAACTAGTGGTTTTTGGTGGACAAATTCTAATCACAACACACAGTTGATTAACTTAGAGAGCATTCCACTCATGCCAGAGGTTCAACTTTCTTTCTCAAACAGGTTTAGGAGGACGTTAATCCCACGCCAGTGACCATCATTCATACAACTAGTGGTTTTTGGTGGACAAATTCTAATCACAACACACAGTTGATTAACTTAGAGAGCATTACACTCATGCCAGAGGTTCAACTTTCTTTCTCAAACAGGTTTAGGAGGACGTTAATCCTACGCCAGTGACCATCATTCATACAACTAGTGGGTTTTGGTGGACAAATTCTAATCACAACACACAGTTGATTAACTTAGAGAGCATTACACTCATGCCAGAGGTTCAACTTTCTTTCTCAAACAGGTTTAGGAGGACGTTAATCCCACGCCAGTGACCATCATTCATACAACTAGTGGTTTTTGGTGGACAAATTCTAATCACAACACACAGTTGATTAACTTAGAGAGTATTACACTCATGCCAGAGGTTCAACTTTCTTTCTCAAACAGGTTTAGGAGGACGTTAATCCCACGCCAGTGACCATCATTCATACAACTAGTGGGTTTTGGTGGACAAATTCTAATCACAACACACAGTTGATTAACTTAGAGAGCATTACACTCATGCCAGAGGTTCAACTTTCTTTCTCAAACAGGTTTAGGAGGACGTTAATCCCACGCCAGTGACCATCATTCATACAACTAGTGGGTTTTGGTGGACAAATTCTAATCACAACACACAGCTGATTAACTTAGAGAGCAATACACTCATGCCAGAGGTTCAACTTTCTTTCTCAAACAGGTTTAGGAGGACGTTAATCCCACGCCAGTGACCATCATTCATACAACTAGTGGGTTTTGGTGGACAAATTCTAATCACAACACACAGTTGATTAACTTAGAGAGCATTACACTCATGCCAGAGGTTCAACTTTCTTTCTCAAACAGGTTTAGGAGGACGTTAATCCCACGCCAGTGACCATCATTCATAAAACTAATGATTTTTGGTGGACAAATTCTAATCACAACACACAGTTGATTAACTTAGAGAGCATTACACTCATGCCAGAGGTTTAACTTTCTTTCTCAAACAGGTATAGGAGGACGTTAATCCCACGCCAGTGACCATCATTCATACAACTAGTGGTTTTTGGTGGACAAATTCTAATCACAACACACAGTTGATTAACTTAGAGAGCATTCCACTCATGCCAGAGGTTCAACTTTCTTTCTCAAACAGGTTTAGGAGGACGTTAATCCCACGCCAGTGACCATCATTCATACAACTAGTGGCTTTTGGTGGACAAATTCTAATCACAACACACAGTTGATTAACTTAGAGAGTATTACACTCATGCCAGAGGTTCAACTTTCTTTTTCAAACAGGTTTAGGAGGACGTTAATCCCACGCCAGTGACCATCATTCACACAACTAGTGGGTTTTGGTGGACAAATTCTAATCACAACACACAGTTGATTAACTTAGAGAGCATTACACTCATGCCAGAGGTTCAACTTTCTTTCTCAAACAGGTTTAGGAGGACGTTAATCCCACGCCAGTGACCATCATTCATACAACTAGTAGGTTTTGGTGGACAAATTCTAATCACAACACACAGTTGATTAACTTAGAGAGCATTACACTCATGCCAGAGGTTCAACTTTCTTTCTCACACAGGTTTAGGAGGACGTTAATCCCACGCCAGTGACCATCATTCATACAACTAGTAGGTTTTGGTGGACAAATTCTAATCACAACACACAGTTGATTAACTTAAAGAGTATTACACTCATGCCAGAGGTTCAACTTTCTTTCTCAAACAGGTTTAGGAGGACGTTAATCCCACGCCAGTGACCATCATTCATACAACTAGTGGGTTTTGGTGGACAAATTCTAATCACAACACACAGTTGATTAACTTAGAGAGCATTACACTCATGCCAGAGGTTCAACTTTCTTTCTCAAACAGGTTTAGGAGGACGTTAATCCCACGCCAGTGACCATCATTCATACAACTATTGATTTTTGGTGGACAAATTCTAATCACAACACACAGTTGATTAACTTAGAGAGTATTACACTCATGCCAGAGGTTCAACTTTCTTCCTCAAACAGGTTTAGGAGGACGTTAATCCCACGCCAGTGACCATCATTCACACAACTAGTGGGTTTTGGTGGACAAATTCTAATCACAACACACAGTTGATTAACTTAGAGAGCATTACACTCATGCCAGAGGTTCAACTTTCTTTCTCAAACAGGTTTAGGAGGACGTTAATCCCACGCCAGTGACCATCATTCATACAACTAGTAGGTTTTGGTGGACAAATTCTAATCACAACACACAGTTGATTAACTTAGAGAGCATTACACTCATGCCAGAGGTTCAACTTTCTTTCTCAAACAGGTTTAGGAGGACGTTAATCCCACGCCAGTGACCATCATTCATACAACTAGTAGGTTTTGGTGGACAAATTCTAATCACAACACACAGTTGATTAACTTAAAGAGTATTACACTCATGCCAGAGGTTCAACTTTCTTTCTTAAACAGGTTTAGGAGGACGTTAATCCCACGCCAGTGACCATCATTCATACAACTAGTGGGTTTTGGTGGACAAATTCTAATCACAACACACAGTTGATTAACTTAGAGAGCATTACACTCATGCCAGAGGTTCAACTTTCTTTCTCAAACAGGTTTAGGAGGACGTTAATCCCACGCCAGTGACCATCATTCATACAACTAGTGGTTTTTGGTGGACAAATTCTAATCACAACACACAGTTGATTAACTTAGAGAGCATTACACTCATGCCAGAGGTTCAACTTTCTTTCTCAAACAGGTTTAGGAGGACGTTAATCCCACGCCAGTGACCATCATTCATACAACTAGTGGGTTTTGGTGGACAAATTCTAATCACAACACACAGTTGATTAACTTAGAGAGTATTACACTCATGCCAGAGGTTCAACTTTCTTTCTCAAACAGGTTTAGGAGGACGTTAATCCCACGCCAGTGACCATCATTCATACAACTAGTGGTTTTTGGTGGACAAATTCTAATCACAACACACAGTTGATTAACTTAGAGAGTATTACACTCATGCCAGAGGTTCAACTTTCTTTCTCAAACAGGTTTAGGAGGACGTTAATCCCACGCCAGTGACCATCATTCATACAACTAGTGGGTTTTGGTGGACAAATTCTAATCACAACACACAGTTGATTAACTTAGAGAGTATTACACTCATGCCAGAGGTTCAACTTTCTTTCTCAAACAGGTTTAGGAGGACGTTAATCCCACGCCAGTGACCATCATTCATACAACTAGTGGTTTTTGGTGGACAAATTCTAATCACAACACACAGTTGATTAACTTAGAGAGTATTACACTCATGCCAGAGGTTCAACTTTCTTTCTCAAACAGGTTTAGGAGGACGTTAATCCCACGCCAGTGACCATCATTCATACAACTAGTGGGTTTTGGTGGACAAATTCTAATCACAACACACAGTTGATTAACTTAGAGAGCATTACACTCATGCCAGAGGTTCAACTTTCTTTCTCAAACAGGTTTAGGAGGACGTTAATCCCACGCCAGTGACCATCATTCATACAACTAGTGGTTTTTGGTGGACAAATTCTAATCACAACACACGGTTGATTAACTTAGAGAGTATTACACTCATGCCAGAGGTTACTTTCTTTCTCAAACAGGTTTAGGAGGACGTTAATCCCACGCCAGTGACCATCATTCATACAACTAGTGGGTTTTGGTGGACAAATTCTAATCACAACACACAGTTGATTAACTTAGAGAGTATTACACTCATGCCAGAGGTTCAACTTTCTTTCTCAAACAGGTTTAGGAGGACGTTAATCCCACGCCAGTGACCATCATTCATACAACTAGTGGTTTTTGGTGGACAAATTCTAATCACAACACACAGTTGATTAACTTAGAGAGTATTACACTCATGCCAGAGGTTCAACTTTCTTTCTCAAACAGGTTTAGGAGGACGTTAATCCCACGCCAGTGACCATCATTCATACAACTAGTGGTTTTTGGTGGACAAATTCTAATCACAACACACAGTTGATTAACTTAGAGAGTATTACACTCATGCCAGAGGTTCAACTTTTTTTCTCAAACAGGTTTAGGAGGACGTTAATCCCACGCCAGTGACCATCATTCATACAACTAGTGGTTTTTGGTGGACAAATTCTAATCACAACACACAGTTGATTAACTTAGAGAGTATTACACTCATGCCAGAGGTTCAACTTTCTTTCTCAAACAGGTTTAGGAGGACGTTAATCCCACGCCAGTGACCATCATTCATACAACTAGTGGTTTTTGGTGGACAAATTCTAATCACAACACACAGTTGATTAACTTAGAGAGCATTACACTCATGCCAGAGGTTCAACTTTCTTTCTCAAACAGGTTTAGGAGGACGTTAATCCCACGCCAGTGACCATCATTCATACAACTTGTAGGTTTGGGTGGACAAATTCTAATCACAACACACAGTTGATTAACTTAGAGAGTATTACACTCATGCCAGAGGTTCAACTTTCTTTCTCAAACAGGTTTAGGAGGACGTTAATCCCACGCCAGTGACCATCATTCATACAACTTGTAGGTTTTGGTGGACAAATTCTAATCACAACACACAGTTGATTAACTTAGAGAGCATTACACTCATGCCAGAGGTTCAACTTTCTTTCTCAAACAGGTTTAGGAGGACGTTAATCCCACGCCAGTGACCATCATTCATACAACTTGTAGATTTTGGTGGACAAATTCTAATCACAACACACAGTTGATTAACTTAGAGAGTATTACACTCATGCCAGAGGTTCAACTTTCTTTCTCAAACAGGTTTAGGAGGACGTTAATCCCACGCCAGTGACCATCATTCATACAACTAGTGGTTTTTGGTGGACAAATTCTAATCACAACACACAGTTGATTAACTTAGAGAGCATTACACTCATGCCAGAGGTTCAACTTTCTTTCTCAAACAGGTTTAGGAGGACGTTAATCCCACGCCAGTGACCATCATTCATACAACTATTGATTTTTGGTGGACAAATTCTAATCACAACACACAGTTGATTAACTTAGAGAGTATTACACTCATGCCAGAGGTTCAACTTTCTTTTTCAAACAGGTTTAGGAGGACGTTAATCCCACGCCAGTGACCATCATTCACACAACTAGTGGGTTTTGGTGGACAAATTCTAATCACAACACACAGTTGATTAACTTAGAGAGCATTACACTCATGCCAGAGGTTCAACTTTCTTTCTCAAACAGGTTTAGGAGGACGTTAATCCCACGCCAGTGACCATCATTCATACAACTAGTAGGTTTTGGTGGACAAATTCTAATCACAACACACAGTTGATTAACTTAGAGAGCATTACACTCATGCCAGAGGTTCAACTTTCTTTCTCACACAGGTTTAGGAGGACGTTAATCCCACGCCAGTGACCATCATTCATACAACTAGTAGGTTTTGGTGGACAAATTCTAATCACAACACACAGTTGATTAACTTAAAGAGTATTACACTCATGCCAGAGGTTCAACTTTCTTTCTCAAACAGGTTTAGGAGGACGTTAATCCCACGCCAGTGACCATCATTCATACAACTAGTGGGTTTTGGTGGACAAATTCTAATCACAACACACAGTTGATTAACTTAGAGAGCAATACACTCATGCCAGAGGTTCAACTTTCTTTCTCAAACAGGTTTAGGAGGACGTTAATCCCACGCCAGTGACCATCATTCATACAACTAGTGGTTTTTGGTGGACAAATTCTAATCACAACACACAGTTGATTAACTTAGAGAGCATTACACTCATGCCAGAGGTTCAACTTTCTTTCTCAAACAGGTTTAGGAGGACGTTAATCCCACGCCAGTGACCATCATTCATACAACTATTGATTTTTGGTGGACAAATTCTAATCACAACACACAGTTGATTAATTTAGAGAGTATTACACTCATGCCAGAGGTTCAACTTTCTTTTTCAAACAGGTTTAGGAGGACGTTAATCCCACGCCAGTGACCATCATTCACACAACTAGTGGGTTTTGGTGGACAAATTCTAATCACAACACACAGTTGATTAACTTAGAGAGCATTACACTCATGCCAGAGGTTCAACTTTCTTTCTCAAACAGGTTTAGGAGGACGTTAATCCCACGCCAGTGACCATCATTCATACAACTAGTAGGTTTTGGTGGACAAATTCTAATCACAACACACAGTTGATTAACTTAGAGAGCATTACACTCATGCCAGAGGTTCAACTTTCTTTCTCAAACAGGTTTAGGAGGACGTTAATCCCACGCCAGTGACCATCATTCATACAACTAGTAGGTTTTGGTGGACAAATTCTAATCACAACACACAGTTGATTAACTTAAAGAGTATTACACTCATGCCAGAGGTTCAACTTTCTTTCTTAAACAGGTTTAGGAGGACGTTAATCCCACGCCAGTGACCATCATTCATACAACTAGTGGGTTTTGGTGGACAAATTCTAATCACAACACACAGTTGATTAACTTAGAGAGCATTACACTCATGCCAGAGGTTCAACTTTCTTTCTCAAACAGGTTTAGGAGGACGTTAATCCCACGCCAGTGACCATCATTCATACAACTAGTGGTTTTTGGTGGACAAATTCTAATCACAACACACAGTTGATTAACTTAGAGAGCATTACACTCATGCCAGAGGTTCAACTTTCTTTCTCAAACAGGTTTAGGAGGACGTTAATCCCACGCCAGTGACCATCATTCATACAACTAGTGGGTTTTGGTGGACAAATTCTAATCACAACACACAGTTGATTAACTTAGAGAGTATTACACTCATGCCAGAGGTTCAACTTTCTTTCTCAAACAGGTTTAGGAGGGCGTTAATCCCACGCCAGTGACCATCATTCATACAACTAGTGGTTTTTGGTGGACAAATTCTAATCACAACACACAGTTGATTAACTTAGAGAGTATTACACTCATGCCAGAGGTTCAACTTTCTTTCTCAAACAGGTTTAGGAGGACGTTAATCCCACGCCAGTGACCATCATTCATACAACTAGTGGGTTTTGGTGGACAAATTCTAATCACAACACACAGTTGATTAACTTAGAGAGTATTACACTCATGCCAGAGGTTCAACTTTCTTTCTCAAACAGGTTTAGGAGGACGTTAATCCCACGCCAGTGACCATCATTCATACAACTAGTGGTTTTTGGTGGACAAATTCTAATCACAACACACAGTTGATTAACTTAGAGAGTATTACACTCATGCCAGAGGTTCAACTTTCTTTCTCAAACAGGTTTAGGAGGACGTTAATCCCACGCCAGTGACCATCATTCATACAACTAGTGGGTTTTGGTGGACAAATTCTAATCACAACACACAGTTGATTAACTTAGAGAGCATTACACTCATGCCAGAGGTTCAACTTTCTTTCTCAAACAGGTTTAGGAGGACGTTAATCCCACGCCAGTGACCATCATTCATACAACTAGTGGTTTTTGGTGGACAAATTCTAATCACAACACACAGTTGATTAACTTAGAGAGTATTACACTCATGCCAGAGGTTCAACTTTCTTTCTCAAACAGGTTTAGGAGGACGTTAATCCCACGCCAGTGACCATCATTCATACAACTAGTGGGTTTTGGTGGACAAATTCTAATCACAACACACAGTTGATTAACTTAGAGAGTATTACACTCATGCCAGAGGTTCAACTTTCTTTCTCAAACAGGTTTAGGAGGACGTTAATCCTACGCCAGTGACCATCATTCATACAACTAGTGGGTTTTGGTGGACAAATTCTAATCACAACACACAGTTGATTAACTTAGAGAGTATTACACTCATGCCAGAGGTTCAACTTTCTTTCTCAAACAGGTTTAGGAGGACGTTAATCCCACGCCAGTGACCATCATTCATACAACTAGTGGTTTTTGGTGGACAAATTCTAATCACAACACACAGTTGATTAACTTAGAGAGTATTACACTCATGCCAGAGGTTCAACTTTCTTTCTCAAACAGGTTTAGGAGGACGTTAATCCCACGCCAGTGACCATCATTCATACAACTAGTGGTTTTTGGTGGACAAATTCTAATCACAACACACAGTTGATTAACTTAGAGAGCATTACACTCATGCCAGAGGTTCAACTTTCTTTCTCAAACAGGTTTAGGAGGACGTTAATCCCACGCCAGTGACCATCATTCATACAACTTGTAGATTTTGGTGGACAAATTCTAATCACAACACACAGTTGATTAACTTAGAGAGTATTACACTCATGCCAGAGGTTCAACTTTCTTTCTCAAACAGGTTTAGGAGGACGTTAATCCCACGCCAGTGACCATCATTCATACAACTTGTAGGTTTTGGTGGACAAATTCTAATCACAACACACAGTTGATTAACTTAGAGAGCATTACACTCATGCCAGAGGTTCAACTTTCTTTCTCAAACAGGTTTAGGAGGACGTTAATCCCACGCCAGTGACCATCATTCATACAACTTGTAGGTTTTGGTGGACAAATTCTAATCACAACACACAGTTGATTAACTTAGAGAGTATTACACTCATGCCAGAGGTTCAACTTTCTTTCTCAAACAGGTTTAGGAGGACGTTAATCCCACGCCAGTGACCATCATTCATACAACTTGTAGGTTTTGGTGGACAAATTCTAATCACAACACACAGTTGATTAATTTAGAGAGCATTACACTCATGCCAGAGGTTCAACTTTCTTTCTCAAACAGGTTTAGGAGGACGTTAATCCCACGCCAGTTACCATCATTCATACAACTAGTGGTTTTTGGTGGACAAATTCTAATCACAACACACAGTTGATTAACTTAGAGAGTATTACACTCATGCCAGAGGTTCAACTTTCTTTCTCAAACAGGTTTAGGAGGACGTTAATCCCACGCCAGTGACCATCATTCATACAACTAGTGGTTTTTGGTGGACAAATTCTAATCACAACACACAGTTGATTAACTTAGAGAGCATTACACTCATGCCAGAGGTTCAACTTTCTTTCTCAAACAGGTTTAGGAGGACGTTAATCCCACGCCAGTGACCATCATTCATACAACTAGTGGTTTTTGGTGGACAAATTCTAATCACAACACACAGTTGATTAACTTAGAGAGCATTACACTCATGCCAGAGGTTCAACTTTCTTTCTCAAACAGGTTTAGGAGGACGTTAATCCCACGCCAGTGACCATCATTCATACAACTAGTGGTTTTTGGTGGACTAAAATACTAAAGTTTTGTTTGTTGAGTATCCCATTCACAATGAACAATAGTTTTACTAAAAGTAGCGTGTTTGACATGAGCCTAATAGCTATGGAGAGCTATGTAAATATGAACATCGCAAATTTAACTGTGTTACTATAGTGTCCATATTAACATAATAAGTGGAGTTACAAAAATTATTCGAAAATTCATGCTTCCTAAATAACGAATTTAGCAATTGAATTAAAGAAGTGCGGAATGACAGTGAATAAACATACTATAAACATTGTATACCTAAAGTGTATTTCAGAGCCCACAAAACTGGTTTAAGCAAACATATCTCCTTGAAAATCAGAGAAGTCTCCAATTTTATATTATCATCCTCTGCTCGGTTTATTGCACACCGTAGTTCTACTGCAACTGATGTAATATGGAGTTTGCCTTAACACACTACTGCTAACAGTCCGAAACTGTGGTCGCTGCCTGACCATTGTCAACTCAGACTTCTGACATTTGGGCTACAAATAGTTCAAATCCGCTACTTTTAGAGCACAACCTCGCTACTTTTTTAACCTTCAAATCTGGCAACACTGCTCTAACGTCGTAAATTAAAATCTAGTGATTTCAACATAATAAAAGTCGTGGGCCCAGCCACTAAAGAATGTTTCCAGTACTCAAAACAAAATATTCAATCTGCGGTTATCGTGTTCGAATAGATGGCTACACGTTACTGAAATTACCCACTATTAATCTAGAATGTGGCCAACCACGACGTTTGCTCAGGGATGTTCAAATGTGTTAGTGAAGATGAGATTTTTTCAACAAAACAAAAATAACATTATAGCACATTACTTCAATAGAAGGAAATAATACCAAGCAACATTCATAAGTTTTAAAATTAAAGTATATACAGGTCCTGCGGCGCAAATCTCTCATCAACATTGGGAACCGGGCAGATTTGAAGCTTATTCCGAGGGGGAGATGAATCTGATTTATGCGTGAACCTGTTGTATATTATAATTAGGTCATGCAATACAGATTGATAAGACTACTAAACAAGCCAGAGCACGAAGTTCAGTGTGAAATGCTACAGAATAGGATTCGTTTTTTAAAAATGGAAAAGCCAAGAAAAAACAATTTAATCTCACCTACTCTTGTAGCAGTCGGACAAAAATCATCACACTTATCCCCATAAAGCAGTTTCACCTTTCTTTAATTTCTGGCAGTCGGTCACAAATCATCACATTTCCCCCCCCCCCAAAAAAAAGCACATTTCAAATCAGATTATTGAAAGAACAGTCCCCCCTGTTCGAAGATTGCGAACATATCCCCCTCATTCTTCAGGGACTTGCGCCAGTGTATAGGTCAGTATTAAAATGCTATTTAATAATATAATTTTAACTAAAGAAATAAAATAAAAATGATTCAATTTCGGGATAATTCTTTGAACAACTTGTTCACAAAATTTAAATTTAATAGAATATACATATTGGTAGTTGTGCACTCTTCAAGAATTCAAAAAAACTATTGCCTATAAATTATTTTACTCATAAAAAACACAGACACATCTCATTCTCTTAAAAAAAAAAAGATAAATCGCAAATGGCAATGTTGTTTCTTACAAATAAGTTATTCAACTGTTATACTGTACTGCAGATAGTGGCGTATTTAAGGGAGGCTTCCGGGCTTAAATCTCCCCGAAATTTTATTTACTATTTTAAAGTAAATGAAATATATTGCAGAATTTTCACGTTTCCAGGAATAAAGTTATCAAAGCCCCCCAGAAACAAAATCGTAAATACGCCACTGACTGTAGATAATGGTCGTAATCAATATTTATTCTTTGAGTTGGTACCTAATTTTAAAGTGGCTATAGTGAACCTCAACTATTATATTTAAAGGTTTGAGCAATTGTAATGTTTCATACAAATTTCATATTTCTGTTAGCTACAATAAGATTTAGATTGTAACTTGTTATTGTTGCTAGCTATTAGAAAGAAGAAATTCTTCAGAACATCGTGCATTTAGTACAACCCAATTCATCAGCATTTAAATAATATAATTCTAAAACACTATTAAAGTAATATTAATGGCTGATAAAACACAGATGACGATAATTGGCTATGCAAATGCATACATTAAATCGATCAATCTATACGGCTTCTAGATAATATTAAAATTGTATTTGAAATCAATGATTCTTCAGAGTCAGACATTCATTATTAAGAATAACAACATACGTTTCTTTCCAAGGTATATAAAATTACAGGTAGCCTCAATTCGCGTTTAGCGTTCTGATTGGCTCCCTGTCCGTGACGTCATGTGGAGGGACTTTTGCCCATCTTGAAACAGAATACCAACTAGCGTAATTGCGTATGCAGTATTTCACTTGATCTCTTGAACTATACCTCGCGATACCCCAAGGACGTCATAAAATAGAGGATCTGCTCAGAAGCCAAAAAAACAACCTATCATTGGCACTTCTGATTAGCTACTGTCGTTTCTGCTACATATGTTGGCTCAAATCATTGTGATCTTCATATGTAGACATGTAGTGTATCTGTCGTTTATTTTTATTTAAGCCGTTGCTTCAGATTAATAATATACAATGGTTACATTCTGCACGCATGGGTATACAAATATGAATGAGAAGAAATTACCAAAAAATAACCTTTCACAGGTAAGAAAATAACCAATCATAGAATACATGACTTCACGATTTTGTGGTAGGATATATCCTTTATCTTTTAAATTATAATATCCTTCGCGATACTTCCACATGACGTCACCAATCGCAAAGTATCCTGAGAAAAATGAGAGCAGAAAGACTGAATCGAGAGTTCCCTTGTTTCTTTCTGTTTTTCACCATGAGTCATTCCTGAACCGTGACATCTCAAGGAGATACCGTGACCTCTTTTTTGTGGAAGTTATAAATTCTAAAATACATTAGCAAAATAAACATTTACAGAATATAACATAATATTATAACAACGGTAACAAACAGAATTTTAAAAATACATAAACAATATTCAAATTTAATGGCCGTTTCGGCATCGTTACAGGGTGTAGATTTGAGATTTCGGAAAGAGGGGTAACTCAAGTATCTTGTCTCTGTACAGTCTTGATCTATAATTAGAACATTTCGTTTTAGTTAACTGTGGATACCTCCTTCCACTTTTTCCCACACTTTCGAAAATTTGCGTCTTTTAAATAAATTTTTTTCAGGTTTGAGGTAGTTTTTCTTGCCATTTTTATCTCTTATTTATTTTGGAAAATGGGTATGTGCATATACTTGTGTACCAGCACAATAAAGATTTCTATTACTGGGATATGAACTAGCTACTAACAGGATACCACTTCACATCTAACCTTCGAAAGATTGAGAAATAAGAATAATGTAAATCGATTTATTCAGAATAACATTTGCTTTACTTAGTACACAAAAACCCTATTTTAAAAAAACGATAAGGAATCACTCTTTTAAGCTCTCCAAACAAAATTTAATAAGCAAAATTTTGATTATTAAGATATGTGAAACATCGTTTCGTTGGTTTGAAAGGGGAGTTGTATCAAATCTACGTGGCCAGCAAGAAACACTAAAAGGAAAAGATTGTATATTCTGAAAGCTATTCGTAATTTCATAAATAGCAAATATTATGAACTCTATATTAGCATCTTATTGTGTACTATACATGTCCGTTATGCAATATTTTAGAAGTTTACAGATTTTTTAAAAATGTGTTTAAATTGAGGCAGAGGGGATAATATTGTATTTGGCGAGATGTAGCGGGAACATGGTTGAGGATAATTATACAGCTCACCTATGGAGAGTGGACGAGATGATAGAACCTACTGGTGTTCAAACTATCTCAGAGCACCAAGTGACACTATTTCCTGTCAGACTACGAAAAAAGATTATACGAAATGGTACATTATCCTACTCGGGGACTTGGAGGGTAAAAGTAGTAACTTTCTATACATAAAAAAATTTGAAGAATGGCTTACCTCTTCACTCCCTGTGAGCCTTGTGGACTTCATTCATATTTCTCCATTTCCATTTCATTTTCTGTTCTGGTAAAGGACTGCAGTCTTTATATCGGTGAAGAACAACATTTCTCTCATCACCATAGTTTCAACATGAAATTTATTAGTTGAAAATACGGCAACAATGATTATACAATTTGAAACTAATTTTTTAATTGTTGACAGGTATTTGGAGTCAAATTATTATTTTTCTTGAACCACAGAAAGTAGATTTTTAAAGTAAATCTCTGACTAGTGTTGATTAACTAATTTTATTCCTTAAAGGTTTTGCGATTGAGATGTCAAGGAAAATTAAAGAACCAGTATTAAGGCAAAAGTAGTTTATTACTGCCTAGTTTACGATGCATTGGAATTTTAAAGGCCTCATTCAACAACTGTTGCACCCCTGTTACTCAAAGTTTCCCTAGATTTCTACCTCTAAACCAGCCTTTCCCAACCTGGGGTCCGCGGATCCCCAAGGGTTCGCAAGACGATCTCATGGGGTCCACAAGCCAATCTGAGAAAGGCACATGCAGTGGTGAGAAATACACCATTTAAGTTAAATGATCGAATTAGTAATGACAAGTCAATTTGGGTGAGAAGTGGTATTCGATCTACAAAATTACCTGTACTAAAACGGCACTTTTTTTTCTGACAGCTAAAAAGCGTGTAGAGACTGATGTACGTATTTACAAAATATCTTCTAATGAAAATCTTCTTTGACACAATAGGTGACTCGAAAACGAAAGAGAAAATGAGAAAATCTTGCTCGGCATTCTTTCATTTGTCAAAGACCCTTGACTTTATGTATTTCCAACATCTTAGTCAACAAGTCCAACCCCAGGTTTGAAACCCAGGACTACCCGCTTACGGAGTAGGCATAATACCACTGTAACATGATTATACCGCTGCAAAGAAAAAAAAAACTCTCACATCCACACCCATAGATATTGCAAGAAGTCTTCACATGTATTGTAGTCTCTAAAGGGAGCCACAGTGTGTAAAAGGTTGAGAAAGGCTGCTCTAACCGTTAGTGAAACTAGAATGCAAGTCGGAATCAGTAACAAAAGACATTTTCGTAGTATGTGATAGTATTGCACATTTCAAAGTGATGATTTCAGTCTTCCAGAAATGTTTACAGTCTTCAGAAGGTTGTCCCTTCTCTTTAGGCAGTAACATGAAGATCTCAGGAGTTATAAGAGGATAATTCTGACTTGGATGGGGATGATGGTGGACTCAATTTTGATAAGAAACTACAGAAGTCATTCTCAGAAAACCAGAGACGTCACTTGGAGGAGGGCAATTGCACCCCTTGAGTTTCAGACAATCTTTTTATATGAATATTATAGTAAATTCTAACGAAAAATGTGAAACCCTGGTGTTCAACATTGATAATATTTTGAGGTTTCCCAGAGTCTCAGTTTAGCCACGTCAGTCTCGGATTTATCGACGGGTTTATATTAGGGATGGACAAAACCGGTTTTTCCAAAAATCGGAAACCGATTTCTAGAAAACCAAAAAACCGACATTTCGGTTTTCACCGAAACTGGTTTCGGTGAAAACTTTTGGAAAA
Organism: Thermobia domestica; assembly: GCF_964235325.1. Classification (NCBI taxonomy): domain Eukaryota; kingdom Metazoa; phylum Arthropoda; class Insecta; order Zygentoma; family Lepismatidae; genus Thermobia; species Thermobia domestica. Next base: position 267,479,253 of record NC_137463.1, read on the forward strand.
CACAAACCTATTTATGTGGAAATGGAATCGGTTTTCGGAGAACAACGAAACACTAGTCAGAAATAGAACAAATTAAAAAAAACGGAACCGGTTTTGAAGAAAACCGAAACCGGTTCCGTTGAAGAAAATCGAAACCGTTTTTTTTAAATTTTCAAAAACCGGTTTCGCTTTTTCTAAAAAAAACGAAAAACCGGTTTTTGAGCCTACCAGTAGCTTATACATCATCTGTTTCCCCCCAAAATTGTTCAAAACTCTAAATGTCTCGTTTTTTCTTTCAAACATACAGTAAGTTAATATCATTTATGCGATATTTAATTTATTATAGTCATCAATACTCAACTAATAGGAATAATCTACTCTCTGTCAGTCACTTGTGGTGAATGTTGACAAATTATTTCAATAATTCTTATATCTAAACAGAAAAGAAATAAACAATTCTTATATCTAACAGGAAACCATAATATCAAGTAAATAATAAATAGTATAATATTTAAACTATAACTATACTCTAAGGCTTCGTAGTGCGTTCCTCTTTTTAGCGTAAATTCTCTTGGAGTTCCCGGGTCCCGTTATTTTGGTCTGAAAATCTGGAAGGCCTAACTATTTTGCAAACAAAACTGTTGACAAGTATCTAAAATCGTGAAATTTTCAACTACAGTCAAATGCAATGACAAATTAAGACCATAAGTTAGTACATTTTCTACACAATTTGTTTTTCCAGAAAGATTTTTCAGAGAAGGAAGTACTGTATTAAAAGGTAAAGCCATGCCTCTCAATGAGCCAATGGTTAGCACCAAAGTAGAGCACGGGGTCGCGGTGACTCAGTGGTAGAGCGTTCACCTCCGGTGCATGGGGTCCCAGGTTTGATCCCAGATCACGCCAGATGAACTTTGTAGTGAACAAACATCGTCTGCGTGGGTTTCCTCGGAGTTCTCCCGTTTCCTCTCACTTTCTTAATTCCATCACTTCATTGATTTATCATGGTCACCGTCTCCTTTAGTCTAGCCGGCATAACCGTGGGGTAAAACTCAAAGATTTTATTTTTTTTAAGATAAAGTACCGTACTTGCTCAATTTCGGAATGTGCAGAAAGTACTAAGTATGGCACCTACACCTCAGCTTTCCCCAAATTGACGTTTTGCAGGTCAGGATCGGGGATCTATTTTCTACCAGCTAAGTTTGAAACTTAACGAATTTACTGTGTAAATAATTTCAATGTTTGTTAAATGTGCGCTAGGATAATGCCTCCGATAGCATATCATGGATAAGCTCACAAGGGAGGGTCACCAAGTGGCTCCGTTGAGATCCGTACGAAACAATTGTGTTTGCATTTGATACGTTATAACTAGACGAATCCCAAAGTTATACGTGCTACCGGGCAGAATATCGCGAGTTACAACATATTCTGCAATATAAAAGCTACCAAAAAAAAAAAAAAAAACTGGTAGAATAGTTTGAACCGGGTCATTTGTTCCGAAACAATTAGTTAAATGGAAAACTCGGCGAACACGTATCCATCATTTTCAAGAGAACACTTTTTGGGGTAGAAAACTTTGCCCCAGAGTCCCCCGCAGGGTCCTAGACGGGGTCAAATCAAAAGTTTCAAATGACACTTGGGGTTAAGTAGACATCGTTTGAAAGGTGTTGTAAAATGAAAGAAAATGGATCAAGTCTCTACTCTTTACGACAACAAATGTGCAAAATGGCGGCTGATCAAAATGTAAACAAAAGCTTAATTGAAAGATCTAGGCCACTTTGAATCCAAGATGGCCACTTAAAGCCTATGTCGAAAGAATAGGCATACCAAACTACTGAAGCTAGGAAAACCAAATTTAGCATGCATGTTGATTTGGCTCAGTGGCTCAGTGGTAGAGCGTTCACCTCCGGTGCTTGGGGTCCGTGGTTCGATCCCAGCTCGCGCCGTGTGGACTTTGTGGTGGACAAACACCGTGCTTGTGGGTTCTCCCGTTTCCTCCCACTTTCTTCATTCCACCATTTCACTCATCTCTCATCATCACCGTCTCCTTTAGCCTAACCGGCATAAGCGTGGGACGTAAAACTTAAAGATTTCATTTCATTTCATTTTTCACCTTCTGTACTTTTTGGTGGCATCTTTTACTTTTACTTTTTGTATGTAAGTGCACCTTTTAAGGCGCACACAAGTGATAAAAAACTGACTCGAGTAAAGCATATCTCTTTACAGTGCATTAAGTAGAAAGTTCATTAAATATGAAAGGAATTGGTTGCATAAAATATTAATAAATAGATCAAGATATTTCGAATATTTAATATGTAGTAAATATTATACATTATACACGATTAATGTAAAACAATGATTGAAATTAACAATAAAGCATAATAAAGCATAATTTGAAAAAAAAAGCATAATTAAACAAAAAAAAAAGGATAATGTGGGTTGCTCTAGTGATAACAAACAATTCTAGAGCTAAAGAATTCCAAGAACTTTGAACTTCACGTCTTAATGTATTATGTATTAGTGTAGTGTAGTATACTGCTTATCAGTGGCGTATTTAGGGGGGTGGCTTCCGGGCTTAAGCCCCCCCCGAAATCTTAATTAGTATAGTAAATGAAATATCTTGCAAATTTTCACATTTCCAGGCAAAGCCCCCCCGAAAGTTAGCAAAGCCCCTCCCGAAACAAAATCGTAAATACGCCACTGCTGTTTATCGTAGTGTCTTGGTTAAGATTACTTCAGTTTTAAAATGCTGACAAGACGACACAAGCGCAGGAAAAAATTTAAAAAAAAATGGAAATTCGGAGTTTCCTATTTCCTAACAAACGAGATAGAAACTACGAAAAAAAAAATGGGGAGACACAGAGTATCAATTTCCAACTAACTAACTCTATGCCCTATAGAACCAGAAGGTTCAATGCCGCGTTCACAAAAGCTCTCCACTGACTTCTATCCTTAGCTAACTGAATCCACTTTCCACTTTGTATTCTTATTTCTGCGAGATCCATCTTAATATTATTCTCCCATCTGCGTCTAGGTCTTCCTAATGGTCGTTTTCCGATTGGACTTCCTATTAAGACTTTGAAAGCTTTCTTACTTTCTTCCATCCTGGCTACATGACCTGCCCAACTCAGCCTTGTAGACTTGATGACCCTAACAATCTTTGGTAAACGCTTTAAATTATGAAGTACCTTGAAAAAAAATGAAATTTTGAGTTTTACGTCCCACGGTTATGCCGGTTAGGCTAAAGGAGACGGTGATGATGAGTAATGAATGAAATGGTGGAATGAAGAAAGTGGGAGGAAACGGGAGAACCCCGAGAAAACCCACGCACATATGAAGTACCTTGTTATCAAGTTTCCGCTAGTCCCCATTCCCGTTCCTCTTGGGTCCGAATATTCGTCTCAGGATCTTGTTCTCAAATACTTTCAGTCTATATTCTTTCCTCAGAGTAAGCGATCATGTTTCGCAACCATACAGAGCAACAGGCATGATTATCGTTTTATACATTTTAAGCTTCAAATTCCTCGACAGAATTCGCGACTTCAAAAGGTTTTGAACTGAATAACACGAATTCCCTGCTTTTTCGACATTTAATTTCTTCATGAATATAGTTTTGGTCTGTTAATATTGATCCTAGATATTTAAAAGTATCCACTTTATCAAAAGTATTATTTAATATTTTCTAACAATTTTCTAACAAACCAAAAGAAGAACTTCTTTCAGTAATGCTTCTGGTGATGGAAACAGGTAAAAGGAAAAGAAATAAGAAAACAATAATCACAACTAAAAAAACAAAAAAAAAAAAAAATCAAAAGTAAATAGGATCTAGATGAGAAAAGAAATTTTAAAAAAATTGCTTGATTCAATCTTATACATCCATTTTCTCTTTTCAGCTTTCTTTTCGATTGAGGATCCTTTTCTGTTTTCGTCTATTCTTCGTTTGTCAACTTGCGTATTTTTGTATAATAAAAAAATAAATAAATAAATTGAGAAAGAAAATTTAAAAAAAGAACGGAGCACGATTTAAATATGTAGATACCATACTAAACAAAATAATAAAACCTCACCTCAACCCACTGATGATTAAAAGTCGTGAGAAGAGAGAGGTAAAGAACGAAATAAATGAAAATAATAATAAAGAGAGGGAAAAACAAACAGAAGTTGCGTTTGCCATAAATAAAACCGTAAGAAATCGGCCAAGGCAGGGGAAAGTGGAGGCCATTTAAAAGATCCATATACGTCTACGTGCACTATCTCTGAAGCAAAGTAGTGGGGACAAGGTGGCTCAGTGGTAGAGCGTTCACCTCTGGTGCATGGGGTTCGATCCCAGCTCTCGCCAAGTGAACTTTGTGGCTGACAAACGCCTTGTGCATGGGTCTTCTCGGGGTTCTCCCATTTCCTCCCACTTTTTCCTTCATTTCTCATCATCACTGTCTCCTTTAACCTGACGGGCATAACCGTGGGACGTAAAACTTAGAGATTTTATTTCTGAAACAAAGTATGATGGAATCAGAGATCAGCCTGAGGTTCCATAGTATAGAATTACAACGATTGAACAGAAACAATGGATAGATTAGTGCATCAGGTCTGTTGAACTGTGCGTAACGAAAACAAGGAGCTGCATTGTTTCTAGCACAATACGAACGGAAGAAACAGAATTATGAATGAACTAGTATCAACAATGAGAGATATTAAATGCATTGCAGAAATAAATTCCCTTGAAGTGAAGAATCGCATTTTCATCTCTTCCTGTATTGAGCTAAGGCAATCCGTTGAGAAAGTTGACTTACGAATCACGTGGCAGCGATCACGAACCGTAAACACTGTATTTTGATCGTATGTAACCTTGTATCCATATACTTATATTTGACATTGCAAGAAGTAATAAAAAAATAATAAGAAGAAAACATTGCAGAAAATGAAAGTTGAAAAAGCTTTTTGCAATATTATAGCCATATTGCAAAACAAGAATAACACGTGACTTTCTTTCGTGCGTGGGGAAAGAGTTTGATTCATGAAGAATTGACTGTGATTGAGGGACGGAGGCCGGACATGTGATTCGCTGTTTCGTGGCAGCTTCTCGGCGCAGATGTTCCGGAACTGCAACTTTCTCCCTGAAAAAAACGTGCAGCTAATCGGCGGATTATAGACATTCACTTATAAAGATTTCTTTTTATAATATTCTCTTTAGGCTAAAATTATTTAATTTTTTAGACGTTTCTATAATTGTTCTACAATATGAAAGAAAACTTTCTCTGTACACTTTCTTAGATCTTTCTTTTTTTCATTGTTTATAAAACGTGAAATAAAACATAATTGCGTTTTGCGCAGACATTGACCTCTTTGACCTTTTAACCTTCAAACCTGTCTTTCAATATAATTAAATTTTATCATGGAAATTTCTCTTTGAAATCGATCAAAGCTAATATATATTTATTTGAGTATTTTTTAGTAACTATTTACTTCATTCGTATAGAAAATCCAATGTTTACTTCCGGAAGGAAGTATATATTCTCCAAATTCACTTTGTCTACTCTCTACAATTCTCATAGATCCTGGGCTCACAAGAACTTGAGATTTCTAGCAAAAGAATGCATCGATTTTGTGGCTTTTCCCCGTCGTGACGATTCTCTCTTTGTTAAATTCGTGGCTTTTCCCCGCAAGAAGAATATTATGACTTTTCTCCTGAAAGAATTGCACAGATAAAACCGGCTGTGTTAGTTTCAAGAATATCACTCTCTGTTATCCGGGTTGAGTGAAATTTTGACGCATGTCTGGTGCGAAGTTCACTGCATCGAATTTTGGAGTAAATCGTTAAAATTGTTGTGGTTAAATCAACTTCTTCACATGGTTACTTGAAATACCAGTATGAAAAAATTTCAGTAACATCTTTGTTGTTGTTTTGAGTACAGTTGGCAGAAAACTACGTGTACTTATGGGATCAACTAGGGAAGTGAGTGTGAATGTCTTTCTAACAATATATAAAGTTTTTTTTTTTTTTTTTTTTGACCTCCACACTTTTGGTCACATTTCTTGGTAACACGCTTTTCCTAAACTCTATGAAGAGCTGGCAGTTACGGAACACTATATTACCCGGCTGACATATCGGATACGCTTACCGTATCCAAATTACATGATCTACGAACACAGAATTTTCAACCATTTTTCATCATCTTTTTACACCATGCACAAGATACATTTAATTTCGCATAATTCCTCAATCTTGACACCTTAAAAGTTGGTGCTCTTATGGATACACGAGAGTCTCGCTGTCAACACTCACACTCAACACCGTCACCAATCTATAGGTTCACACAACAAATCTGGATGCAGCAGATAGAGACATATTTGATCTAGTGGTGGGCACAAAAACCGGTTTTTCGATTCTTAGAAAATCGAAAACGGTTTCCGAAAATTTTCAAAAAACGGGTTCGGTTTTTCACAGAAACCGGTTTCCGGTTTTTATAAATAAACGGTTTTGCCATCCCTAATTTGATCTTTATGTTATCAGAGATCATCTACTTCATATTTTCCTATTTTCTTCACTTATTCTTCACTCATCACTAAACATTGGGCTATCGTTATCTTGTTAATTTTTATTGCACTTTAGACAGTCTATTGTTACTGTATTCACACAAACAAAGTGTAATACAATCTTTGCCAAAGACAGGGTGTAACCCTCTAATGGCTGGAGTTAGAGACTATGATATGAATTCTAATATAATGAAATTTTAGGAAAATGTTGCTTAAAGAAACTTAACAAACCTAATCCCTTATCTTAAAAAGTTTAATTTAAAAAAAAACTCATCTTTACTTGCGGAAATAATTTTTACAACAAACAAAACTCTAGAGCTTGGGACTACGAGGGGTGAAACACAGAGCACGTCACGTGATTTATCCAGCCCACAAGCGTTCCTTCCACTCGTGTGAACGATACCATTTGATGCAATATTAATACACTGAGAAAAAAATTGTAGGTGGTAATTCCTGTAGTTTTTGGACTTAACGTACAGCAGACGTATAACTGAAAACGCATGTTTTATAATATATTCCGGATAAGTATTCCATCTATACCTACTTTCCATATGAAACAATATAGGCAGTCAGGATCTCACATACAAATGGACGTATATAACATATAGCTGAGGAATGTAACATAAGTATATGCATGTGATATACGAAAACTGTTAGATGTCAGACATCCTTCAACGGCATGTTGTAACATCTAAGGTGAGTGAGTATGTAGCATATGGATAACGTAAGCTCCATACTGATTTCTGTAGTAAACAAGATAATTCCGTATATTTGAACAATATTCCGCTATCCGGAGAACGGATTTTTCTCAGTGTAGAAGTCGTCGTTAAGCACTATCTCCTACCGAAACGCCGTCCTCATTATGTAGGCTCTTTTTCACTATCTCTTCTAGACACATATTAAATAGTGTTGGCGATAGACAATATGTCCTAGAAAGATGAATTATTGCATATTATAAGATTCTTTATTAATGATTGATTTATGAAATATTAAAAAAAAATCGTTACAGCCATGTCATCAGAGATCATCTACTAGATATTTTCCTATTTTCTTCACTTATTCTTCGCTTCAGTAAATTACTCTTATTTTTGGGAGTACGAAGAAAATTCGAAAAAGTCTCCCTGGAGAATCTAACAGAAACCTTATGTTCAAAATGTTGTCTTAGTACGTTGAACGGTATGGTCTCTGGACGAATGTGCGTAATATATCGGATATGAGCATACAAATGGCGGAATGGCAACACACATACAAAAATCACCTTCTCAGTCGTAAAACATGTAAATCTGTTGAAATCTCGAATGTGATTATTTCACAATCTTCTCTCCAATCGTCGCTCGAAAGTAAAGAAAAAAATGTATAAGACCATGTCATAGAAACATGGCCGCTGAAAGATCTCCAATCAATTCTTTGTGAGTAGTTATATCATGTCACTGAGAGTAAAAATATCAAAAGGATTAAATGTCTATGAAGTCACGTGTAAGACAATGGCGTGACTATTATTAGATTAGAACAAGGAATGATAATTAGGACATAACGTAAAATTGTAGTATGTTGTAAATAGGGAAAGATAGAACATACACTCTATAAAATAGATTCAATTTTGAGACGAAAGTTATTCATACTTTAAAACACACAAACACACACACACACACACATATATATATATATATATATATATGTGTGTGTGTGTGTGTGTGTGTGTGTGTGAGTCTGCGTCTGTGTGTGTTTTAAAGTCTTTCACTCTCCCTGCCATTGAAATTGTCGGTGTCTCAGTGACAAACTTAATTGACCTAATCTATCTTTCTAACAATTTACATTTGTCTCTCTCTCTCTCTCTCTCTCTCTGGACGTTTCTCCACTCACCGAGGTGGTGGAGCCTGATTTGCGGTCTGATACAGTGTCTAATCCGTTTCAAATAATATCTTTAGAAGTATTGATTCTTTCTTTTCCCTTTTTCCTAGCATTCTATATGACCACTCTTCAACACACGTGTACGTGCAGGTGCAATTTTCAGAATTTAAGCAAACAACATTATTTTGACCTTTAAGCACGAGATAAAATGGTATTGCACATGGTAGTAAAAAACTGGATGTTAATTGAGCTCAACCGTGTTTCAAATCAGGGCGTGTACTTGACATTCACTTAAAGGATATTTCGATGCTTTTAAAACATGTTTCGCTCAGAATTGGTAGCAAATATTTATAATTTTCCCCTGCACAATTATATATCGATTTTTCACTTAGATGGTTCAGTGGTAGAGTGCTCATCTGTGGAGCGAAGGATTTGTGGCATACATTTAATTATTAATTGCTACATCTAATAGCCTATACACAATATTTCCATATAAAACAATGCTACATCTAAATTAAACTGCTCTTAAGAGGCTATATCACTGCAAAATTAAAATACCGCTAATTTTACAGTAATTACCTGATATCTTAAAATAGGACATGAATTTTGTAGGTAAATTCATAAAACGACAATAGAACAATTTTTATCCGAGACGAGGAAACTTCTTGTTTCGAGAATCGATACAAGACAAAGAATTCTTCAAGAATTCAGATGAAGCAAGGGTTGCAGTTTACGAGACTAGATAAAACAAGAAAACATTATTTCTTGTCTCGTGAACAATCACGGCAAAATTAAAATACCGCTAATTTTACAGTAATTACCTGATATCTTAAAATAGATAAAAGATAATCGAAATGTGAAACAAGAACGCTCTAGACAATATTATTTTGCATGAGGTACCGTTATTACGAGTCACCTAGTAGCTTCCCGTTTGCAGCCATTTAGAAACGCGAAAATAAATGACGATTTTTAAAACGACTGGAAATCGAAAGCAGATACGAGAGTCGTGATAACGGTATCTCATGTAAAATAATATTGTCTAGGGCGCTCTTGTTCTACATTTCGATTATCTTTTATCTATTTGAAGATATCACATAATTACTGTAAAATTAGCGGTATTTTAATTTTGCCGTGATAGGGCCTCTTAAATAATATCAGGAATTGTTCACGAGACAATAAATAAGGTTTTCTTGTTTTATCTAGTCTCGTAAACTGTAACCCTTGCTTCATCTGAATTCTTGAAGAATTCTTTGTCTTGTATCGATTCTCGAAACAAGAAGTTTCCTCGTCTCGGATAAAAATTGTTCTATTGTCGTTTTATGAATTTACCTACAAAATTCATGTCCTAATTTTTTTTCTTAATTTCATGCAAGAGTTACCGGATGTTTCCGTATCATGCGGGGTCCACGAAGCGTGTCATATAAAAATATTTAAACCATATTTACGTATTATTGGAAAATATTGTGTAATAACTTCCGCATACAAGGTGTCTCAAAAGTCCCTTGACATAAGCTTACTCTGTTATTATCAGCGTCACAACAAACTGTAACAGGGGAAACCGTCTCCAAATATGTTTTCAATCTAAAGGGAGGGATTTTAAAAAAAATCGGACGAGCCGTTTGGGATGTACAGTCTTTATGCGTCCAATGTCAAATGAAAATGCAACGTTGGGTAAGGATGCGCACGAGACAAGATTTGAGACTGTCTCGACTCGAAAATGTGCCGTAAAAGTGATGTCTCGACTCGAAAAATATATACATTTCTATTGGAAGAGCTGTGTCTCGACTCAAAAAAAAAAAAAAATATATATATATATATATATATATATATATATATATATATATATATATATATATATATATATATATATATATATTGGAAGAGCTGTGTCTCGACTCGAATTTTGGTCAGGAAAATTCTGTCTCGACTCGAAAATGTGCCGTAAAAGTGATGTCTCGACTCGAAAAATATATACATTTCTATTGGAAGAGCTGTGTCTCGACTCAAAATATATATATATATATATTTCTATTGGAAGAGCTGTGTCTCGACTCGAATTTTGGTCAGGAAAATTCTGTCTCGACTCGACTCGAACGTATCCCTAAACGTTGCCATTTACCTGGGCCCACAACATAAAGTGAATGGCAGCATGTTTGAAATGGGGGCTGGCCATTGACACATTAGCGTAAAAGACAGTAATTTCGTTCACTTATCTTGTGGGTCCCGGTAAATGACAACGTTGCATTTTATTTAACATTGGGCGCATAAAGAGTGTACAGCCCAAACGCCTCGTCCGATTTAAAAAAAAAAATCCTCTACTTTAGATTAAAAACATCATATTTGGAGACGATTTTTCCTCTTACAATTTGTTGTAACTGATAATAACAGAGTTACCCTATGCCAGGGGACTTTTGAGACACCCTGTATTTCTACGTTGATAAATGCGCTTCATTGTGTTCGTGCTATTCCTGTACTATGAATCATGTAACTGTAGGTCAACTTTTGATAAGAAGCAAAAGCAAATTGAACGATTCTGAAAATCTCAAAAATAGTATTCGAATGCTTTCTCCCCAATTGGCGAAGCGTCTCTTTACTCTATTTTAAGAGTTCGTTTGTTCGGACACTCCTCCGAGATGCATGAACCGTTCTTGACACGGTGATATGAGTGTTGAGTGTTGTAAAAGGTCGCATGCCCCGATTGGACATACCATTGAGGAATAATCACCGAAAAACGGATTGACCATAGATTTAACCTTGGGAAAACATCTGGCACGCAAATTCGCATTGTAAACAATGGAAAAAAGAATTTTCAGCTTTAGAAATAGGATGAAGCCCTTTTCGGTTTGTTCTGCGAATACAACTTTTCAAATCCATTATACTTTTGGCTGATATGTCAAATTTAACTATTTGCATGTCGTGTTCAATGCACTAAAAATTCTATGAATAAAATCAATAAAGATCGGTTGTCTACAAATTTGCAAATTCTGCATACCTAGATTTTGGGTGTTGCAATTGAGATCCTTATTCTCGTATTTTGACAGAAGTTTTTTGGTTTTTAAATCAATGCTTGAAGCAAAACCGGTTAAATATTATGAATTCAACCATCGAAAAATATACGTCACATTCTTCCTGTAGAGCACATCTCAGCGACTATGCAAATAACCTATTCTTATCAGACTCAACTTAAATATGCAAGACGTTGTTTGCCAATCAATTCCAGTTTGCTATTAAATTAACTGCAAGTGAGTAGAACATAAATATTAGGCGTCGTTACAACACAAGTGATTCACCATCAGCTTAGGTCTTGTTAAATGGATCAAAGGAAAGTGAGGGGGAAAACGTGGTAAGCGCATTGGCTGTATTATATAAGGGCAGAACGAGTTCAATGTTGACTATTATGTGCATTGCACTTCACTTTCTGAAGGATTAGATCAATGGAATTAAAAAAAAAAAAAAAAAAAAAGATGAAGAGAAAGGGAATGCATCTCAACTAATGAAAAAAAGACACTGTGATGCAAATGCTTGATCAGTGTTGCCAACCATACCGATTTCTCAGATCATCTGAATTGTCAACTTTCCTACTGATCTACTTATGAATTAAGAGAAAATTACTAAATTTTTTGATATTTATGCTAGTAGCTGCAGAAGGTGGAGTTCAGAGATCGAAAGAGCCTTACAACAAACGCTACAAAAACGAAATTTTCTTTTTTAGTTTCACGTCCCACGGTTATGCCCTTTAGGTTAAAATAGATAGTTAAGTAATGAAAGTGAATAAGTTCGAAATTAATTTTTGTGCTTTACCACCGGGAATCGAACCCGGACCCACGTACACCCGAGAAGCACGCGCCGCAACTACAGTCAGCAACTTAAACATATAAATGCATAATTAAGATTCCAGAGTTTCAAATCACGTGAAAGTGTCCTGTTTCTTTGAGAATCATTCTTGATTGGTGCATAAAATCTGAGCACTTACAGAGAGCAGTGCTACTAGAAAGGAAGGAATATCGAAAATCCGTGTCTCCTAGCCTCGGGAACAAATGTATTGTGGTGAGAGGATCTTTAGTCAATAAAAACATCCCAACAAAAAATAAAAATACTTTCGAAACAAGATGTTAGGACTTATTCACTGACAAATTCTTAATTATTCAGTGAAAAAAAAAAAAAAAAAAACAGGCGTGTGTATTTTTCCCAGTTTAGAATAAAATGTAAGTGAGTGCAGTAGATTTAAACAATAACAAACAAATTTCTTTCCTTCAACAGCTCAGAAATTGCATTAGTATCGCTATAAAATGTTTTTCATGTTTTATTAATTTAAAAGATATCTGCTAGAATAGACAAAATTTTGGAGTACTTGCAACTGATATCTTGAATCCTTCGGTTGGCAACGCTGTGGTTCAGATTACGATGCAACGAGAGTTCTTCGGCAGGTTTTTCCATTTTCTGCTGCTCAAAGTGCATATAAACCTGTCTTGTTTAATAAGATCATAAATAATAGGGCTACTCCTGAGACGAGACGAGACAAGACAAAACTCTTCAATAGAGACAGACACATTTCTCAACTTGATTTCTTATCTCGCAACCGTATTCATCACGCATGAACCGTTCAGTATAACATAATGTAACAACAAATTGATGGCACCAGATTTGTCATTTTATTGTGTTCTAACCTCAGAGAGAGAGAGAAAAAAAAATTGCAGTTGACTTGATGGAGCGTCATCTGGTGTGCCATAGGAATTCTGCTCTACTATAAAAGTTCTGGTCTATCTTCGGAATTCTGATCTACCTGAGTTTTTTAAAAAAATCATCATATTGTATAAAACATAATCATTATATTGTATAAAACATATTAAGAAGTTTCATTTTTTATTCCAATGTTAAAGTTATTCAAATAATCAATATTATTTGTGTATGGTTTTTGGAAAAGCAATTGTATAAAAAAACGTATAAAAACATTTCGTTAATTAGTTTAATGAAATTCTAGATAGAACAAAAAGGAATTTTAGAATTTTAGACAGTGTTTATTTGTCATTAGCTAACGAGGTTCTCAGGTCGGGCTTGGGCAGGCCATCACTGATTTCTCTTCAGGTCGGGCCGGGCTGGGGCCGATTAATTGCAATTCTTTAATAATTATTGACTTTCGTTAAACGATAGTTAGAATAAAGGCAAACGTTGAAGAAGTGTGCCCGTGAAAAATGTTACATAATGAAACCTTTAAAATTTATCGGGCCCGGGCCGGGCTTGGGCCAAGAATTTTTTAAAAAAAGTTATCGGGCCGGGCCGGGCTCGGACCGAAATTTCTCCTAAACTTTTCGGGCCCGAGCTGGGCCGGGCCTAGGTATGTTCGGGCTGGATTGCGCTCGGGCCGAAAAATTCGGCCCGTGCAGGTCTCTATTCTCAGGCAATCAGGTAACGTTGAAAGCCGCTAGGAGGAAAAGGAAAGAAAACAAAGGCTATTATAAAGAACGTCAGGGTTGGAATAATGTAAATCATCAATATAAAAAGGTACGGGAAAGACTAGGCATCATCCAGAATTCAATCAGACTGCTAATTCAAATTCAGCGACTCGGACATAAATGGACAACCGCTATTCATTTCACTGTAACTTGTATTTTTTATCTTTGTATATTGAATACTGTCAATTTAGAGTTGCAAGTTTGTCGTATTGGTTTCTTGTGTAATGTTAGAAAGTTGTTTCATTTTATATCTTTTGTCTTTAATTTTTGGATCAAAAGATCCAATATATTTCAGACAGAAATTTTCTTGTAGGCCTTATATTTGGAGAACTACATATAGTGTAGCCAAACCAAAACTATCACTTAACTCTGTATGATGTGCTTATTCCGTTAAAAAAAAAAACTTGATTTAGGGGCCATTAAAATTTTTTTGTGGGCCCTGATCCAAAAATTCCAATGTTTTTCATTCAATTATAAATTTTCTTATTTTATGTAAATAAAGCCTTGCAATTTTGTAGAAAAAAAGGGACACTAATATTTTGATTTAAGTTTACCTTACATATAATTCAATATATGACAGGCAGGGATACTTTTCTATAGAGAACTTGGCTCTTGAAAATTTCAAAATCCTAAATTTCAACAATCATACTATTTAAACAATTGTATCACTCAATTTCGTGAGTGAGAATGGAGGCGGAATTGTGCGCCGGGTTCATGCTTCCATAACGTACCATATAGGCCTATGTTCAATTTAGAGATGGCCGTTTTCGAAAAATGTTTTTTTTCGATTTTCGGAAATTTCATTTTTCGTTTTTTCGTTTTACGCTTTTTCGAAAAAATTTCGTTTTTCGTTTTTATGAAAAAAATTTCGTTTCTTGTTTTTCGAAAAAAAATTTGTTTTTCGCTTTTTCGAAAAATTTTTCGTTTTTCACTTTTCGTTTTTCGAAAAATTTTTCTTTTCGTTTTTCGTTTTCGAAAAAGTATTTTTTCGAAAAAATGTGGCCATCCCTAGATCAATTGTGTTCATGTTCGGCAATTTTGCGTGTTAAGGGAGGTGTCCAAGCTCATCCTCAAACCACTTTGCAACTGTTCCAGCTATGTGAATGGGCGCACATATCATCCTGTAATATAGCGCCATTGCTGGGGAAAATATTTGGACCCTAGGATGCGTATGGTACCCTAAACTGGCAACATAATCACGAGCAGTGACGCGACTAGTAAGTGTGTGCAGAATATTGCTACCCACAGCAGCCGCAGCCATGTTTTACGAGTAAGCTGAGACAAGACGTGTCATATGCTTGTTTGGGCGCTCACACGATGCGACTCATTCGACCATATCTCACGTTTCCAGTCATCAGTTGTCCATATTGTTCATGTTCATGTCCATGTTACGTAAGTCGCAGCTGCAGACTGTGATTGTCGACGCAGATTATTTGAGTGATGCTTGATATTATCTGTCACTTGAATCGCAATTGCACGAGGCAACCCCCTTCAATGCTTGGCGGGACCTGTACTCACAGTTTTCTTCTGACCACTGTTCCTCTTCTCTGATGTAGTTTTACCATGAGTTTTGTAGACCATCATCACCTTTTGACACATTTCCTCGCTACACACCCAGTATACTTACCACTTTCGTTACCCTCGCCCACATAACAAAGACTTTGCCTTGTTTTGAAATCAGAGAGGTTGCAGATTGGCGTACACTATTATCTCTGTTCAGTTCGTTACACATTATTGTTCTATTTCTCCTCACATAGTACGGAGTTTGCTTTAACACACTGTCACCAACAGTTCGTCGCTACGATCACAACCTGATCATTGCCAACCCAGACATTTAACGTGTTTCCAACTCCAGGTTTTTCTATTATTGGCAGTGGCGTACACTGGTTTGACAACATAAGCTACCACTCACCTGGTATATTATTATTATTATTATTATTATTATTATTATTATTATTATTATTATTAATAATAATAATAATAATAATAATAATAATAATAATAATAATAATAATAATAATAATATAGTCCTACAAAATATCCATAACAATGATCAAATAGTGGCAGGCCCGTAGCCAACCCTAAAATTTAGGGGGGGGGAGGTAGAAGTTAAGGGTGCCCGACCCAATCATATTATACTTCATCACCTATTATAGTTCATTTGCAAGCCTATCGTGGAACTTTCAGGGGCCAACCAAAATTTAGGGGAGCGGCCCCCCGTGGATACGGGCCTGAATAGTGGTCGGTGTATTTTGGTTGAACTTTCCTGTTGAGACTATTAATGTTTCGCACCGTAAATGATGTGCCATCATACCTCTGTGCAGTTAACTTGTCATGGATTCCATTCATAAAATGTTAATTTTTACTAATGTCACTTCCTTCAAGAGTCGCCTATGTTGTGACGTTAGTTGTCATTCCGTATTAGTCTTCGTGAAAATTCTGAGTACAACAACTCAACACAAAAATACATACAGTCATTATAATTGCTATGTCGATTATCGTAACCTAAATAGCAAATTTCGCGTTGCGTTAACGCAAACATTTACGGAATGTGCCCGGTTATCCCACACAATAGTTTTGGTTCATCAGTTTGCATAAAGAAATATGTATAGTGATTTTACTTTTTGAAAAACCCACTATTGTACTGATTTTAGGCTTACAAACAAAATTTCTATAATCAATTTACTTTGTAACAAAAAGAAAGTTGATAATTTTCTTCGTAGTATTTCGATTTCCCGCTATATATCACTCACAACGCTCACCAGATTAAATAGAAGTTAACACATTCTCCAATTTTCAAAACTGTCTGTGGGCCTCATTTCGTAACGGTTAGCTCAAAATTTCTGGATTACAACTCAAGGCAAATAACGCAATAAGTAATTATAACTACATTATCAGCAATCGCAAAGTAAATCACAACTTTTGCATTGCTTTGACGGAAAGCACTACGAAATTATGCCCCGAAATTCTCGGATAACTCCAAAATGCCTGCTATGTCACTGCTTTTAACTTCCATTTACTTGCTCCGTCTACGGAAACCGATACACACGGAGGCAACCTGCATGGTTGCCAGCCATAGCTTGCTAGAACACTGTTACGTGGAACCTACGTGGGCGCGCAAGCAGTTATACGATTCATTCTGCATGCAGTAGACAGCGGTATTCCAGGAGGTTGCCATATCATCAGTCTCCAAGAAAGCGAGAGGGATTGCATTCTAAGCGGCTGCTTTAGTACGTATTCACGTTTGCGAAAAATATAGAGAAACTAGTATGAAAAGAAGCTAATAAACTGTAAACTTATCATTATATATTAGTTTATACGTGTTATATTAACATTCTTCATTATTGTTGCAGGGCTACCGCCGGTAGCCTCGGCTGTCCATAAAATACGCCACTGCATTTTGATAACTATTTGTACATATACTTGGTGTAGTCGGTACTGAGTTAATAAATAAATATTTAGGATTTAGATTTCTGGGCTTTCGGCATCTAAGGCCATTTAGCCCTTCACGTTTGAGGGATGACGTCCCTCGGCGAGCACACAATCCGGGGAAAGGGAAGGAAGATAGGATTGAGGAAGGAAGGAAGCAGAATGGGACCTATAAGTTAGACACCACCCCGGCATACCCCCGGAAAACCCAGGAAAACCTCATTCAGGGTGGCTGGCCTGAAAAAGCTTTTACACTTTTTCGACCGAGTACTCCCACCGAGAATCGAACCCGGGACCGCTCGCACCAAAGGCGAGAGCGTTAACAACTACGCTACGCGGGGCCACATAAATAAATATTGTGTAGAGTAACTTTGTTATACTAATCAGGCAGTGTACATTGTATGATACATTCTAATGTGGGTATTGTTAAATATCGCTGAATATATAGTATTTGCACGCAGCATTGCATAGTGTACGATCCGATACCATTAAACAGTAATTTACGCGCATCAAAAATAATCATAAAACCAATATAATGCAAAATTATGTCCTCAAACTGATACAGTGTTTGGGAATTATCTTTAACATCCTCTATTAAATCATAATACAGGCCAACATTTAAAATTCTGTGTTCCTATTTGACCACACGTTAGAGTAATTTAATTGCATATTCAATTATATAGAAACAGTAATTAAAAACAATCTTTGTTCTTTAGGAAAGAATGTTTATCCGATGGGAATACTCTGTTTAACAAATGCTATCTTTCATCATATTCTTCAGTTGAGAAATGTTAAGTTTGTTCCATGTTTCTGCATAAATTTCACAGAACGTGACAATCGTCAAGGACTCTTCCTGACATTTTAACTATGTCACTGTTTACAGTATTCACCTATAGCGATATTTCTCAATACAAGTGCGAGATATAACTCCCTTACTACGCCAATTAGTAAAGAATGTTAAAAGGCATTCTTCTCTAAATTCTGAAGTCCTTGGTTCCATTCTCGCATTATGTCAGGGTTCGTGTTTATTACTACACGTAGTCAAACTTCTCTTGTATTGACAAACTTCAGAGTAAATTTCTGGCATTCACGATTAATACTACAGACAATTTGATTAACTGCAATAAACAGTAGCGTTGTGGATCAACAAATTCGAATGTTCATCATCGCGCAAACAAAATTTTGGTATTGGTCATAGCATCCTGGATAGGGCATCGTGTCATCTTCTTGTTATTCCTTTCTCGAAGATCAAACTTCATACTGTACTCCAACTAAACATTCATTACAAGTCTCTATGTATACAGTATAACTTTGTTGATACCGTTAAATTTTTAGGAGGGGAGTTTAAAACACTATCTAGAAGTTTCTTATTTAAAACATTTTCATATCATTTCACAGTAAAGAAGGGAGGAGTCTGGGAACAATCAAGTTTTACTACCGTGTGAGATTAACATCATATCCCAAATAGCCGTTTATGGGTTTAATTTTGTAAACTGAACTCATATCAGGATCTAATAAAGTATCTGAAGTTCAGGAGTAAGTACCCAAACGGAAAATAAGGTTTAATGCACTTTTCTTGCCTGTCAGTTTGAATATAGGCAGCCAGTAACAGACATATACCAAGATGTATAACTTTCAGGTACTAGATAATGTGGTTAGGCAACCAATATGGCATCTGAGTTATGGGGGTTGCATAACTTGCACTTGCAGGCCACGAATACAATACCAGATTGAAAACCATTCAAGACAGCCAGACCCGGATGGAACACACGACTCACAAGTACTGAACCTTGTAAACGCATTCCTAATTGTGGAATCCATTACAGGGAAACAAAAGTAATGTTTGAATAAGAAAGTGACAGAAAACCGTGTTCCCTCCAAATGAAAAGTGAAATTTTACGTTTCTTTTTTAAAAAATGACGGCATTTTATGAGGAAAAACTTCCATTCCCCAATAAAACAGCCAGTACTGTAAATATTTAATTTTACATGCAACCACACATGAATGAAATGTACCAATTCGTCTAATCTCAAAGTCCATGGGACCACCATATACATGCTATCCACTCCACTAGACCTCCTTCTCTCTAACCCAGGGTCGAGTAAATGTGTTATCCCACCAGTGGCGCACGGGCTTTGTATTAGGGATGGCCAAAAATTTTCGGATCCGGATATCCCGGATCCAGTGAGATCCGGATCCGGATCTTGCCGGATCCGGACCTAGATCCGGATCTCGGATCTGAATCTCAGATCCGAATCTCAGATCCGGATCTCGGACTGGATCCGAAATTCGGATCTCGGACCTGGATCCGGATTTCGGATCTGGATCCGAAATTCGGATCTCGGATCTGGATCCGAAATTCGAATCTCAGATCTTGAAACCTACATCTGAAATTGTGATGATAAAATTTAATATCTAAAATTCGCTAAAACATTTTTTAGGATTCACTGATATAGTAGGTTGCTGTGCTTTTAAATGTTTCCATAACACGTTTGTGTTACCTTTGTTCTTTATTTTATTTTAACCTTGCAATATTTACATGTTGCACTTTCTGTCGAAGTCCCTTTAGTAAAATGTTTCCCAGTTTGATTTCTTCCCATTTCAGAGTGTAGTGAACTGTCTGAAAACTGATGTAAATGGTAACAAATTCTTCTGTTTAGCTCCTCTTCGAAACTTAATGTTAGCTTCACATGAAAATATTTATTTTATTATTAGAAATTAAACTTTCTTCTTTTCTTTACACTGCACAGTGGTCCAGAGACCCTCAAAACCTGGCCAAAATTACATGACGCAAATCTCGGAACTAGTAGTAGTGCTGGATAGGCATTGACCTTGGGCAGTCATATCGACATGGGTGTTTCAAATAAAAGCCTCCCGCAGTCTGTGACTGGCGTCCAATGTAAGAGGTTGCCTGTGCACAAAACAGCAGTTATGTATCAGCTAGAGACAACAAAGTTGCCAGTGTTGTGTTATGTATGTCTTTCGTCAACTGAACACGGGGGTCAGGATATATTATATATGCAAAACTTATACTTGCTGTTGGTGTGCGTAGATGTGTGATGTGATTGCAGTGTCCTGTTGGAATGAGCGTTAAAGGTAAGCGTAGCAAAGGAAACAAAAGTATGCGTGTATTTTTGTGTTTCTTGACTTTTCTTTTGAGTGAAGCCAAGTGAAGCTCAGATGTTTCTTGTACATATGAACCCAATATCCTCGGAGTTAGACACTACAAACAAACCTTGCTCCATTTTGCTCGGTTGTGTAAAATCGAGGGATGTTTGTGGGAAGCTGATAGTAAACAAAAATGTACGAAGTGACTGAACAACAAGGGTAAACTGTCGTATATATAGAAATGTGTTGTTCTAAAGCATTATGTCATGAGAAGTGTAAATCCGAAACCATGAACATGCTAACAGGGTCAGTTTGTAGTTGAAGTAATGAAAATAAATGAAAGTAAGGGGCGGCCGGACCCTCTGGAAGGCAAACGTTTGATATTCATTCGTTTGCTATTGTCTCATAAACGAATAGAGATAATGAACAGTAACGTACCATGACCATAGATAATGTTAGTCGACACAAAGGAGATGGAAAAAGCACCTTCAGTATTGCCATCTGTAGATATTCAGTGTTGCTAGACTAAAGATTTGCAAAGAAAGCTGGAGTAAGGTATTGAGTAGACAAATGAAACCAACGGCATTTCATAACATAACAGAGTATATTATACGTCGAATGTGTGTTCGACTTTGCAAATAATGCTCTCATTGTGTTTGTAATTTGTGACATAAAAGTTATTCAAACTAACTAAAAGCATGTACAATTGAAAGATTGGAAATTGAAACCCTAATGACGAGAAATTGTGCATGAAGGAGTAAATAGAAGACTATATGCGATGTAGCGCATACATTACCATACAAATCACAATGATAGACCTCAGCAATACAACAACAATGTGTTGTGTGTATAACAGAGTTATGACTTACAGTATCAGTAATTATGATAATCGTAATGTGACGAACAGTATAGGTCATTAATGCTGAATGGGCATTTTCTTTTCGCTTCAGACATGGCGTATCACATATCAAGACGAAAACTTGTCCACATTTTACGAGACACTGCAGGACGCAGGTCTGCAAAAAAGAAGCACCTTGTCGTGTTCCTGAGGGAGGAAACAGCAGCGGAACTAGCAGAAGAAGCGAAGCGAACTGTGAATGAGTTTTGCTACCAAATATTTCAGAAGCTAGATCAGTGCAACAGAAATTATGAAAGATTAGAAGCGGAACATGGGGAGTGGTTGAACGATGCGTTAGTGTTAGTGCTTCGACCGGACAGTGCAGCTGAGCCTGAACCTTCTTCGTCAATAGAAGGAAGGGGAGGTCGCATACAAGCTTCGCGGCGAGCAGCGAGCGCTCGAAGCGGAGAAAGACGGAGTCATTACGATCGTCGACAGAAAGTGGTGAGTGTCTCGTATATGCGGCTGCTATGAAATACAGAGAGAAGTTTGAGGAAAAGACCAAAATACTGCATGAAATGGAAAAATCACCAACC
Organism: Thermobia domestica; assembly: GCF_964235325.1. Taxonomy (NCBI): domain Eukaryota; kingdom Metazoa; phylum Arthropoda; class Insecta; order Zygentoma; family Lepismatidae; genus Thermobia; species Thermobia domestica. The sequence goes on from NC_137463.1 coordinate 267,501,038, forward strand.
AGGGCTGCCAAAATGAAGAGGGCTTGGAAGCAGTCACAACAGACAACTACAAAGTGTTATACTGCGGACGAAGCTCTGGCGTTGCTCCTTGAAGGAAATCTGAAATGCCATCAGTACCAGCTGCTGCGAAACGGTGCAAAGAACTTATCATGTGTTATATATCCTGCATATAATCGTGTGCTTGACGCAAAAAAAAAAAAAGCGTGCTACTCGGAACTGATCGACGTTACAGAGTCCCAGGCGGAGGTGTCCCTGCAATCGCTGCTAGACCACACAGCTGCACTAATTGTACAAACACAGGAGCCTATGCTAGAAAGAATTCCAGCAAAATATAGTATGTCACTTCAGCTCATCACCAAATGGGGATGCGATGGTACTACTGGACACGCTGAATACAAACAAGTTGCACAAGAGGAGGGCTTTACAGACACTGACATTGTGTTCACGTCAATTGTACCAATTCAACTGTTCTATGAAAGGAAGGGATTACGAGTCGTAGTGTTGCAGAATCAGCGGCCATCATCCCCCTGCCGGCCCATAAGGTTGCAGTTTAAGAAGGAAACAACTGAACTGATACGACAAGAATTTGAATGTATGCAGGGACAAATACGAGAACTGACGCCTAGCCAAATCACCATCGCAGGAAAGGTATTTGAGGTCACATACAGCCTGCATTTCACAATGGTTTACGGCAAAGTCTGTAACGCGACTACGCACACAAAATCAGCATAGACCTGCTATGTGTGTGGCGCAACGCCAAACGAGATGAACACATTGACAAAGGGCCCTAAGCCAATAAAACCTGACAATCTTGGCTTCGGACTGTCTCCTCTTTATACATGGATCCGTTTTATAGATTTGGGATTTGGGATTTGGATTTCTGGGCTTTCGGCATCTAAGGCCATGTAGCCCTTCACGATTTGAGGGATGACGTCCCTCGGCGAGCACACAATCCGGGGAAAGGGAAGGAAGAAAGGATTGGGAAAGGAAGGAAGCGGCCTGGGACCTATAAGTTAGGTACCACCCCGGCATTTGCCTGGTGTGAATGAGGAAAACCCAGGAAAACCTCATTCAGGGTGGCTGGCCTGAAAAAGCTGTTACACTTTTTCGACCGAGTGACCCCACCGGGAATCGAACCCGGGACCGCTCGCACCGAAGGCGAGAGCGTTAGCGACTACGCTACGCGGGGCCACCCGTTTTATAGAGTGGCTGCTTCATGTTGCATACCGCTTGGATCTTCGAAGATGGCAAATTCGTAAAGAACACAAACCGATCATGAAGAAGAAGCAAGCCGACATCCAAAAGGCAATGAACTCCCAGCTAGGGCTGGTCATCGATGAACCAAGGCAAGGCGGAAGCGGTACTCCAAATGACGGAAACACTGCCCGTCGTTTCTTTCAATATCCCGATAAGGTTGCGTTTATAACAGGTCTGAACCGGGATCTTATCGAGAAGTGTGCTGTGTTGCTTCACGCCTTATCTTGTGGGTTGGAGATAGATCCACGTAAATTTGAAGCTTGGTCAAATGATATACTGGAACTGTACCTTCAACACTATTCGTGGTTCTACATGCCCGCTTCAGTGCATAAAGTTCTTGTTCATGGATCCGCAATTATCTGTCATTGCATATTACCGATTGGGCAGATGTCCGAAGAGGCCCGAAATAAGCATATCAAACAGTACAGGGAACATCATTTTCGTAAGTGCACAAGAGGGGACACGTTGCGAGATGTATTTCTGCGACTCCTGGTCACAAGTGATCCCGGCGATTCGCGAACCCATGCCACAGAAGCATAGGAAAAAGCAACTGTCTCCAGAAAGATCATCATGCTTTTGAAAGATATAGAGGCTCCGCACGCACAATCTTCTGATGATCAGTCCGAATAACTGTGTTAAAGACTATTAACTGCCTATCTGTCACGTTGGTTATTGTTCTGAACAAAATACTTGTTTTGTATGTACAATGCAACACAGACTGAGTGTGTACATTTTGCAACCAACGTGGTACATATTTCAGTTAGAAAATATAATTTTGTTTACTTTATATATATATATTGCATGCTATTATACACATTTGGTGACTACATGTCTTATTTGTTTCCACAATCCGCCATATTGCATCCGCCATATTGGATCCGATATTTTGGATTTTTTTCATTTGGATATCAGATTCGTATTCAGCGACCCCCAAATCCTTTATTTACCCAATTTCATATCAATGGCTTGATTTGTTCTTTTTTGTCCGCCATATTGGATCCGCCATTTTGAAGTTTTTCATTTGGATATCAGAATCGTACTCAGCGACCTCACAAACCTTTATCTGTCAAGTTTCATGGACATGGAACCACATCTTCCTATTTTGGCCACATTTTTAGGGTTTCTGGACCACTGTGCACTGTAGTAATCAACAGATGAAAATATTGGAAAAGGAATGAAAGGAAGGTGTCCAGAACCTTAGATCAAGGTACTAACCTAGCATTTGCCCAGTATAACTGAGGAACAACCCTGGAAAATCCTCAGTCAGGATGGCTGGTCTCCGAATTCGAACCCGGTATTATTCAATTGCGAAGCAAGAATCCTAACAAGTAGCCTGAGCTCACTCCGTATTATTATTATTATTATTTAATTAACGTTATGTTTTAAAATTAGTGCAAATTAAACCGTACTTTCTTTATTGCTGATGTTAGTTAATAAGCCTACATGAGACATCAGTCCCCCATTAAGAAAGAATACTAGAACTGGAATTCAGGAAGCGGGGGTGAAGAGATTAATAAGGATGAGGAAACTATGTACGATGCAAAAACTGAGTAATTATGACTTCGTCACAGATATATTCACTTACATACGTCAATTAATAATTCTCTGATACAGTGCACTCTTACTTTCTATAGTGCTAGGAAAAGGCCCGCTTTTGTAAACGAACACACTAAGCACGTGCGTATAGGCGCAATGTCCGTGCAAAGGAACATAGGTAAAACTAGAAAAAAGAATAGGGTAATTGAGGGGAAAATGATAAACCGCCCTTCAACTTTAAAAAAAAAGAAAAAGAAAACTAAAAATAACTAAACTTAGAGCTACGAAAGACGCGAGGCGAATTTTATTGAAAAGATTGTTTTTCCTTAGTGATTAGTTGTGCTAACTATGAACATGAATTAAAAAGAAAACAAGTAGCTAGCTCTGAGTTTCCCAAACTAGTTGAAAAGAAAATATTGGATAAAATTTAATAATAAAGAAGCCATTTATGATAATTAAAACAAACTAAATTCCTGGCACGACAGTCCTTTGGTTCCTACCAGCGGGCTTACGTTGAAAGTGGGGATGTGTAGTCAACGCATCGATACCCGAAGTCCCTAATGCCGGCTTTCTAGACTGCAGTCCGCTACCTCTTACTTAAGATAACTCCCCAATTGTCCTCACGATGCTGGGTCAACATCGAAATTGTTGAGTGCCTCTCCGGGAATTGAACCCATGACCACGGGCACCAAGACACGCTCTCTGTCTTCTATAGACGAAAAGCTATAGTTACCCACATTGTCTAATACAGAAATAAGTTCTGATTCTCTAATAGCTGCTGATGGTGATAGTCAAGGTTCACCGAAGCATGATCCCAAACCCAAACTGAGATATTGATGTCACTGGAATGCCTGAAAAGTCATTGTGGGTAAGTGAATTGCCCACTTGTCAGGATGAAGGGCGATGGTGATGTGAAATGCGGGGCTGTCAGAGGTACTACTTATGATAATTGGATTTATAATATTCTATGTTGCCATAAACCCTCTTCAGGAACAAAACTGTTAATCTTAGCTTTGAAAATGTTACATAAGGAGTTTTATTGCTATCATTAGGTTGCATTAGGAATTATCGGATTTATTTTAACGCTTAACTTTTACATCTCTTCTGATTTACGAATATTTAAATCGCGATTATCCCCTTAAGGTCAATTAGTGATATTTTAAATCATTTCGAACCAACTTTATATATGGTTAGTCTTGTTATATGGGAATATTTGAGACCAGAAGCAGTCTACAGGCTAAGTCCAAAAGAATCTTGGCCGACCTCCTGATAAACCACGTCTTTCAGCAAGGTGAATTGTGGCAATCCGATACCCACATGAGAAAATCTTCGGTTTAGTGTGAAAGCTTCCATAAGAACCAGCACTCTAATCAGTGAAATGTGCTTTGCTAATTTTTATTCAATGTGAAAGTACCTAACTTTATTGCTAAAAAAGAAAAGGCATTTATTCAAACAAGTCGCCATTACAGTTTTCGTATTTGAACACAACACTCATGAAAAGTCATGTTAAAGCGCAACTTGCCCCTGTAAAAGAATATTTATCTGTTTTTAGTTTCTCGTGTTCCCCAAAGTACCGGTACATGCGGAATTAGTGCTCACCTTCCGCTCGCATTACCTAGATAAAACGGCTACGATCTTGGTACTAGCGCTTGTTTCGGTGTCCAGATCTCAAAATATTTATCTTTCAGCCTGATTCTATGTATGAATCCGAAATTTCAAATCTAGATAAGGGGCACCAAAATTCATAGTTTATTCTCGGTGCTCATATTGTGATTTACTAAATAATTATTAAATCTAATTGTAAGGAATACATTTGATATTTAGAGCAGACTGAGCAAGATAAATATACGTAAAAACTAGTCAATACTTGTCTTAACTGTTTGTTTTCTTAACTATCAATGAAATAGGTGTATTGAGGAATTTTAAATATTCGAGTTTTGTATTCCGGTTTCAAATATAAATATGTGTGTATTTCATGTCGGTCCTGCAACCGGGTGGACCTAGATTCGACATTCGAATTCTCATCCGGGTCAAATCAGATTATTTTTTAGTAAGGCAAGCATTTGGTCTTTAGTGTAGAATGGAGGAGACAAATAGACTTGTCAATATCCGTCTTAATTTTCTGTTTTCTTCTTCACTGTCAGGACTTCGTGAAATTACTTTCGGTGAATTTTTGATATTCAAGTTTATCACAATTTGGGTGGGATGTGGGTTTGGATAAGAATCAAGATCTGAGATCCGGATTTCGGATGCATATCCGAATTTCGAACCCAGATATCCGAGATCCGGATCCAGATCCGAAATCCGAGATCCGGACCCAGATCCGACCAGATCCGGAACCGGCCATCCCTACGTTGTATACCTAACTCTAAAATATATGTGACCTCCAGGTTGATTTTGTTCAACAGTGCTGTTTGTCTGCAAAGCACAAGGTCCTTCATGGTCACCTTTCAGTGGCGTTCCTAACTGGAGCCAAGAAACAGTATCGACTTTAACGCCATTCTGTATTATACGAAAGAAACAGTAGTTCAGTAGTTGAGCGCGCACCTCTAGTGCGATAAGTTCCTGATTTGATTCTAGATTATGTGATTTTGTGGTGAGCAATATCGTGTCTGTCGATTTTCTCGGGGTTCTCCTTTTTTCTCCCATTTTGTTATTCCACCAAATTTCATAATCATTCACCTGACTTCTCTAGCCTAGAGAACCTAAACATGGGACATAAAACTATAGATCATATGTAGTACACTGCAATACACTGATTAGTTAAGAATATCACGTGCCAAAATCACCATTGACGGTTTCTCTACAGTATCAAGATCGCACACTCCAGACGATAGAATTACATAACAAGAGCTTCATCACTGACTTGGAGAAAGTGGTCTTCCTGTATGAGTTTGACAGTGTGCTCACGTTTGGTGCGAAAGGTCGTTGCTCATTCCTTGGTACTCCTCCTTCATACCCATCCTCCTACCGTAAATCTTCACCAATTTTACGATCATAATAAATTTTCAGGAGAATGTACGGTAAGATATGGAATCATTAAACTAATTTTCATACTGTTGTTTCCATGGTTTTACACATTTATTTCGCGGAAGTAAACTGTTCAGCTAATGATTATATGCGTACCGTTCATTGGCACTTCTGATACGTGCTCATTTGTGGCTAACTGCCGATGCAACAGATAAGGGTCTCGGGCATTAAGCTTCGAATGACGAGGCGCAAACTATGATCAGTTCGAGTCTCAAGTTTCTGTGTTCCAGAGATGGAACCGATCACGAAATTAATGATCCGTGACTCACTAGACCTACTGATCCGGTCAGACCGGATATGACACGAAGACGACGAAATATAGTCAGTCATGCACATGAACAGTATGTGTGAAGCTGCTAATGTAATTCTAACAAAGACGGGGGTCTTCTCTTTCTCTCTTTCTTTTTCTTTCTCGTTCTCTTTCTCTTCTTATTAAATCTATAGCTTTTTTGCCTCTTATTGTGTAAGTCTGTATATTCCATCTGAAAGTAATCATGTCCAACCGGTCTGTCGCGACACAGTGGTGTAGCGCGCAGTCCCGTAGGGTGTGTTACGAAGTTTTAGAATTTAAAAACGGTGAGGGGTTTAATAAAAGTGAAATGAAATCTTTCAATTTAACGTCCCACGATTATGCCCTTTAGGCTAAGGGAAACGATGACTAAAGTAAGTGAATGATAATGGAAGAATTGGTGGAATAACCAACTGGGAGGAAACGGCAGGGCCCGAGAAAACCCACGGACACGATGTTGTCCACCACAAACTTAAAAATGGCCGGGGATCGAACCATGGACTCTATTCACCAGAAGTAAGTGTTCTTCCACTGAGGCACCGTGTTCCCCGAACGATTTAATTATTAGTGAAAATCAATGTTGAGACAGACGCCTCCAACGGCAGCAACAATGGTCAGTTTAGTACTGTATAGAGTCACTGCTTTAGATCTATAGAAACTTAAAGGTTTAAGGTTGGTTTCAAGGGACAAGGTTTGCCGAAAGATGTCACTACAGTCTTCGTATCAGAGTTGGTGTGGGTCAATAAAAACTTGACCCACGACCCACTAACCCACCACCTACCATGACCCACCACTCACCGTGACCCACTCTGACCCACCACCCACCATGAACCACTCTCATCCACTGTGACCTTCTCTGACTCACCAAAATCCATCGTCATCAACTCTGACACATGATCCACGGCATCTTCTCTACTGACTAAAGAGTTTACACTTGTAATAAAACAAGACTGTGAAATTGTCACTAATCGGAGTTTGAATTTCTATGGTCAATCACTCAAGCACCACTCTGTTACAATAACAGTGGATCTGACCTTTACAATATAAAATGGTAAAGTGTATGTCAGTGAGGAAATCGAAGCACTTCAAAGTGGGGGGAAATTAGTGTGTGCCTAAAATATACTTGTACTAAAGGAGTATTCTTGCAAGTGTTAATTTCTCAACGCATTCCAAAAGAAACTTCTATTTGCAGAAAAATACCCCTGTACAATATGGAAAAGGATATGATTTCTCAGTTCACAGTATTTTTCTCACAAAAGATTTGAAAAATCAGTTTTTCATAGCGTATAAAGGTGCTTGGGTACCCTCTATGAGAGCATTTCCATAAAATATGCTCATAATTGTAATTTGTGTAATCACTAAAACACCACGTTAAATTAAATTACAAATATGCATAATTGCAATTATTATGAATATTTATTCAAAGTAGTTTACTTTCTAGTTTATAAAAAGCAAAGAAAAGACATTAAAAATTAGGTACAAAATTGAATAACACAAATAAGCCATTAATAATACAACTCGTAATTTGCCACCATAAAAGAACTCTGAAATCGGGTTTCTTTCCTGTTGGCCTCCAGAACTTTTTCGTGGTAAATCATCCGCAGCGGAATGATGTCCATCCTTTAGCCAAGAAATAACTAATTTGTCTACTTTCAGCTTGTCTAGCGGTGGTCCATTAACATTGATGAACAACAAGTTAATGTTTGAGCACTTCTAATATCAGTCATATGTAAATTCATAAGGGGAAATCCCCGTTCGCACTCTGTCGAAATTGATAATACTACTACCCGACGTACACATTTCTGCAAGGCCTCATCGACAATCTGCTTATTAGACTTAAGTCTGATAACGATTTTTCTCGGTCAGTTTTTAAATACTCAGCAAGAAGTATCATCTCTCTACCACCATACAACATCTTTCCCATATCGACTTTGTCAGTTGGCAATGTCGACTCATGGAGAACAGAAACTTCATTTACCACACCTTCGATAGGGAATCTTGTGCATAAATTATCAATTAAAGCCAGATAAACTGATGATTTCTTATTTGTTTATAAATTTAATTTTTGTAATTATACATGAAGGCTTGATGTCATTACAAAGTTCCTCTCCCCCTAGAAAGCAAAAGGGAACGAGGTTCCAAGGAAGTGTTCAGAGGTGAATGGGAATTTCCCTCTTTCTTCCCCTTCAATTACCACACTGCTGTTTGCCATGGGCCAAATTACGATGAATTTCAATTAAATTATCATAGTATAATTATTTCCTTGATGAATTATCGATACTTTTCAGTGGAAAAAAGGATGAAATTTGAATGTCCCAAATCAAGGTAAGTAGACCAACGTAAAGGAAAAAAAAAAAGTGTAAAATTTTCCATCTGGTTATGCGTACAATCCAAACTTAAAATTTCCGTGTAATTAAGCTTACAGTACAAATTTTATGTCTATTTTTCTCACAACTTTATGAGTTGATTGCCCTGTGCTATAAGCGCTCCATATAATAAACATAAGCTTATTCAATTATTATAGTAGAAAGCAATGGATATATGAAGCGAAGCACTGTATTTTTTGTTTCTGCATTTTTCTTAACTAATATCGATTGTTTTCGATCGTTTTTACAAACTAACTTACTACCAATTTTCAATATATAGAAAGAGCAACCCCCCTCCAATAAAGGAGGATTTAAAAAAATGGTAGGACACATTCTGTTTATTTTCAATAAAGAGTTAATACACTGGATTTCAGCTCCGTAAGTTTAACGGTTTGCGAGATACTCATTTTTTTTCGCAAAAATTCGGATCCTCACTAGCTCCTTAGGATGCTACCAAAAATAATTTCATTTGACTTTGCGATTTGGCCGTGATGATCAGGCACACATAGTTACATTCAATTTTTTATATAATAATTTATATATTACAGTGATTCAAAAATATAATTTTTCCAGTAGTTAGCTCCTCTAAAAACTCACAAGTCTCGAAAGCCAAGTAGTAGTATAAGCCCTATTGCTATTATTACAATTACAAATATCAATATCCAAAAGTGCCTGAAGCTCTTTTTTCACTTCGTTAGATAAACTCACCTCAGGTAAGTAGACAGAAACAAATGAAAAAGGAAGGGAAATGAAGGTCCTGAAAGTAAAACGCAGACAAATTTACCAGTCTTCAGAAGATATTGTCTACAATGCAGTGAGCAGAGTGAGTCGGTAGGTCAGACTGAGTCGGTGGGTCGCAGTGGTTCATGGTGGGTGGTGGGTTGGAGTGGGTCACGGAGGGTGGTGGGTCGCAGTGGGTCATGTTGGGTGGTGGGTCACAGTGGGTCACATGCTGTTGCCCCACAAACCACTGACCCACTCAGAAAACTTTCACGAAAATTCACAATTTTCTTACGAATTTCGAACTATATACATAAATTTTTTAGAGAAGGAACTTTATAACATATTGAAGGCAACAATCCGTGCCGATTTTTTATTTAAAACTTTCTTCATTGTTGAAACAGTATATTGTTAAAGATTTGGATATCCAATTTCAACAATTAAGCCATTTCAACAATGAAGAAAATTCTAAATAAAAAATCGGGACAAACTGTTGCCTTCGATAGGTTATGAAGTTCCTTCTCTAAAAATTTGAAGTCTGTAGTATGAAATTTGTAAGAGAAATCGTGAATTTCCGAGAAAGATAAAAAAATACATGAGAGATATACGAGGAATGTAGTGACATCTATCGGCAAAACGTATTCCTTTAAACCAACCTTAACACCAGAGTCGTACGCAAAATTTCGTGAATGGAGGGAGGTGGTTCAAGCACTTCTTCTCATATCCTTTCAGTACAAGCGTGATTTTTGTACATATAAATATGTTAATATAGTAAATGTTCATTTCTGCATAGTACCTTGCTCAAGGGGAGTTAAACCCCGAACACTCCTTGCGTATCTCACTGACTTACATTGTTATAGTATTATCAATTAAAATTCAAACAAATGTGTCATAATACTGTGCACGTTCAGTAAAGTGTGTCGTCTGTCAAAAAGGGCTAGGAACCATTGCACTAAAAGATAACTACAAGGTAAATAAGAGTACACACGCGTGCGAATCATAGACGAGAAAAACTCTTATGAAGATTTTTGAAACGTAATCGAACAAACCTGTAAAATTTTGCCATGCAGATATAGGAGGTAACACTGAGTCCAAATATGATTTGTTAATTCTTTATGTATAATTTGTGTTCAAATTTACTGACTTATTTTTCAATATGGGAAGACGAATAAACATGAAATTATAATTCAAGTAGTTAATAAATGTTACCTTGATTCAGTAACATCACATCTGAATCAAACACATTCATATTGCAGCTCGAGAGTGGGGATCATTAATTCAGTACAAAATTTTGCAGTAATGCTGTAGAGTTAATATTTCGACTGCTTGTGAGTCAATGGGTTTGTGTGGGTACCCGGATCTGCCTGGATCTGAGTGACTCGTTAATTTTGACATCTCTGCTCGAAACTACCGGAAGCTCTCTTACAGTTATATGCTTAGCTTAAAAAAAAAAATACTTGTCTTCGGCGTGGGAGTTCAGAGTCAGATTCCCGATGGGAGTTCATATGGATGGGATCACATGTTAACCTGTAGCTCTATGCTTCATATATCCTCGATGCTGAACGGAGAGCTAAACTCTAATATGGGTAGAAGTAACCAACCAAACGAAACTCCCGTTTTTAGTTTTCTGGTTATTCTGTTGTGAATCAGCCGCTTCACCCTCTAACAAGTAGATATATTCAGAGTGTCCTTCACTAAATTTTAAAAAGTAGTAAATTCTTTAAGTGCCAGAATCGATTCTTAACCACTTATTAAAATTATCACTTGTCTGTTTATTCTACTGCTGTTATGTTATCTGCTTTTGTGAATAATGTAAATCGGTATCTTTAACTGTAGTATTCATTTCTCTAAATAAATAAAATAAAATAAAATAAATGAACAAGGTCTGTTCCATGAAAATGTTCGATTGAAAAGATTTTTGTGTAAATAATAAGAAAGAAGCCTTATTGGAGAGGTTCCAAATTTATTTAAATGATATTTTATTCTGTCGAATAAGAATATTTATACTGCTACTACTACTACTACTACTACTACTACTACTACTACTACTACTACTACTACTAATAATAATAATAATAATAATAATAATAATAATAATAATAATAATAATAATATAAATACAACATTTTTGTTTCTTTTATTTGATTTATTGCTTTAGGAAGGAAACGAGGAACCCTGAGATAAAACATTTTTTTAAATCATTTTCTTCGGATGTTTGCATTATTTGTTGTATATTTCGAAGATATATAAAGTATAGTGTTTTTAATAAATTTATCGAACCAAAATCTGAGGAGAAAATCTTTAAATTTAAAACATTCTCTTCCTATTTGTAATTCAAAATTTTCTTTAAGAAAAGCTCTCCAACGGAAATCAAACTTTTTAACATAATATTTTTTTAAAAATTTCTAATAGTATTATTATTAATCTTTCTCTTTTACCATTAAAAGAAGAGGAAGAAAATTATTTGGTCATGAAAAAGCAAAAAATAATGTTTTTTTAATTCGTATTTAATAAACTCAATTATAAAAATGCAATCACTTTGAGAATAATGGGTGATAAATATTTCCATTTTTTATTCGTAAAACACAGTTTTTATTCTTAAAAAGAGAGAAAAAAGAAAAGGCTTTATTTTTTTTTTTTTACAAAGATTTACACTTTTGCCTCTGATTTTGTATGAAGGAGGTATTCTCTCAGTGCCACATACGTTCTTTTTAGAAAATAATTAAAATTGTCAAGAAAATATTCCAATATCTGTGGTCTCTGCGAAAGAAGTAAAATACAACGAGACAAAAAATAAAATAAAGTACATAGATAAATAATATATTTTTTTTATTTTTTTTGATAAAATATAATATTAGCTGAGACGGTCAGAGGGAACTTTTCTCCATAAAAGAATTAAGCTCTATATTCACCCTTCTAGATATGAAAGACTAACCGAAATGCTCGTCATTCGCATAGGGAGACGAAAGTATTTAACTTCTTTTCCGTTTAAGACAAATGTGAGAGAGAGATTTGGTCTTAAACCGCATCACGGATGTCACTACTCATCTCATCAACGTCGAAAAGTATAGGTTGGTCACTGATATCAGCAGGACCGGATCCAGGATTTTCTGAGGGGGGGATGCACCAATAACTATGAGTACATTTGAATCAAATTTATTAAAAAAAAAAATGTCTTTAGGCATCTGTGATGAGAAACTGACTTAAACTATTATGTTTAGCAAAACCACTTACTTTTAAGCCCGAAACGGAAACATGACATGAAATTTTAGGAAAGTATTGTTATTTCCACTGTCAGTTTCTCGCTTTAGATAGTGTATATTCAGAACGGAGGAGGGGGGTGCTCATGCTCCGGTGCACTCCCTCTAAATTTGGCCCTGGATATCAGTCAGTTTCAGTTATTTTCACACGTCATTCTATTATTCCTTCTTTTCCCAAAGTCAGGGTTTAGATTACTAGTAAAAATACAATACTGTACATGTATTGTTTTGGGAGGGGGCTTTCATGTCTAAACTTAAGTCACAGATATTACATTACATATTAGCTAGAATGACAATATATGTAAAAGCATAGAGATATAGATTAGAGGTGGAATTTCAACCACTGTAATATCTTTAATTTCTATACTCTCCTGACGGGAATCAAATCCAGGACCATACATGCCGACTTTTAAGTTCCTCAATGAATGCTCAGGCTTCAGCACTAACGTCTCATATTGTTATTATGTTATTATTACATTCAATATACTTGTGGTTCCAAAATTCTTCGTGAGAGGCGAGAAAGACTATCAAGACACATTGAAATAAAATGAACCGTGAAATTACTTTAAATTGCAAAGGCTAAAAAATTCTAAACATTAAAATTTTGTTTGTGAATTTCAAACGTGTTTAGTAATATTGGTCAGAGTAAGGAGACAGAAAAATATTAAAATAATAATGATTACAATTAAACCTTTAGAACATTTGAGGATAATTGTACTGAAAATAGAAAATGATTCGACTGTCTTGTATTTTATATAAAGGAATTTTACATTTTTTTTAAAAAAAGTAAAATAACATCAAACTCCGAGTTCTTCAAAGAAATAATTATACAAAATTACACTCGATTCTGAATGCGGATTATTATTATCGATTTAATGTTATATTGCTCGATCCTCGATATGCCGTAAACTTTAAGGCCCTTATGCAGAGTCGTTCTGAAGCGTGATTACTGCCTTACTAAAGTGTTCGACTTTGTTTCCTGCAGTAGTCAGGTCTTTAGAATGACGCTAATCATTCATCAAAACGACTCTGCATTAGGCGGTAAAAGTCTAAAATAGGTATGATAAATGATTATTCAACACATATCAATCCTTATCTGAATTTAAGCCGGGGCCATATCCACTAAAGCTTATTTTTTTTATTCACGGCATGAAAGAGTAAACTCAAAGTTAATTCCAACGGAAAAGTTCAATGGGTGGTCAGCACCCATTAAAAATCTCTAATGGGTGCTTGAGTCCCAGAGCACCCATGTAGTTGGCGCCTATGCCTGGAACCCTGAACACCAAAGGCGCACGAGCTCGCTACTAGACTAATGGAGAGGGCTGGAATCAAACTCGAGACCACACCCTAAGAAATGATAAGTGTAAACCATCAGGTTACAAGAGCATCCTGCCTGACTAAAGGAAACAAACCAATTGTGACCATCAAAATGAGAAATCCAAGACTTTTTCTTTTCACCAACCTAATTACTCGTATCCTATTACTCTCATTTCAAATTTTACTGCCGCACGGCTCTTTCATTATGAAGGGATTACCGCATCGGTATTAACCAGATAAATCTGACGAAGATGAATCCAGCTGGAACAAGGTGAAGGACCCCGTTTATTGGAGATATTGCTGGCACGTGAGCGTTCTAGTATTGAATCGGACACGTGTGACCACGGCATAAGAATTCTTTTCTTAGAAAAGAACAAAAACTGGTGCAAAAAAAAGAACAAAAAGGTTGGATGACATTCTACATGTGTTATTGCGTGCGTCTGGTTATGCACCTACGTCATATGTGGTTTATGTGTGAAGATTTGTTCCAGAGTGATAGTGAAAGAAAGAAAAAAAAGTGACATAACACGGCGCACGCACCATATAACGTGTTATTTTGAACGCACCACCTCCTTCGTGGCTGTGGGTTTATGATGAAATGCTGTTTCCTTCACCGCGCCAATCGCAAGGGATGCTGGGAATCAATGAAAGTAGTGTCCCACATATCTTGTGCTTCCTGATCTGTGCCACCACCTCTCTTGCCTCAGAGAGCGAACCATTAGCCTTCTATCACCCACCCCCTACGCAACTATAAAGGAACAACAATACTCACTCTGCCTTTCAGTGTACTTACCTTCACTTCAACAATCACATACTTTTCGGTTTCACTACAAAAGGAATTCCAAGATTAATTGTTCAATAATTAATTGTCAGTGACAAAAGGTGAGTTCACATCAATCATTTTTATTCTTACAAGCTCTTGTCTCACTTACAATGGAAACTGTTACTTTGTAATCGTTCCTGGAACGACGGGGATTCTCCAGGAATCGGATTCAGTCTTCTGTTCTCCCGGATACATTAATGTTTCCCGGAATAACTCTTACTAATATTAGCGGTGTACTTTGTCAGTTTTCATTGGTGCTCTCGGATCCCGTTTCAAATCCGATTTCGGGAACCAACTTAGTGATATATCTCAATTGTATTCAAAAAGAAGAAGAAGAAGAAGATAGACTATCTTCGATTGACCGCTGGCGGATCTATCCCGAGTTGAGTTGATTTTGAGTTTAACGTCCCGTTCAGCAGCGAGGCTATATGAGACGTGGACCTACTGATTAACGTGGAATCCGAACCACATGAGCTCCCGCCGGGAATCGAACCCGGGTCTTCCATGCCAAAGGCGCATACGCTAACCGCTTAGCCACGGAGGAGCTCGGGATCTATCCCGAGGCTGGGGGGCCTAAGTCCTCCAGTTTTTTGATTGACAAAAATAATTTACGCTATTATTTATATATTATAGTAAACTCATGATATACATATCATGGTCTGGGTTTTGGCGCTCCCCCCTCAGTTTTTATCTTCTAGATCCGCCACTGGAATTGCTAGGTCCAAACTTAAATTTCATTCATTCATTTATTTTTAATTAATTTTAGCTTTGTTGAGTATTGAGGTCATCCTTTGGGGCCACGGTGGCTCAGTGACAGAGTGATTACTTCTGGTGCAAGAGGTCCTTGGTTCGATTCCATGTCATGTGATTTTGTGGTGGACTACATCGTGTCCGTGGGTTTTTCTCGGAAGTCTCCTACATTCTCATTCCACTAATTGTCTCATAATCATTCATTTCCATTAATCATCAGTTTCTTTTACCCTGAACTCTTTTACCCTATACTTCTTAAACTAGGAGACCTGGGTTCAACTCCAGGCGGGACCTCATGTGTTTCGGATTCCATGTTAAGCTAGGTCCAAGTCTTATATAGCCTCGCCGCTGAAAGGAAAGCTAAACTGACAATCTAATAAAATCAAAAGTCTTTTAGCCTACATTTTTATGTATCCGTGCGAAGTAAAAGTTTGTTTCATTTTAGTTTTCTCCGTCAACTTAGCTTTCTAAGTCCACTGGTTTATACAGCGATATATTCATCTGATTTTCCTAAAAATCAAAAGAAAAAGTTAATGATTGAATTTTACTGATTTTCTGTTCAGGTTTCATTAATGTCCATTCCTCTTTGAAAATCAATTTGAATTATGTATAAATTAATTAATACTTAAATATGATTTAGAAATATTAAGGTTAAACCAGAATTCAACTTTCGCAAAGAAAGGAACATTTAAACAATTTTAAAGATGTCACTAAAATTAATCCATTCAAATACCTGTTCATTTCAACAATTTTATTTATTGGATTAAAAGATTCAATATATTTAAAGCAAAAAATTTTCTTGTAGGTCTTATATCTGGAGAACTGCATATAGTGTTGCCAAACCCAGACTATCACTTACCTCAGTATAATATGCTTATTCCGTAGAAAATACGAATTTAGGGGCCGTTCAAAATTTTTGTGGCCCCTAATCCAAAAGCTAATTATTGGCCAAGATCACAATCTTTTGATCCATTTTTGGATCCTTCCTAAAATTCTTATTTATTTATTTTTTTAACAAAACTCTCAATCGACTACAACTCACCTTCTGTTGGAGTATTTCGTGGTCTAGACCCGAAGGTTACCATCAAATCCTAAAGAAATTTATGTGGGACCACCGCAAAGGTATGCTTATTCAATAAATAAATAAATAAAAATAAAAAATAAAGTCACTGCCTCTATATCGAAGCCGTATCAACATAACCATAATATATATATATATATATATATATATATATATATATATATATATATATATAGTTGGACCCCGATAACTCGAGTTTCTTGATAACTCGAAATTTTTTTACATTCCCTTGAACTCTTCATAACACTCAAACTTAAAATTACCTTTGTAACTCGAATGTTTAAAAATTGCAACCTCGATAAGTCGAATTTTAAGGGTTTTGTAATAATATTTAAAAACTTCGGTAACTCGAACTTTCATTTCTTGCGAACCTCTATTAGTCGAAGTTTACCTCTATAAGTCGAATTACTCTTGATGTGACCTCGACAACTCGAAGGTATAGCTAAGGACTGCGGTGGCTCATTGGTAGACCGTTCACCTCCGGTGCATGCGGTCTCGGGTTCAAACCCTTCTCCCGCCAAGTGAACTTTGTGGTCGACAAACATTATGTGCGTGGGTTTTCTCGGGATTCTCCCGTTTCCTCCCACCTTCTACATTTCACCATTTCATTCATTTCTCATCACCACCGTCCCCTTTAGTCTAGCCGACGTAAACTAGAGACATAAAACTTAAATACTTCATTTCGAAGCGATAGCTCTATGCTTTTATGTCATTCTCATTGTTGCTAATGTGCACCGTAATTCTGTGTCACTCCTATCCAGTATTCTGTTGTTAGTATTCATTTTATTTACTTAGGAACTTGTAATTTAGGAACTTGCATATCTTCAAGTTATAGAGGAATGAATAAAACTTTGAGTTATAGAGGTTGAATGAATAAAACTTTGAGTTATAGAGGTTGAATGAATAAAACTTTGAGTTATAGAGGTTGAATGAATAAAACTTTGAGTTATAGAGGTTGAATGAATAAAACTTTGAGTTATAGAGGTTGAATGAATAAAACTTTTGAGTTATAGAGGTTGAATGAATAAAACTTTGAGTTATAGAGGTTGAATGAATAAAACTTTGAGTTATAGAGGTTGAATGAATAAAACTTTGAGTTATAGAGGTTGAATGAATAAAACTTTTAGTTATAGAGATTGAATGAATAAAACTTTGAGTTATAGAGATTGAATGAATAAAACTTTGAGTTATAGGGGTTGAATGAATAAAACTTTGAGTTATAGAGGTTGAATGAATAAAACTTTGAGTTATAGAGGTTGAATGAATAAAACTTTGAGTTATAGAGATTGAATGAATAAAACTTTGAGTTATAGAGGTTGAATGAATAAAACTTTGAGTTATAGAGGTTGAATGAATAAAACTTTGAGTTATAGAGGTTAAATGAATAAAACTTTTAGTTATAGCGGTTGAATGAATAAAACTTTGAGTTATAGAGGTTGAATGAATAAAACTTTTAGTTATAGAGGTTGAATGAATAGAACTTTTAGTTATAGAGATTGAATGAATAAAACTTTGAGTTATAGGGGTTATATAATTATTTTTTATTAGGAAACCAGAACCTCTCTATGTCGAATTTTTATTGTACCTACCTTTATAATTCGAACCTTGATTACTCGAAAAACTCGATATCTCGAATTGTTATCTATTCCCTTAAGCTTCGAGTTATCGACATCTCACTGTATATATAATTAGGTTGAATGCAGAACCTTTTCCTTTTATTTTCAAATCGGTTGAAAAGAGAAAAATCCTTTACCAATTAACTCATTGAACTAAAAATGGCGGCTCAACACCGTTAATTAAAAAGATATTAGCACTCCTTGCTGGTCTAGTGGGTACCATGCGCTCTTTCAGTGCATGTGGTTCCGGATTCTATTCCCAGTAGAAGACTATTTGAATGCATTATCATGGTTTGGATTTTACCTTAAATTATAGTTCGATGTCTTATATATAGGGTGTCTCAAAAGTCCCCTGACAAAAACTCTGTTATTATCAGAGTTACAACAAAATGTAAGAGGAAAAGCCGTCTCCAAATATGATGTTTTCAATCTGAAGTGATTTTTTTTTTTAATTGGACGAGCCGTTTGAGCTGTAAACTCTTTATGCTCTCAATGTTAGATTAAAATGCAACGGTGCCATTCACCAGGAGGTGGATAATGTAAGACAGTGGAATGGGGGCATGTTTGAAATGGGGGCTGGTCATCGACACATTAGCGTAAAAGATAGTAACTTCATGCACTTATGTTGTGGATCAAGGTAAATGGCAACGTTTCATTTTCATTTAACATTGGCGCATAAAGAGTGTACAATCCAAACGGCTCGTCCGATTAAAAAAAAAAAAAAGTTTCTTAACTCTCGATTGAAAACATTATATTTGGAGACGGTTTTCCCTCTTACATTTTGTTGCAACTCTGATAATAAGAGTTACCCTGTGTGAGGGGATTTTTGAGACACCCTGTAGCCTAAGTGCTGGAAAGGGACGATAAACTTCAACTAACAACATCAACCAACGGATATTGGCAGTTGCAATAGTTAAATACGAGTTACTTAACTGATTGTTTAAATAACAATTCGATAAAATTTCAGATTCAGATTCAATATATACTAAATCTGTAACTATGATAATGTCATCGGCGTGGAAGTCTCGACTTCTGTTCTCGATTGGAATTGGTGTGCTTCGAACTCCATGTGAAGCTGTAGTTCTGCGTTTTACATGCTTTGATGCTGATCGCAACTCTAAGCTCCAAAACAACCAAGCGTTATTTTACATTTTCCTGAAATTATGCAAGATATTGCTGTATTCTGTTAAAATCTCCTTGGAATTTAGAATTGAGAAATGAAATGAAATCTTTCAGTTTAACGTCCCTCGATTATGATCATTAGGCGAAGGGAGATGATGATTAAGGCAAGTGAATGACGATGGAAGAATAGGTGAAATGAGAAAGTGGGAGAAAACGGGAGTACTCCGAGAAAATCCACCGACACAATATTGTTCAACACAACATCACAAACTTACTTGGCCGGGGATCGATCAAGGGACCCCACGTACCAGGGTAATCGCTCTACCACTGAGCTACCGTGCCCCCAAAGATTTACTGAAATAAACAATGAACGTGTATACTTTAATTACATACTTGCTGAAATGTCCATTCTTTGCACGGGAAGAATAGGTTTGTAGGAATTATTTGAACACCCTTCTGGGTTATATTTCAATGAAAATCTAGCGGTAGTTACCCAATTAACTTCTTACCCAGTGAGAGTTTGAGCCACATAACCTGTTTTCGATTTTTCTTTTCTTTCTTTTTACAACACTTTCCATTAGAACTCGCCTACACAAACTTTCAACCATGGACGCCTGCAACTAGGGGAAAGAAATCACGGGACAGTTATCCTTCCTTTCATTTTCCAAAGAGGTTTGTTTCTTCGATATATATGTCCAAACGTATACTAATTTGAGTACTCTACCACTATAATTAGAAATATATTTTCTATGCTTAATAAAGTTAAGCAATACGCAGATAAGAAATATTTTATACAAAATATTAAATGCATTCGTGCTGTTCACATTCCGACATTTTCAAGTTTCGGTTTAAAAGAAAAAAAAAGAACCAGTTTTTGGAAAACCGAAACCAGTATCTCGGTTTCAAATTCAAACACCGAAACCGATTTTCGTTTGCAGAAACCAAAACTGATTTTTGGGTTTCAAAAACGAAAACAAATTTTTCAGTTTTGAAAACCCAAACCGATTTTCGTTTTTTCAAATCAAATATCTGTTATAAAATAATCAAAACTGAAGTTCGGTTTTGAAATAGTAAAATGCTTTCAAAACCCCACAACCACTGGCAATTTTCGTCATACCTCCATTACAAAAATAGTTTCAGGGGTCACAATGGCTCAGTAGTTGAGTGCTTAATACCAGGCTCGTATCCAGGGGGTTCTAGGGAGGCCGGACCCCCCTAAATTTTTATTGGTTCCCCTAAAATTTTCACACTAGGCTTGCAAATGAACTATAATATGGTCATGAACTATATATTACTGTTGGATCGAGCCCCCCTAACGTCTAACGGATTCCCCTGCATTTTTGGGCTGGCTACCGGCCTTCCGTTTCCTTCCACTTTCTCATTCCACCAATTCTTCCATCATCATTCACTTGCCTTAATCATCGTCTCCCTTAGCCTAAGAGGCATAATCGTGAAATCGTCAAAGATGTCATTTCATTTTCATTTTTACAAAAATAGTTTCACGCCAATAAGGATGCTCCAATTAAAATGAACGGTATTTCTTTTCTTTCTATTTCTTTAAGATGACCATTCAGTTCTCTCTTGGCTAAACGGTTAGCGTACGCACCTTTTGCGTGGGAAATCCGGATTCGATTCCCGGCGGGAGCTCATGACCTCATGTTAAGCTGTAGCTCCACGTCTCATATAGCATCACTGTTGAAACGAACGCTAAACTTAAAATCAAATCAAATCAAATTAAGGCGTTTTCGATATGATTCATGTATTTCTTTAACATAGCATAACCCTTCTCCCACAAGTTTGACCCCTTCCCCCTCCGTTTCTTATGGCGCTCAGCCGGTATAACTTTGCACATACACATATTTTTACATCCTCTATCAGGTGTACTATGTCCCATTCCGCAAATCGATTCATCCATTTGGACCCTTTACTTATCAGTTGCAACAAACAAGGATTAATATCAGATAAGATAATCATTTTTTTTTTATCTTTGGATAAGAATCTTACGTTGTTGCACTAATAGTAAGAATGGATTAATTTATCCACGAATAATAATAAGTTTCAAAAAATATGACGTTTACGACATGACGTCATGCAATATCAGACATCTGATTGGCTAAGAAAAAAGCATAGCTCCGTTTCTCAAAATTTGCTCTATCGAGTTTTGAAAAACCGGTCCTCAATTGTAAACTGATTCAGGTCACATGTGGTAACTTTGGTACTAGATATGGAGAGAAAGAAAGACATCTGATTGGCTAAGAAAAAAGCATAGCTCCGTTTCTCAAAATTTGCTCTATCGAGTTTTGAAAAACCGGTCCTCAATTGTAAACTGATTCAGGTCACATGTGGTAACTTTGGTACTAGATATGGAGAGAAAGAAAGCTAAGTTCAAAACGCGATTTCGAAATCCGAAAGTGAAAATTGGTTTTGAAAACCGAAACCCAAAATCGATTTGGGAAACCAAAATCGAAGATTGCTTTTGAAAACCGAAACTCCCTCCCCCTTAGACTCTTGATTATGAAATCAGCAAGAGTGTGTAAAGATGATATACCAATCTACAGAAGACATTGACCCGAACAAAATTCGGGTAAATTCGAATTCAAGGTAAATTCGAATGTGTAATTTTCCGTCAAATCGTTAAAACTATTTTTTATGACGCTAAAAGCATGTCACTCGTTACCAATAATAATTGTCAACTTTTATTCTCTGGAGTAGATTATTCATTTGTGTACTCTCTACGCGCTATATGAAAAAATACGCTGTTAACTGGAAGGTTATATCTACAGAGTGATCACAAAGTTCTGTTACCCCTTATCGCGTGTCCACATATTCATAGATGGTTACATTGTATTAATATGGGATCATGGCAGATGACAACTTTAAGGTAGTGTAACTATTCTTTACTATTTATTCCAGAATGTCTGTGTGTAGACCATCGTTTCCATAACAGAGTATGATTCTTCTCCATGTACGAAGTGAAATTCTCCTCAACATTGATGGCGTGATAGCAGTACATGAACGTCAAACTGATCCTTACGTTCGTCAACTGTCTCGTAACGTGTGGCAGCAACCTTTCCTTTAATGAATTCCCCACAATGCATTACCGCAAGATGACAGATCAGGACCTCGGGGAGGCAACACCAAAGGTACAGGCGAATGGACAGAACCATGTCCAGTCTATTTACCAGGAAATACCTCATTGACGTATTCTCTAACAGCAATAGGATAATTTACTGGTCCTCCATCCTGCTGGAACCATACACGACCGAGCAGTCCCGATCTTGCTGGTATGGAATAAACCAGTTACGTAACATGGTGAAATATGCAATGTGATTCACAAATCTATCAAAGCAATATGGACCTACCAAGAGGGTTGAAGACATTGCAGCCCCAGATCATGACATGTGGTTGATTGTGTTCAAATTCTTCATAAAAATGTGGGTTTTCTTTACTCCAGAAATAGACGTTTCTGGCTTTTTCACTGCGATATATTGTACACTTATCCGAGAAAAATACTTTCCTCCTTGAAGGAAGAGTTTTAAAGACATCGGGCACTCGCCCACAAGCAAGCTAACGTTTTTGCATGTCACTATCACTCAATTAGTTTACAAATGAAGGTTTAAATGCCTTTAACTGCAAATCCTTCTTCATATGTTTTTGTAATGTTAAAGAAGGAACACCCAATTCCTCTGACCGCATACGAATGGACTTTTTTTTTTTTTTTTTTTTTTTTAAATCAACGTTCGACAGATGCTGCAGTCTTCACTCACGTTTCCAGTCGTGTTGATGGTCGTCCTGAGAAAAGCTTATGCAACCAGTTGCAAAGAGCTTTTTCTCCCACCCTAAAATTGTTGGCTTTGGAGGGAAAGATTTCTGATCACGCTGAATATCTCTCATTGATTTTTCTGTTTGTGGTCGTTCGTGAGCTCACTTGCTCATTACGATTTGTTCTTCCATGGTGTAAGTGAATTCATCACCCATGATTTACATTTACATCAGCACCTCCAACAATAACAAACAATAATTCATTAACATCTAGGTAAAACATAGGAGATACTAAGTTTAGATGTATACCAGGACCTGCAACAATATGAAACAGCAACTAATTAGCATCACTGTAATACCTACGGGGTAACGGGACTTTGTGATCACTCTGTATGTTGTTTGTTATTTTAACCGTGACACACGGTCAAATTCTAACAATGACAGAGCTCATCCGTTGCTAAGCGGTTAGCGTACGCGCCTATGGCGTGGGAGACAAGGGTTCGATTCCCGGCGGGAGCTCATGTGGTTCGGATTCCACGTTAATCAGTAGGTATACTTCTCATATAGCCTGGCTGCTGAACGGGACGTTAAACTCAAAATCAACTCAACTAACAATGACACAGACATTTCTAACAATGATATTGCTAACAGTAAACACGTATTACATGTGATACATATCTCTATATATGCTATCGTCATTTGAATAATCTTCATTTTATTAAATTATATGATCTATCATTTATATAATTTGAGTTACTCAAGCATAGTGCATGATACTGGATTCACTTGAGCTTATATTTTGTCTGTATTTTTGGAATACTGTTCAACATAAGAATACCACAAAAGCAAACCTTGAGAACCACGTTTTTAGGAACGTTGTTTTAGACGGTGAAATGTAGAATGCAGCAATAAGTAACAAAGCACCGAACTGAGGGCCTAATCCTCTATGGAGTAACTAACAATAACTAGCATCGCACGAATTACGTATGTGTTATCATTAATGAAAGTATTTAATTGCATTTTAAAAAGATATTTCAAAAGTCCAGGATCTTTTCTGATTTCGTATTAAGTATTTGAATTATCAAAATGAAAATGAAATGAAATCTTTAACCTTTACGTCTCACGATTCTGCCGGCTGGGCTAAAGGAGACGATGATAATGAAAAATGAAGGAAATTGTGGAATGAAGAAAGTGGGAGGAAACGGTAGAGCCCCGAGAAAACCCCCACACACGGTATTTGTCCACCATAAAGTTCACTTGGCGCGAGCTGGGATCGAACCAAGGACCCCTGCAACAGAGGTGAATATTATATCACTGAGTCACCGCGACCCCTTTAATTATCAAATTCATGGATGAATCCCCTACATGTGGAGCTAATATAAATAAAATGACAACATATCATTTCAAATTTGTATATTGTTTTGTAAGATTTTTGTGGGATTTCAAAACATTACAGGGAACAATGCTCATTCCTCAAGCAGTGTTCGCACGCCTATACTGAATGGTTTAATTTTCCAATTCCTAGCATTTTACAATATCTTTTGGATGTTTATTACTTTCCTTACAAATAAAAATTAGTGGATAACACAGTAAATACACTTAAAACCTATTAAATGGGCGTATTATCACAGAGATTAAAAAAAATATTCTTAATCTAAGTAATGGAGGTGTGAAGTAAACCGGAAGATAGGTGTAAAAGCCTCAACATCACGAGCATTCAAGGACAATTTATTGATACAACAAAACGGCGGATGACACACTTTCTCCGTCTATGGGATTATAAAATGTAATTACAATCCTGTTACATCACACAGTACATGATTCCTCCTGCTTGTGAAAAACGCATGTGTAACCTTTTGATGAATTACTTAACCACAATGGAATGATTAATTTATTTTGACAGTTTGCAAATTTCTTCTTAACGCTGCATCACTTTCTATTCATTTGAGTCGTTTCTTCTTCCTCTTCTTTTCTATTTGCAATTATCATCAGCACAAGAGATAAGAACAGAGATCCGAAAAACACGACTCCAGCTGAGAGAAAGGCTTACAAATAGACGAATTATCTTGGTCTACGATTACTCTACAGGATATAATGACGTAGTGTTGTAGAACACTTGCTAATTTTTTCCCTTCATTTATATAGACAGTGATTTTTTTCTTTCTTCTTTGACATGGATTCCAATCTTAACGGTTTGAATTTACTCATTTCTTCTTCAAATCTACGAGGGGGAGTCCGAAAATAACTTTCCCCAGGCGACTGTGGACAGAGGTAGGGATGCAAGACCAAAAATAGCATGTGACATTATAGATTAGATGTACCTTTATTTTTCCACATAAGTACCACATATATTGAGACATTTGTCATACGGGTCTATAAGCTTCAAAAACAAACCCTTCCAGGAAAAATTCAAGGTTCTGAATACGGAAGAAGAGTCGAACACCTTCTGTGACTTCAGCATTGCTTCCAAAGCGCCTGCCGCCCAGAGTCTTCTTCAAAGCCGGAAACAGATGGAAGTCACTGGGTGCGAGATCAGGACTGTATGGTGGATGGGCAAGGCGCCCTCACCCAAGAGTTGCAATATGGTTTTGCATTGCTGTCACTAAACGTGGTCTCGCATTGTCATCCAACAACAGAACACCAGAAGTGACTTCCACGAGGCGGTTATGGATTTCTGCTCCCGAAACGCCACGTACTTATTCATAGCTGACAACCGCTCGCACTCCCTCCTTTGACCACGACGTCAAAACACGCCTTCTTTCCATAGCTACCAGGCTCAGACTAAAAGACTCGTCTCCGCTTTGCGCAGGCGCTACGACAGCACCATCTGTAGTATCACGGGCGAACGATACCCATTTGTGTCTGGGTGTGTTGCGAGTGCAACCTCTGTCTTGTTTCGCCCATTGGTGTTCGCTTTCCTGGGCAAAACGATAGAAAAACTTATTTTCGGAATCTCCCTCCTATTTAAATTTTCAAATCAGTGTGCTTCACAAAAATTTTGTTTTCTTATACAGGGCAAGTCAAAATGATGGACCCAATTTCAGAAATGTATTCTGTAAAATCTTATAAACATATGTTATTGTGAGACATGTGCTACGTAAAGTGAACTGTCAAAGATTTCTTCAAACACATCTCAAGTGTTTTATTTGAGCACACATCATGGCGATATTGTAGTCTATCTCCTGCCAAACAGACAGATCTCTGTTGTCCAGTCAACTCCAGTTTTTTTAAGGGGCGTAATCACTGCGAAATTAACAATACCGCTAATTTTACAATAATTATTTGACATCTTCTAAGAAGGAAAAGATAATCGAAATGTGGAACAAGACCGTGCTAGACAATATTATTTTGCATGAGATACCCCATTTAGAAACGCTAAAATAAATGTCGATTTTCTAAATGATTAGAAATCGAAAGCAGAAAAGCGAATCGTAATAACGGTATCTCATGTAAAATAATATTGTCTAGAGACGACGATTATCCCTGTTAGCTTAGGCCTAGGGAGACGATGATTAGAGGAAATGAATGATGATGGAATAATTGGTGGAATGAGAAATTGGAAGGAAACGGGAGCACCCCGACAAAACCCACGGACACAATGTTGTCGTCCACAAATTTACTTGGCAGGGGATCGAAACAGAGGCCCCACGCACCAAGGGCGCCGATCTTGGGGGCCCGAGCCCCCCCCAAAGCTCATGTGTGCCCCCTATTGTATTTGTGAATACACAATATTTGGCATAATTTGAGTGCAATTTGTCTTAAAATCTTCACATATACACCTTCTGCATCTGAATGCCCCCCCCCAAAAAAAAATTACAGAGAAATCGGCGCCCTTGTCACTCACCAGAAGTAAGCACTCTACCACTGAGCCGCTGTTATAAAACTATTGAATTCGTAAAGCTCGTAAGTTTATTGTACTTTCACACTGTGAAATGAAATTCACTTGTTCGAAATTTAAATTAAAATTCCCGTGTTAAATTTACTAATTCGTCTTTAGCTATTGACATGTTACAACAAGTGATATATTGCTTAATTCTTAACAGGAAGTTGTTATTCGTTTTTTTATGATATTACTGTACAAATACTGTAGCGGTACATCCCAATTATCCACTTTCTCTCCTGTAATTTATTAGTAAGCAAGAAAGAAATTTGAAATTTTGATCCATTCTCTCTAACGATCGTTTGGTAATAAACGACTGAAAGACTTCCCGGCCCAAGATGCCAAAGAATAAAGGTTAAGAAAGCTTTTCATTTTACTTTCAGATGAACAAAAAATATATTTTCACCTTTGTCTATAGAGACTATAAAAAAAAATTGCGAATCATGATACAAGACATAAAAAATGGAAATAAAAAAAAAGTGTTTCTTCCTTTACATTAACATTAAGCCAAAGTAAACTGTAGCCACAGGTAAATTGCATTAAGATGGTGGACTCTAAGTAATGGTATTTTGCAATAGTATTCAAGCATTTACTTTCCTTTTAGTCCATTTGATCTTTCGCTTATTATTCTCACAAATAATTTAAAACTTGTTAAGAGTATTTTCGTTGTAAGTAGTTGCCACGATTTACAGGCAGAATTATTTTCCATCAAAATATTAATTTTCTTTCCCTTTCGTCCTTTCCATTTTCCTTTTTCTTTTCTTTTTTTATTATCAATCATCAGAATACTATACAGGTCTGCAGTTAGCAGTGCGAATTCCCTCTTCGAGTATAAGGTGGGTTAATGGGAGAGAGGTTTGTGGTGATAGATCTCTAGTTTGAGACCTGGCCAAGCCAGTTTATGGTGGATAACATCGCTCCGTGGCTTTCCCGATGTTTCTTATTTGTCTTACATACTATACAACCATAGTAATCTGTATATATTGAGATTCGGTGTAAGAAAACTCGGTATAGGAAAATTCAGTGTGGGGAAAACTCGGTGTAAGGTGGATTCGGTGTAATACATATTTCATATTACGGCTTACGATAACTTATAAAACTTCATATTATGAAAAAGAAAACAACATAAAATGCACCGAATAAAATATTATTACCTATTGCTATTTCAAGAAAAGAACTTATTTTTTGGTCCGATATCTCTTACATATCTTTTGCAGGGGATTATTATAATTTGTTTTCATCTCACAATTAATCTGGCACTTTTTGTCAGAAATAAAACAATCACAACTCTAAGTTCAGAGAATAGTTATAGAAACAGAATTCTGAGAATAAAATGAATAAAGAGTAAAAATAACAAATTCTGTAAAATATTTATTAGTCCTAAAACACCTTATATATAATACACCATAGAACATACATACTTACGTAAGATACAAAAATGTATTGATCAAAAAAGTCATAGACAGATGGGCAATATGAAGTAGGAGGGTTTTGTCAGATAATAGTTGTAGAAATACTATTGAAGTAATAGTAAGATCAAAGGCTAAAATAATAAATAAAAACAACAATTTCAATAAAACATTTACTGCATCCTGAAAACCCTACACTATAGACTATGGATAATAGGGATGCGCACGACACAAGATTTGAGGCTGTCTCGTCTCGAAAATGTGCTGTTAAAGTGATGTCTCGACTCGAAAAATGTATGTTTCTCTATTTGAAGAGCTGTGTCTCGACTCGAATTTTGTCAGGAAAATTCTGTCTCGACTCGTCTCGTGCGTATCCCTAATGGATAATATATAAATAACAAATGCGATATTCAGAATTATATGTCATAATGACAAGTTGTAGGCCAGTTCTCTCAAATACTGTACAATGTTCCCATTTTCAAAAGTAGTTGCAAGCGAATGCAATCTAGAAGTGATGTAATTGTATTTGTTCTTACTATTATGAGAGGGACTAGCATGTAACCATTCAATTTGCAAGGTCGTTAATGCCTGCTTCCTTTGCAAGATATCCAGCAATTTCCATATTGATAGATGGCTGCCACCAATATGAGCGTCGAAACCCCGGTGTCAATCCTCAACAGCATTGCTTGTTTTTGGGAGAGCACTGATCGCAGAAGAAAGTTTGAACTTAAAACTGATACGCTCCTTTATCCTCAAAGTTAAGTTTCTAATGGATCTTACGGTCTACTATAACGTATCTTTCTTTACACTAGCATTCCCCACACCGAGTTTTCCATATACCAAAGTTCGTGCTCCGAATTTTCTTACACCAAGTTTTCCCCTACACC
Source organism: Thermobia domestica (assembly GCF_964235325.1). Classification (NCBI taxonomy): domain Eukaryota; kingdom Metazoa; phylum Arthropoda; class Insecta; order Zygentoma; family Lepismatidae; genus Thermobia; species Thermobia domestica. The sequence goes on from NC_137463.1 coordinate 267,530,143, forward strand.
GAATTTTCGTACTCCGAGATTTCCTACATTGAATCTTCCTGCTCCCGTGAGTTTTGTATTACAGAAGCATATTTATATCAATTTTACAATGTTATTATTAATCTTGCTTCTCTTGTCTGTCCACTGAATATCTAACCCAATTCTATAAGTATGTTTGAACCTTTGTTAACAATTCAAACACCGTGGACAAAGGCCGTGTGCGAGGTTTTCGCTTGGTTCTCAAGTTTTCTCCCATTCCACGATTTTATTCAATCTTGTCATTACTGTCTCGTGTAGCCTTCATGGCATAAACCATGGTAGTAAAACTGAATTTTATATGATTCAGTTATAATTACAAGAAATGTTCGAAAGGTTTTCTTCTGACCTAAACGTCAGTTCTGAAAGTCTACCGTCATTACAAGCCTAATTTGGTGCATTGGTTTTCATGTTTTGACCGTAAATTAACAAGGTTCGAGACTCGTATTTCTGGTCCGATCTGGGACCATAGAATTTTCCGAGCACTGTTTATAACCTTAATGTACAAAAAAAAAAAAGAAAGAAAGAAAGAAAAAGAAAAAGAAAGAAAGAAAAAGAAAAAAAGAAAAGAAAAAAATAGTTATACACAAGAGAGGAAATGTCATTCTACTGCTACAAAAATCACACATATACTGACCATACAGATGTAATGTAGCACACATAACAACTACAATCGTCTTGTAGTACTGGGGCTCCAAAGGAAGAGGTCCAAAGTTGAGAGTGGATCTCCAATACTACAAGACACTATATTTACTAGGGATGGCCAGATCCGGATATTTTTGGATCCGGATATCCGGTATCCGGATATCCGGACACTGGATCCGGATCCGAAAAAACGGATCTTGGATCCGGATCCGAAAATCCGGATCTTGGATCCGGATCCGAATTTTCGGATCTTGGATCCGGATCCGAAATTTCGGATCTTGGATCCAGACCTGAAAAACCGGATCTTGGATCCGGATTCGAAACTCCGTGTCAGAAAATTCGGGTGTTCCGAATCAGCAAAATTTTCGAAATTATTGACAAAGTGATTTTCATTCCTATGCTTAAAATAAGATTTTAAGACACTTTTGGTATCTGATCGTGTGACAGCCTTGCGTTCTCTTCATTCTGTTGATATTTGGTTTTCGTGCCTTAATATGTCACAATTACTCCAAATTTGATTGAGTAAAACTGTCGACTTTGGTGAGACCAATCTCATTGTCAGATTCGATTCTAGTGGAAATACTTGACCGAAAAGGTAGTAATTCTTTTTTAAAGCTGTCGTCCTGATTGAAATTTGTCCTTTGTTTTCTGTAACACTAGTCAAATGCTGGGATGAAACCTTAGTCTCAAGCCCAAGCTTCTTCATTAGACTCTGGCTGCTTACTTTTCTAATTCTTTCTGAGTTATTGTGGTCACTGAATGAGGCCATTTCCTAGTCGTGATGGGCTAGGCCATTGCTAATAGAACAGCCCATAAAATATAGATCAAATCAAATTAAGGAGCAACTTCCTTTTCTTGCTCTTGATGAGATTTTTTTCTTTCTTTAAAAATACATTTCTCTGTGACCGTACCACTCCAGTTAGAATTAAGAATTGTAGTAGAGATGAAGTTCTAAATGGCAATTAATGTATCAAAATCAATGTATTAATGTACTGTATGTGTATACAAAATACCATATGGAGTCTCGAGCAGTAACACGTATCTTTGTAATTAGTAATCCACTACTATTAACTCTGCATAGGTTGTATAAGGAGCTATATCATTCATGTAAACACATAGGCGGATGCAGGAGGAGGGCGAAAAGTCGTTCGCCTCTACCCAGCTCCACCATTAACAGTGTACTTTAGTAGTAATTTGTGGCAATTTCAGATCATCTAAGTAATTTTTCACTGCTAGCATCCCCAACCGCCCCCTAAGAATCCATCCGCCCCCTCCAGGAGTCCGTTCTGGATTCGGCCCTGCGCAAACATAATATACAACTCATTCAAGAGTACATTTTGGTAGCTTTTTAAAATGTTTATCTTAAAGGATTGTCATTTCTCGTGGCTACTTATGCAATTTTGTCCACAGGCATACATGCAATTTCCAGTCATTACGCAAATACATTTATGTACTTAATAGACCTCGGCTAGTTGGGGGCTTCGCCACTAGACCCCCGTTACTAGGGCCTCGCACCACAAAAGCCTCTAATCATAATCAATTTAAAAAGAAATGTCTGGGGATTTGCCCTTAGACCCTCTGATATCTCATTTGATCGGCCTATGACCTCGTACCTCGTAAACCTACAACCATACCGAATCTCAGTTCAAATATCAAATTGTATGTAATAACATTCCGGTATCCCGAGACACACCGAATTTCAGTGCGAGTTCATGGGGGCTTTCCCCCCAGCCCACACATTTGCTCGGTCTACGGCCTCGCACATCATACGCCTGCAAACATAACGAATTTTTAAGGGGACGCGGTGGCTCAGTGGTAGAGCGTTCACCTCCGGTGCTTGGGGTCCCTGGTTCGATCCCAGCTCGCACCGTGTGGACTTTGTGGTGGACAAACATCGTGCTCGTGGGTTTTCTCGGGGTTTTCTCGTTTCCTCCCACTTTCTTCATTTCATTTATTTCTCATAATCACCGTCTCCTTTAGCCTAACCGGCATAAGCGTGGGACGTAAAACTCAAAGATTTCATTTCATAACGAATTTTTGTTCAAATAACAGGTTTCATTTCTCTAGCATTCCAGGATTCCGAGATATAAAAGTCTTTTCTCCCCGCCCCTCTAAGACATACATAAAAAAACGCTTAAGTACATACCTAATTATTTCAAATGTAAAGTCCAAATACCAAATTCTATGCTCCTAACCTTCAGAGGTTCCCAGATATCGACATGTTATTATAATAATTACAATCCCCACCCTCTTTCCTTTCCATCTCTTCTCTTTTCCTTTTTACTAAAACGTCGAAAAACACTGAAACACATGTCAAATTATTTTCAATGAGAAATGCAAATACCAAATTTCAAGTCTCTAACCTTAAATGATTGAACATATTAATACAATAATTCTAATCTCCACTTAATTTTCTTCTCGCCCTTTTTCTTCCCTTCTGGGCCACATATCAAAAAAACGTTGAAATACGTATCTAATTATATTAAGTGAGAAGTCCAAATACCAAATTCCATGTTTCTAACCCTTTAAGTTTCCAAGATATAGGCATATTATTATACTAATTGCAATAATTGCAATTACCACCCGTTCTTTTACTTTCTACATCTTCCCTGCCCCTTCTAATTTAAACATCAAAACGCACTTTAACAAGTATCAAATTATTTTCAATGAGAAACCCAAATACCAAATTTGAAGTATCTAACGTCAAGAATCATCATTATTTTCCACCCCATTTCCCCCCTTCCTCGTCGAATTTCCCAAAGTCCTTCCTTAGTAGTATCCTACGTCACAAAGCCTATAAACTGTCCAAATTTCACGTTTGTAGCTTAAGCGATTTGGCCTGTACGGTGATCTGTCACTCACTCACTCAGGACTTTGCCCTTTTTATATAGAGAGATTTAAGATTTTATGGGAAAGCCATGGATTTTGTCCTAAAGCCGCCAGTGTCTTAGAAATGTAATAGCTTTGCTATAAACTTTAAGCAATCAACTGACTGAACTGCGTCTATATGTATTATGTAAAATGCCGCTTATGATATTTATTTTGCTCGTAATAAAAAATAGAAATAATGACAAAAATTCAAAGACATCCATGATTTTAGCGTAATGCTGCAGGAGTTCAGATCATTGAACTAATCATAAGAGCCGACTGTATAAGATAGACTACATTAAATTCCAATGTGGCACAAAGAAAATATGCAGCATTACTATGCAGTTTTTCAACGTTATAACTCATTCTGAAAATATTATCATAGGTCTCACAAACAATCGAGTTTTAATCCTAACTCGATTAATATATAACAAAAGGCAGATCTATACAATTACTGACTTGAGATGAAAGTGGCATACTTGTAGTACGTTTAAAGAAGACTAAATGATGGGGTGTGCGCAACAGTGGTCTAACCCCGAAAAATGTGAAAATGAGATTTTCATGTAATCTTTTGTCTTTTAAACTGAATTGTCTTCCCACTGAGTTAGATAAAATTCACCTAGTCAATTTTATACATATGGATATTTTAGTTCTGGATCTCAATCTAAGGCCAAAAATATTCAAATCAGGAGTCCGAATCTGAACTTCGAAATTTCGGGTGTGGATAGAGGAACCGAATATCCGGATCCAATATTCGAAACTTCGGATCCGGATCCAAGATCCAAAATTCCGGATCCGGATTCAAGATACAAAATTCCGGATCCGGATCCAAGATCCGAAATTCCGGATCCGGATCCGAGATCCGGATCTTATAGGATCCGGATCCGGATATTATAGGATCCGGATATCCGAGATCCGGATCCGTCTGGCCATCCCTAATATTTACGTAGTATTGAACCCTTGTTATTCTACACCTGAGAAAACGATAAATAATTTACAAGTGCTTCAACTTGCAGCGTCATAGTTTTTATGAAGAAAGAAAAATGAAATGAAATATTTCGGTTTAACGTCCCACGATTATGGCCTTTTAGGTTAAGGGAGAAGGTGATTTAGACAAAGGAATGATGATGGAAGAATTGGTGGAATGGTAATGTGTGAAAAAACGCGATGCCACGAAAAGACTCACGGACACGATGTTGTCCACCACAAGCTTACTTGGCTGGGGGATCGAACCAGGGAACCCACACACCAAAGATAAGCGTTCTACCACTGAGCCAATGTGCCTATCAGAGACTAAGAGTTTAGATACACTATTTATTGGAACTAGAAAACTGGTAAGCACTTTCCTAATGACATAAGATTTATAACCACAATAATACTGTATGTTAATAAATTTACGAAAGTTTAAATACGTAAGAACATTGCAGCATAGACTTAAAAAAAAAATCACAAAGCTTTTTCTGTATTTTCTTTCTTTCTTCTTTTTCTTTGTGTAATAATGATGCAAATGCTAACCACATGAATGTTTGATTCTTACATCTTCCTATATTTTTTACTTATTCATGCTTTAGGTGACTTATTCTGTGTTGTGGTTGTCATATTGTAAACTTGTTGGCGTGTGTACACATGCGTTGCAGAAGAAAACGGGCAAAAAAAAGTTAAAATAATGATATAAGTTACGTTTGGAACTGAATTTTGCTTCGAAGCAAGCCCTCGAGTTATTTGTAAACCAACATAGGAAGTATTGCCTTCTTCACGTCGTATTGCCTCGTTCCATTGCTATTGTCCAGTAGAAATTAGACTTTTGTCATATAAGCACTCTGTAATTTTGTTCAATCTTGAGCTAAAACAATACTCGAAAAAAACTGGGAGAAAAGTAGGAATACAATACCCCGGTACATCAACTATTTATTGATTTTAGAAAGGCGTGCAACTCGGTTAGGAGAGAAATATTATACAATATTCTTACAGAACTTGGAATACCGAGAAAGCTAATTATATTAATTATGATATGTTTAAATGAATCCCAAAGTAAAGTCCGGGTAGGAAAACTTTTGTCCACGAGCTTTGACGTCGAAGATGGCCTGAAACAAGGAGATGCTTTGTCGCCATTATTATTTAACTTTGTTCTGGAATACGCTATAAGGAAAATCAAAGATAGCAACCAGGGCCTAGAGTTGAACGGTATTCACCAGGTTGTGGCTTATGCTAATGATGTAAATTTAATAGGGGATGATAGGAGAACAATAGAAAGAAATGCAGAGATCTTATTAAACGCTTGCAGGGACATGGGTTTAGTAGAAGTAAATGCAGAGAAAACTAAATACATGGAAGTGCATCGGGACCGTAATACGGCAAATTGTGGATGCGTTAAAATATTAAAAAATACTTTTGAGAAAGTGGATACTTTCAAACATTTAGGATCGATACTAACAGACGAAAATCATATTCACGAAGAAATTAAATGTCGACTAAAAGCAAGGAATTCGTGTTATTATTCGGTTCAAAATCTCCTGTCGTCGCGAATTCTGTCGAAGAATTTGAAGCTTAAAATATATAAAACGATAATCATGCCTGTTGTTCAGTATGGTTGCGAAACATGGTCACTTACTCTGAGGGAAGAACATAAACTGAAAGTATTTGAGAACAGAATCCTGAGAAGAATATTCGGACCCAAGAGGAACGAGAATGGAGAATGGCGGAAGCTTCATAACGAGGAACTACATAGTTTATACGGTTTACCCAACATTGTTAGGGTCGTCAAGTCTAGGAGGCTTAGGTGGGCGGGTCATGTAGCTATAATGAAAGAAAGTAGAAACGCTTTCAAAGTCTTGACTGGAAGATCAATCGGAAAATGACCATTAGGAAGACCTAGGCGCAGAGATAGGAATACAAAGTAGAAACTGGATGCAGTTAGCTAAGGATAGAAGTCAGTGGAGAGATTTTGTGAACGCGGTATTGAACCTCCGGGTTCCATAAGCCATAGAGTTAGTTAGTTAGTTCTTAAGCTAAAATAATATCTTGTTTATGTATGTTCAGCAGGGGCAAACCTACGGGGTGAAGGGGTCCACCGGCTCCTGATTTTCCCAAAACTTCGTAAGTTCATATACATTTGTACACTTTCCTAAAGACACTATACTTGTCTAACAGATAGACTTAAAGATTTGATCTTATCCTTCACTTGTACTATTTCTTTTCTGATAGAAACAATCCAATTTTATAATTTTCCGGGAGAATGTAGGTGTCAATACTTAAAATATAACTTACTGTTTTTTTTTTTTCTTTCTTGGGCTGTACAATAACATCCATTCGATACTATTATACATAAACGTGGTGTCTTGTATTATTGTATCCCCCCAAACTTTGAACCCCCTCCCAACATTTTTTGTGGGGGGTGCACCCTGGTGTGCAGCCTACGAAACACCTAGCCACCCGCTCACTTTGAATGCTTCTCTGTGCTCACTTAGAAGGCTTGTAACATGGTAACGCTTACTAGTAGAACACTTACTTCTGGTGTTAGGTGTCGATCCCAGCCACTTAAGTTTCTGGTGGCCAACATCGTACCGACATGTTTCCTATGCGTTCCCGTTCCCTACCACATTCTCATTCCACCAATTCTTCCATTATGATTTTCTTTCATTAATCTACCGTCTCCTTTAGCCCACAGGACATAATCGTGGGACGTTAAACTGAAAGATTTCATTATATCTTTTTTTTCTAATTTCAACGACTTAATATCTTTTAGATATTTCTTACAAATCTCACTCACAAAATATTACATCTACAGTTGTAAGTAGAGTTGATTTTGAGTTTAACGTTCCGTTCAGCAGCGAGGCTATATGAGACGTGGACCTACTGATTAACGTGGAATCCGAAACACATGAGCTCCCGCCGGGAATCGAACCCGGGCCTCCCACGCCAAAGGTCCGTACGCTAACCGCTTAGCCACGGAGGAGCTCCAGTTGTAAGTACAAGACGATATATTTAAAAAAAAAAAAATAAGACGAACATTATTTTAAGCAAGAGTCTTGAAGCTTTCCCTCTACAAGACGTTTCTTCACTTTTACTCTAATGTGGGTCTACATAACTTGAGTTTTATTGATTAATTTGTAATATCCCTTTTGAATATCAATGCCTACATGAGACAGGACCTGCAGTTTAAAGTAAGATCCATGTCACCACTTCGTTATTTTTTACCCGAGTCGAGCACCCCTACTGAGAATTATCAAGTATTTAATTGAAAAGTTTACGCGCAGTCTGTAAATGCTTTATTAGTATTGTATGAAATGAGAAGAAAGAGGGTGTATCGAAGGACACGTTTAAAATGTGGAAGATGCAAATCCAGAGTGGCTCTATGTGCAACATAATGGACACTAATGAACAATAATATTACTTTGAAAAGTAGGTCAGTTAAGTTTCAAAAAACGAAAAAAAAAATGAAATATTCCAATGATTATTTCGTAAACTTTTCTCAAACTCCACACATTTAGAAGTGCAGCTACTGAGTGATGTCATAATGTACCAGTTGCAATTTTTTTGCATTAACAGAAAACCACAGAATAATCTTTTTCAATAGCATTTTCTAAGTAGAAAGTGGTCTCTTTTGCCAATTGTGACACACACAGACCATACACATGAAGTATGTTAGTGCATGGGCAAAGTACTACACTCTATCATTAGCGTTATATTTAACCTTCCCCTTCTCTCCTTTATCACTCACATCCATAATCGTACTCACATGTTCTCAAAAGAATTTTAGAACCATTTTCTGTTTCTGATTTTCAATACTTTTCTCTCTTGAGTAGATCTTGATTAAAACGCGTTGAATACAATATATCTACATTTTTAAAATCATTTTTATTCACACCATTGGCTTGGCATATTTCTAGGTAATTTCAAGGAAGAGAACCGTAAGCTGTTTTCATTTTTTACACTTATTAGGTGTGCCAATTAATAATTCTTAATTTTCTATTAAAGAAAACAGTTGCACCGTCGGAGGAAGCTAACAAAGCTTTATTCAAAGTATCGCCACCGCTAGCTATAAACATGGCCCATCTGTCTATCCAATGTGTGGTTATCATCCCCCCCCCCAAAAAAAAATCGTTCACTTTTTGACGCGATCCAGTCATCAAGCCATTTTTCAACATCTTCGTAATTCAGGAAGTGTTGCTGGGAAAGTGCGTGAGGCATCGATGCAAATAAGTGATAGTTCGACGGGGCCAAATCGGGAGAGTATGGTGGGTGTGGCAATACTTCCCAACCCAGCACAGAAATGATGTCTTTGACGTCTTTCCCTGTGTGTGATTAGCAATTATCTTGGTGCAAAATAACTTTTCCGTGTCTTGTAGCCCACTCTGGGCGCTTGTCATGTAATGCTTGGTGCAAATTGAGCAGTTGTTGACGGTAGCGAGCTGTATTCACTGTTTCACCTGGTTTCAGAAGATCATGATATACCACACCCTTCTGATCCCACCAGATATACAGCATCGTTTTCGTGCCGAAGCGATTCGGTTTTGCGGTCGATGTGGAGGTTGCCCTGAGTCAACCCATGCTTTTTTGCGTTTTGGGTTCTCGAAGTAGATCCATTTCTCGTCTCTTGTCACTACTCGATGCAAGAACGACTTTCCTTCATGACGAGCAAACAACATTCACACATCTTTTTCGCTTTTCCATTTGTCGATCGTTGAGATCATGTGGTACCCATTTTTCTGCCTTATGGATCTTTCCCATGGCATGCAGACGATCAGATAGGTTTGAGGACCAACATTTAAGTTATTTGTCTGTTGTTGACTTTGCGTAGCATCTTCATCCAACAGCGATTGCAATTCGGCGTCTTGAATTTTTTTCGGTTGGCCCTGGCAAGCTTTGTCTTTCAGGTCAAAATCACCAGTTTTGAAGCGTCGAAACCACCGTATACACACGTCTTTCAAGTTTCCACGAGAATACGGTGGCTTTCACTTGCATTTTTCTTTTGATTGAACAGGAAAAGCAGTACGTGCCACACATGCTCCTTATTTGGTTTGAAACTAGACATGTTTAACACACCAAAACGGTATCACGTTAACTCGAACTCGGTAGTGATTCAACGGTGTTTTCATAGGCACAATATTAGCAACACACTGATATGCCAGTTGAGACTGTGAACTAACGTGTGCTTCCAGCATCCTCGAACGACGAAATTCAGAATTATTAACCGGCACACCTGGTAGTATCCAAAGGGGAGAAGGAGGGATTCAACTTGAATGAGTATGTCAGAAACCCCTTAAGTTAGAAATCTGAAATGGTCGCACTGTATTCCAGGTTGATATGTTTCAGCTGCGCTTAAAGCGGCTACTTTAAATGTTTCAACGTTTTCAACGAAGTTATAAAAAATCCGTTACTGAATCCTCTATATGTCTCTCTCCTTCTCTCTCTCTCTCTGTGTGTGTGTGTGTGTGTGTGTGTGTGTTATTTGGAAATTTTTCAATTTTGAGCCCTTTATTTGGTAGAGCACCAAAAATTATCCGAAAGAAGTTATGGAATTTTTCGCGTCACCCTTACACTTCCCGAGACATTGCCCAAAAGAGTTCCGATTTCGGGAGATTTAAAGAGTCATATCTCGGGAACCGTAAGTCGTTGAAAAATCATATTGGTGTTGATCAGTACCAAATTTAATTCAACAATACCAGTTATTGACTCGATAACTAATGCGCCATTAGTTATTGACTCAATTATTCAATTTCATATAAATTTACAAAAAATAATTCTTTTTAAATTCGTTCTGGCAATACTCTTCGAGCATTTTCAACTTTTTTTTGACAACCTTTAATATTTCACTTTGCGTCATAAACAATCATTGTGGACAAGCGTACATTTAATTTCCTGCAAATCAAAATTACAACCAAAACCCCTGTTTTACATTCATTCAAACGTGTAAATTTAGATCCTATCTGCTAATGAAAAGAGAAAAATCCTTCAAGGAACTACTTCAAAAGGTAAAATAGAGTTAACCCAAAGCTAAACAAATTGCTAAATACCCTAATCAAAGGGTTCTGTGTGGTTAAGTCGAGATCCTCGTTTTTGCCTGGTTACCACGCAAGGCGCTTTTTCTTTTGCCCGTTGGAAACCTGAAGAACTACCTAAAAACGATGTAAGTAATTATATTGCTCAAAAATATTACTTTAATATATGTTTAAAACTAGCTGAACCTGCGCTCTATACACAGCACATCATTCATACATGAGCATGAATCTCCTTGTTACTTCTCACAACATCTGTACATGTCCCTTTACAGATACAAGTGAAAGACGTCTTGATAAAATTAGCGAGGCGTATCATATAAGGGAGATTTTTTCCCCCAATATCTCGCACCGTTTGCAAAATTGGGGCCTACTTTCGGTTGGAGATTCTGATTCATGTATGATGAATGTTTTTTCTTTCTTCTTGCTTGCAGTATGTAATATGCAAATACATTACACGCACTAATAATTATAAGGTCAGAGATATATTGTGTTCATAGAGCAAAACACTCCGAACAATGAAGATTCATCTTAGACTGCAGAAATGGTTATCCTTCGTTTTTCATTATCTTTTGGCCGTGAAACAAACGCCTGCCAGATATACAGCCCCTGTATACAAACATGTGGTGTTGGAATGTATAACTCGTAGGATATGATGATTTACTTTTCAAAAAATTCAATACTTCCAGTGTTCTCCTAGAAGTGTAATAAAAAAAATAACGGCCATGCTTTTTTCTTTCTTAAATATTCAATTAGAGCTGGACAATCTACACAAAATTTGGAAGCGACCAGTGAAATTTGCACGTTTCTAGCACTTCGAAAAGATTGGAGACAAACATAGAAATTTTTCTTAACAAAAATCATATAAACCTAGCATTTTAATATATAGATGAAAGTTTATTCACTCTATTAGAAAGCTTTAGCATTCTATTAGAAGCTCAGATAGCCTAGAGTCAACAGAGGAACCCCTCGCACCAAAGGCGAGAGATCTACGAATTGCTTAAAACTCTTTCTTAATTTTAGCGTTCACCTCTAGTGCGCGGGCCAGCTCGCACCAAAGTGAGTTTTGTGGTGGATAAACACCGTATGCATGGAGTTTTTCTCGTGGTTCTCCCGTTTTCTCCCAGTCTCTTCATTGCACCATTTTATCATATCTCATCATCACCTTCTCCTTTAGCCTAGCCGGGATAATTGTGGGACGTAAAGCTTAAAGATTTCATTTCATTTCGTTTATTTCTTAATTTTATTTCCTCTTTCTGTCACTTTTGAACAATACCGGAGTCGACAGGGACACGAACACAGAAATATTGAGGACAACTAAAACTCTTCTTCAGAGGGACTCGAACCCCTGATCACTAGCGTAAAGCCGCAGTCCGCTAGACTTCACCAGAGATGGGTATCATATTCTACTAGTAAGTGACCGCGCTCCTCTATATCGAGCCACTGTAACCCTACTGATCTTAATTCTGAAAGGTAAATTCAGCATTTATTTAATTGGTCCGGTTAAAAAAAGCCTACGTATCAAAATAGCAACAGTTACTGTTCCCGTTAATATAATAATAATAATAATAATAATAATAATAATAATAATAATAATAATAATAATAATAATAATAATAATAATAATAATAATAATAATACGGATCGAAAAACAGAAACAAGTTTTCAAAACAGAAGAGAACAATAGAAAACAGAAAAAGTGAAAAGCAACACAAAACGTGGAAACACGCGTTCCAAAAAATAGAATTGAAAGAGAAAAGATAAAGAAGGTGCAGAACGTCCTAATATTTGACACTTTCAAAATAGTTGGTTTGGTTCGATGGATTTCTTTCAGCATCGACTACTTGGGATTCGAACTCCATCATGTCGCGCAGGGAATCGAACTCGGCTGTACCGCGACACACGCGAAATATTAAGAGAAGCTTCCTGCAAAGCCAACAATAAAGGAAGAAGTACAAAGAAACAGTACGGTTCTAGATAGCCAGTATCTGCTTATGTAATGATTATACATTTTATTGGCGGATCTAGAAGGTAAAAACTAGGGGGGGGGGCAGCCAGAGCCCTATCAAGAGATTACTATAAAGTTTCAAAAATATACAAAATAATAGCTAAAAAAATTTATAGCTCAAAAAATTGAGGGGCCGTTGGCCACGGGTTACATCCGCCATTGATACATTTAATGTTGAGAAATTGACAAAGATTCGATGTCCAGTTGAAAGGAAAATGAAAACAATATGGTACTCAACCACTGAATTACCTATAAAGCCATTTAAACATTTGGAACTGTCTGGTTTCAGCTGTCAGACTGTTGAATATAACACAAATCCATTTGGTATTCGTTTGCATAATTTCGTTGCTATTAAAAGTTATTGCCACATAAGGATACATAACTTGCTGATCTTCAACTGTTTCCCTCCTCAATGGCTTTCGAAACGGATTTTTTTCTTTCGCTTCTTCCTTTCGTTCTTCTCGGAAAGGGAAAGTGAGCAAGCACTCTGAACAAAGTTCTCTTTTTAATAAACTAATAACCAAAATGCACACACGCACTGTTAATGTCCTATTTTTGTCTTTTTTCCGTCAACATGAAGGTAAACATTGGGTAAAAGCTTCATTGTTAAAATAATAATAATAAAAAAAGGAAGGGTAAACAATTTTTTTTACGTTGATAGTTGCAGTAACACATACCATTCCGATTATACCAAATAAGAGATTTTAAGTGTATTGCATACAAAGGAGTCAGGATTTCATCAGGAGAAAATTATTGCAAAAGAAATGTTGTTAAACCTTATGTAACAGGTGTGCAAATAAAGGACGATATACATATGTATTTCAAGTGTGTTTATTTTAATGTGATGAAAAAAAGGAGGGAAAACAAACAACTATATTTATTTTGCCGAAACGTACATTATTGTTTACTAATTAAATGCAAGCTAAAAATATTAAGTCTTGCCTTTCGACAAAAATTCGTGGTGGTCGTAGAAAAATTTTCACCCCAAATCATTGATATTAATTTTCTCTTACCTGAAAACAGAATGCCAAGCGCAAGCAATTTGTTTTTATCAGGTAAACGAACAAGAGTAAACAAAACCCTGGAAATTTGTATGATGTACCACCTAATACGATAATAAATAACTTAAGAGACTGACATACTAAAAATAATACAAAATTTACCCATTTTTCTTTGACTTGTTTTTTTATAAGTGAAAGAAGATAATGAAATGCAACTTACCACAATCATAGATAACGTTATTCTACAACAGAAAATATGAACCTGAAGAATTTTCAGTGTTGCCATCCATAGAAATTACAATGTTGCCAGAATAACATTTCCCCAAAAATCTAAGTTAAGGAAGCGACTAGATTAACGAACTCAACTGCATTTGGCTACTATCATGTTGTCTTGGAATTATGTGAAGCACTTTTTAAATAATAGTGTATTTAGTTTGAAATAAAAGATAATTTTAACATACAGTTATTAAAATTAAATAATAACAGTTTTTAAAAAGTAGTTCACAGGTTACCAAAACAACATTAGGCATAATCAAATAGAATTGAGTTTTTTCCTGTAGTCGCTGCCTTAACTTAGATTTTAGAGGAAATGTTATCCTGGCAACATTGTAATTTCTATGGATGGCAACACTGAAAATTCTTCAGATTCATATTTTCTGTTGTAGAATAACATTATCTATAATCGCGGTAAGTTGCATTTCATTATCTACTTTCACTTATGAAAAACAAGCTGAAGAAAAAATGGTAAATTTTGTATTTTTTTAAAGTCAGGCTCCAAAAGTTCCTCACTACAGAGACAAACCTTTGGATCCTATATGAATTCAGTCCTTTGGATCTTATATCAATTCAGTTCAACCACGCACCTGTTGAGGATTTTCTGTTATCCTTTCCCTTCTTCTTGACCTATGTAAAAGTCCCTCCCATAGGCTGCTAGAATTCTTTGCACCCTACTATTACTAACAGTGTATCAAGCCCATTTTCCATCATCCTTATCTTCCATACTTCTAGCAATTAACAGTGGTGACACTATCTGGGTAATATTCTTGTCTAGGTCTTCAGGATCTAGGTTAGACCCGGACAGACTTGGTGACCCAAGCAGACCCGTTATGCCGAATGAATCCAAGCCCTCCCTCTCAGGTCTAGTGGCTAGAGCGCGTGCCTTTCGTGTTCGTGCTCCTGGGTTCGATTCCGCTTGGCGGAGCATTAAAATTTGAACGTATTACGCTAGTTCGGATTCCCCCTTACCCTCTCGCAAACCATGAGGGAAAAATATTCTCTAGTCTTTAACCTGTAAGTATATAAGGCAGTATAAACAAAGCATTTGTTTTTACACTTTTTCGCCTCTCATTGAGACGACAACTGGAAGAGTTTTATATGAGAGCTATTTGTTAATAGAATGGACCCGCGTAGTGTAGTCGCTAACGCTCTCGCCTTTGGTGCGACCGGTCCCGGGTTCGATTCCCGGTGGGGATACTCGGTCAAAAAAGCGTTAAAGCTTTTCCAGGTCAATCATCCTGAATGAGATTTTAGACACCAGGCAAATACCGAGATGGTGCTTCACATACTGAGGTCCTAGGCCGTTTCCTTCCTTCTCTTTCAGTGTGATCGTCAAGGAACATCATCCCTCATGCGTGACGGGTTAACATGGCCATCACATTGTCCGAGGAAAGGGAACGAAGGAAAGATTGGGGAAGGAAGGAATCTGTACGGAACCTGCGGCCTAGAACCTGTACGTGAAGTATCATCTCAGTAGTGCCTAAAATCTCACTCAGAATGGCTGACCTGAAAAAACGTTTACACTTTTTCGACCGAGTGTTCCCACCTGGAATCGATCCCGAGATCGCTCTCACCACAGGCGAGAGTGTTACCGACTACACTATGCTGGGCCACAGGATTTCTTTCATATAGACAGATTTCAATAATACGTAACGCATTTTTAACTGCGCTTGTTATTGTCAAGCAATAAATGTGACATGACAAAAAGCATTATTCTTAATGCGTGTGACTAATCGAAAGAAATGAAACAAAATACCGTATACAAATGAACCAACAAATACAATTTCATAATTTGGTCTACAATGCAATACAAAAGCTGAACTTTCACTGTTAGCTGCTAAACATTTTTTTTAAAAAATACAATTCAAAGGCCATACAATTGTCTACTTCCGTGGTTGCTATCAAAAGAAAGAACTTGCGGGGAAAGACTGAAAGAATGGACTTACGCAAAGACCAACATTCTGTGATCAAGATGGCAAGGAGAGCGTTTCACTATTCTGACGATGGTTTCGACATTTTTTTTTAACTTTAAATAATTAATAATTGGAATAGCTACATGTTTTTTTTTTTAAATAATAATAAAACATGTGTGAAAATTCCCAACATTTTCCGGAAAATATGAATGTAAGGTTTCTGTATATTTCATGGCTGAACGACTTCTGTTACACAAGAATCAAAAATTTCGCTCTCTTTCTTTTTATATCAAATATTTGCGTTATGCATTGTATGCTTCATGCATTCGTAAGAAAAAAAGTTATGATGAATGCTGGGTGTGGAGATACTTTTTTGTTGTCGCTGTGGGGTAGCCACAGGAACAAAAGAAGAACTGCGGTGTGGCACATGAAGTGAAAGTATACTTCACGTGGCGCGCCATGGTGGGATGAATTCTTGGAATACAATATCACAACAATTTTCCTCTTTATGTCTTACGAAAGAGTAGCCTGATAGTAACACTTCAACACAGCAGGTCGTCTATTAATCAGTCAGTAAATTACACATTGATCAATCTTTAATTAGACGATCATGCGAAAGCTCAAAATTCGCCCTAGTTTGACTTCCGTAAACAATGTTGCAGATAATGCTTCAATTGTTTAGTAATACATATTTCGTGCTCTGTCACTCGTTTCTTTATTCAATCACTGACAGTGCCGTGCCGTGCAAAATCAGCGCCCGAGGCAAAAGTATATGACGGCGTCCTCGTATATATGAGTGAGGTCGACAGGCCAGCCGCGAAACGCAAGAAAATTTTTCAATCCTGCTTTTCCTTGATTTTGAGCACGTTCTATTACTTTTTCCTTCCATTCGGGTTCGTTTTCCTCTCGAATTTTCCTTCCCCCTTATTTCGGCGCCCAGGGCCGTCGCCCCGCTCACACTCCCACTGCACGGCACTGGTCACTGAGGACCTTTTCCTTAGCAGACCATTATCATCCTCATATTCAATTCCCTTTAACATCAAGTGCTCCTGTCTCGAAGGTGGTTAACAAGCATACTTCTAAGTGTGAGGTTGTGGTCTCGTTTTTCGGAAAGGGGGTGGCTCAGTGGTAGAGCGTTCACCTCTGGTGCTTGGGGTCCTGGGTTCGACCCCAGCCCCCGCCAAGTGAACTTCGTGGTGGACAAACACTGTGTGAGTGGGTTTCCTCGGGGTTCTCCCGTTTCCTCCCACTTTCTTCATTCCACCATTTCATTCATTACTCATAATCACCGTCTCTAACCGGCATAACCGTGGGACGTAAAACTCAAAGATTTTCGTTTTTCGGAAAGAGTAGTTGCTTCGGATACAAACATGACCGAAATTTGTCAGTCCCATAGTAAAATTTGTCCCTGGATATCGGGATGACCAGATGTTCGCTCACTTTTCGGATCCTGAGAGATTCCTGTATAGTACGTTTAATCAACAGAAGTGCAGTTCGGTAAATTTCTTTCAAGTTCCCACACTGATTTTTAAAACAGATTTCCTTTCTCTATTCGTCAATCCTTTAACTACATTTGCTGCGTTGCAACGTGTTAACACCCACTATGCCTGTTCTTTCTTCCCCATACTATAGCTAATATGAAATAGATGTTAGGCAATGTAAGAACAAAGAAGCTGGTCTTGGGAACAGGGAGTGGAGCACTAACTTAAAGGATAGCATTTGGGACTGTAGCAACTACCGTAAGACTCCACATGGAGTTGACAAGCGACTGTCAAATGTTTGAAATGAGGGTTCTGGTTGGACATTTAGTTGTCGGGGTGTTTGCCCAAGATCCCTCAGACGATGATGACTTATTTATGACACGAGCCACCATACGTAGAAGGCAGCCTCTTTTATACGCGAATTGCACTTGGGTTGAAGAAACGAACTATACGACATTTCAGCATTCTTTTCAGGACAACCGCATGAGAACATTTGGACATCCAAATATTGTCCTGTAGCAGCCACATTCCATAGAAATCCAAGGGAGTCTCCTCGATATTTTCATTATCTTTGAAGTTTCTACTGCGAACCTGAATGTTCCAGGACAGGTAGGGACATGTGAGACATTCAAAGGAAGTCCCGTGAACATATTGTGCCCGTGCTGAAAACGAACATTTAACTCCAAGAAATCAATATTCTCCCTTAACGCTGTTTATGATTTGACATTTAATGTGCAGGAGCTGTCATCATCTTAAGGCTCTTTGTTAGACTTCGCAATCCTTTGTCTGGATCCTTCCCCGCTGGTCTAGTGGCTAGCGCTGGCGTTCACCTTTGGCGTACGTGGTCCCGAGCTCGAATCCCGGTGGGGAACAGTAGATTTTGATTCAGGGGCGTCATTTCAGACTTCGCTGCGGGGGAGCAAGAGCACCACCGACATAAGACTTTCACGTTTTGTACTAGTATATTAGTAGACAATCTATTAAAGTATATGTATTCCTCAAACTCTTGGGGTGCAATTGCCTCTTCCTGCCCCCCCCCCTAAATGACGCCCCTGGAACATATCACTGTAAAATGTAGCTTCATGTCTCATGTCTCAGGGACAGTGAACTTCAGGAAACAAATAAACCTTTGTTTATCTTTTTCGAATGTAATATTACCGACATGAGTACCATTTTGTAAAGCTTTTTATGTAGAAAATATTGTTAGATGAACTAGAAGCTTTTGGATGGAGTGAAGAAATTAAAACCACATTGTCATGACCGTACACTCTCAGCACACATTCTTGATCTCCACCCATTGCTTATTTTCAATGCATTTTGTAAATCTAGGATATGAAGTACCTAGGGCATAAGCGTGGAACGTTTATTTATTCCTCACTTCATTTTCCCAATACAAGCAAATTTATAAAGTAAAGAGGTTGCAATCGTTTCGGGACAACCTAGAAGGTCCAAGAGTTTAGATGGAGGCAGGCTCATAGCTAAGAGATGTCCTCGGGGCTAAGACTCCACCCTGCGACCGCCTTCAGCCTCCCTTAAACTTCTTCGTTGGTATGTAAGTAGGAATTTAAAATTTGCTCAAGTTAGTCTCCCCCTAAAAATGATCTCGCGACCCCCTTGTGTGTTTTCCTTAGGGTTGTGGCTGTTGGGTTCAAAGTGTTGTAGGTGATAACTACGTACTCTGCTCAGTAAGGTGTTATCATAGTGTATAGTAAAACCTTTCTATTTGAAGTGTGCTTCTGCTGGCGCTGCTATTGGTGCGTGATTTCCCGCGTTTCCCTCGAAAGAGGAGGAACAATTTGCTGTGCTCGTGATCTTTCAAAAGTTGGATACAAGCAGGGTTCTTTCCCCAGAGGAAAGGGAAGGTTTTATCTTTAGAAGGGTGGCGGGGATTGGGCCGAAGAATGTTTCACATATTTTCCGAGGGCACAATTGAAATAGAAAGGCTCTGGTAGAGAATTTATACAATGTAGGATTGAAAGTATGTTGTAGTCACATTACAATTGTGATTCTAATAAGCAAAGACGTTTTGAGAGTGAGTGGTATTAAGGATAAGAAGTATGATCAGGTGACTCGGATTGTTATTCTAATTATCCTTCAGTAGTAAATTTTGAGTAGCATTGCTACAACCTTATACTGATAGAGTAAACAAGTAACCTCACGATTTCATGAGAAACAAAACAACAATGGTTCGAGCCTAGGTGGAGATATAGGAATGGCTCCACACATCCACGATTTCGGTATATATTGGAAGTGACGTAGTCCGCACTTAATTTTGATGAGGTCCTAACCTATTGAAGATAACAGGACCTTTCTAAGTCCATTTGTGGAACCAGCCCATGCAGAACGTAGGAACCCTATATACAGAAATGAGCAAACAACATATTTTATGGAGCAGCCTAACAGAAGGGGGTCCCATTTAGTTACATCATTGGAGGCTACACACCACAGGCGAGTTTTAGAGCGAAGGTTGCGCATATGAGATTAGTTGAAATGACATAATTTTTCATGAGAAATGGTAGAATCAAACTGAAAAATAATAAATAGGACACACAAGATATATTCGAAAGAGCAGAATGATAAATTTTGGAGGGAGAAAGATAAAGTTGGGGGTGGTGACCAAACCCTTGAGGGAGATAAGAACAATTGCCCATTCATACTTCACTAAAATGCTGAAGATGAACTGAAAGTTATTTAAAATATTTTGCATGATGTGCAGAAATTTGAGTGGCCGGCAATTATGAAGCCGTAATCTTAACCTAAAAGACTTCTGAACTATACGGAAAGCAGACGTAACGGTACAGTCAACGAGAAAAGTTATTTCCCTTTTATGAAATTACTTTCGTAAATAGCTAACTTCCGAATAGAAGGACAATTTGACTACAGTTTTCAGTAAATTAAAAAGAATATGATTTTCTGTACGTTCCAGCCATACCACCGATATTCCCAAAATAAATTTTACCAAACGGAAAAAAAACTTTTGTCGCTGACTGTACAAGGGAGTTTACTTTTAAAAGGCTTTTAAATAAGCTGGAATACTTAATTTGTATTTTGTTTTCGTTCTTCAAGACCTTGGAGTTCTTCAATAAAAACGAAAAGAAATGTGTAGGTGTGGTGACTAGCTTGGCTTTGTGTGTGTGCGTGTTAAATAACAACTGATTCCATAAATAATATAAGCATTTCTCTGTCAAATAACTATTATTAAATCTTAACAGGTCATTATCATTATTATTATCGCACAAAGAGATAATTTGCCAATTACTTCTAAACAACTTTCTTTTCGCAAACCAGAAATGAGATCGCAAGAAAGATTGAGTTTTTTCTTTTCAACCTTTATAAGTGCACGTGCAAATAAGCAGGTCACATGTATAGCTTGATGAAGCACGGGAACATCGGAAAGTGCTATTCCGTATCTGTGGAATAGTATGCTAGCGGCTGGGGAAACCCCTCTCTTACAAGATGCTGCAGTCGGAGAAAGTGTCAGCGAATGACGTGTGTTTGAACGGTAACCGACCTAGATCCGTTATTATGACCACGGTAATAGCCAGCGTTGCCAGAGCTACTAAACACAAAAATAGGTCGCGAGATGAGAATTGACTCTTTTATCTTCCAGAAGATCGGGTAAAGTTGCATTTAGTATCCTGATAGGAATAGTGTCATTTCGCACCCTAAAAAACCTGTAATAGTATCATTTCGCCAACTCTAACTGAGGCTATATGATTCAGGTTTAGGCAAACACAATATTACCTCTTTTGTCCCAGTTTATAAGATTTCTAAACTTCTGAAATACAGTGTAACTATATACAGGGTGTTTCGAAACAACATCGACAATGTTTGGGAGGTGATTCCTGACACCAAGATAAGACAAAAAAAAAAAAAAAAATGTAGACCAACCTAGGTGCATACATACTTCCTTTCGGAGTTTCAGGCTGATGAAAACATGACATAATGAACTTTAAAGGTCCATAGCTCCAAAACTACGGGAGCTAACGTAGTCGGGTCAAGACTTCACTTAGGAACTAACATGTACGCTATCCAAAAATACATGTCTAGATTCCTAAGGTTCTCACGCGACAATTCTTGTAGAAGTTTCGGTACGGGTATATAATTTGAAGTACTCATCAATTCCTTCCGATTTCTCCATTCCACCATATAATTTATTATTATTATTATTATTATTATTATTATTATTATTATTATTATTATTATTATTATTATTATTATTATTATTATATCGAGCTCCATCGTGGCTAAGCAGTTAGCGTACGTATCTTTGGCGTGGGATACCCGGGTCCGATTTCGGGCTGAAACTTATGTGCTTCGGATTCTATGATAATCTGTGGCTTCACGTCTTAGATAGCCTCGCTGCTGAAACAGGGGCGTCATTTCAGACTTCGCTTGAGAGAGGCAAGAGCACCATCCACATAAGACTTTTACATTTTGTACTTAGTATATTAGCAGACAATCTATTAAACTGTGTGTATTCCTCAAACTCTTGCGGGGCAATTGGCCCCTCCTGCCCCCTGTAAATGATGTCCCTATGTTGAAAGGGACACTAAAGTTAAAATCAAGTCAAATTGTTATATCATTGTCTTCCTCTTACTTTAGTGCATAATCGTGGGAGGTTAGGATTAGGATTAGGGATTAGATTTCTGGGCTTTCGGCTAGGGCTGTTCCTAATTCCGGAATTCCGGAATTTTTCGGAACGGAAATTCCAATTCCGGAATCGGAACACAGTTTCAAGACGTTCCGGAATTCCGGAATTTCGGAACGTTCCGGAATTTCGGAACATTCCGGAATTTCGAAACTCCGGAATTTCGGAACATTCCGGAATTTCGAAACTCCGGAATTTCGGAACATTCCGGAATTTCGGAACATTCCGGAATTTCGGAACATTCCGGAATTTCGAAACGTTCGGGAATTTCGGAACATTCCGGAATTTCGAAACTCCGGAATTTCGGAACATTCCGGAATTTCGAAACATTCCGGAATTTCGGAACATTCCGGAATTTCGAAACATTCCGGAACTTCTTATTGAAAAAATAATTTTTGCTGTTACCCCGAACTGAGAGGTGTGCGCAAATCTTAGCTTTTTTAACTGGATATTGATTCCGCTGTGCTGAAGGAAGGAGTTTTGATCCACGGCAACTGGTTTGTTTCATTCTCTAGATCCGTTCACTGTGAACGATTGCGCATAAGATTTGGAACTTTGTCTGGTTATCCATAAAGTCTCAATCATAAGTGATTCAGTGTCAATTCCGTGATTTTGTTGCAGAAGTCGGAACACAGAAATTCGAGCTAGTTCTTCCCTTTAGTTTAGTTTATCTTCCGAGAAACACCTTTTTTATAAACCACTTTGTATATTCTTTTTTAAATGAATACCGACTGTACCTTTTCCATTTATACGAGGCAACCCTAACAAGAAATTGAACTGCATATCTTTTGATGTATGGCCATTGTTAAGTATAAGTACCTGAAGGAGGGGCAGAGAATCATTTAAAAGAAAATACGATTTTCAGTAATTAAAGGGATAGGATAGTCTGAAATAAAAATGTGCAATTATTATGCTGCTGTCCGTATTATGTAAAAATATGCATTATTGATGTTACATGAACTTTTTGGAAACTAGAATCAGTATTTCATATTTTCAGGTTCAAATCACGCAAAGCTAAAATTATTAATGCATCGCTTGTATTGTATTTAGTATACTGCATGCTGCAAACAGCAAAAAATTTCTTCGAACAAGGGATTACTGTTTAATGTTTTTTGTAACTTCTATAATCATCATGTTACTGCTGTTTTTTTTAAATGAAAGCTTTATCAAGCATTATTTGCATAACTTGTCAAAATGTACATGAGAGTAAATCGAATAGAGGTGCAAACTTTACATAATATCTTATAATTATTCACATGTACGCGCTACTCGTTTCTTGTCCTGCGACACTTATTTGAATAACTAACTAAATAAAGGTGTCTATCAGTTAAATACTAAGCATTGGAACCTACGTATGAAGATTAGTTCTAACTCTACTAATCAAAATTTTATGCAAGGTGATAAATGAATTGTGTGAGTGAAAAACATTTAAAATTGGTTTGTTGAGAAATTTTTTTTTTCTTAACAAGTTATACATTTATTATTGCTTTTCATTTCGGATACATGAAATTATTGTAGGCTGTGCACGTTATTAGAATGTTTTGTTTCCTGTAGCTGATACTATTGAATAAGTTAGAGAGAATTTTGTGACTCGTAAATGGTGTGCATAAAATTAGGAGTAAACTGGTCCCAGACAGAACCATGTTACACCAGTTATATATATATATATATATATATATATATATATATATATATATATATATATATATATATATATATATATATATATATATATATATATATATATATATATGCATTTGTTCGGATTCTATATTTTACTATAGGTTTTCGTCACATGTAGCCACGGTGCTGAAAAGAACAATAGACTTCAACAAAGAAACAAACATACATATTGGAAAGGTACTTAAAATTCAAATATAATTTTGATAACATAAGCCTCGCAACAGCATCCTCAAACTTCGCCGAGATTACAGACAAAAGATCTCCTCCAGTTCCTTACCAGAGGGTAGCGTTCCTAAAACTGATGCAACGTTCCCTCTTTGTACTGCCATGCTGATGCGTTGCAGTAGAAAAGAGGTTGCTCTAGCATCTCCTGACGATAAAGAAATGCGGTGACCAACTTCTTTTATAAAGTTAAGGCCTTCGAGACCCCATGAACCACCCGATTCAATAGCTATAGCGACAAAATTATATTTGTCGAGTAAATTGCTATACTTCCTGCGTTTTTCTGCTTCTCGGCGAGCAGCCACGTTGCCAGCTTGTGCTGAGGAAGAATGTAAATTTGAAGGGGCGAAGGTGTCAGAACAAGTAAAATCCCATAGAAGTGCTTTTCCTTTCTTCCACGGTATTAGGGTCATACCATCTGGCCTCTTGCCGTCTGCACGACTGCATCCCAACGGTTCACATATAGAAGGAACGCCTGCTGAAATTAGTGCCCTCATGATAATGTCGTTGACGCTGGAGTGGCGTGAATATCTGCCCGCACTATTGGCACAGGAGAGTCCATGAAGGAGGCCCTTCTTGTCTACGACACTTCTACAGGCAGGACATCTGTGTTGCTCGCAAACATCTGCTCCCAAACGCAGTGCACTGGCAATTCGAAAACTGTCATTGGGAAGATGTAATCCTAAAGAAGGTGACGGGATAGCATGAAGCCAAGCGCCTGCTTCTGGAGATGATGTAGCTAGAAGTCTGGCCTTATCTTCTGGGTTATCGGATGACTGAAGTAGAGCTGAAAAGTGATGACTTATAACAGGATCGTCCCAAGAGGATTGTAGTCCTCTCTTATCAAGGTCAGGTGGATCTGATCCCACTATAGATGACCACTTAGCAATGCTATCGTTGACATCCGAATCCGATACTAGGCTAAGATCTTGTTGGAGAATGGTCTCAATTAATGGCTTAGCGCCATAGAATGAAGACAGGAAGGATGAAATAGCCAGATCCATGGCGCGACGAATGCCGAGACCTCCGTGGTTAACAGGAAGGGACGCCTGCAACCAAGAGTTATTGTTGAGTGAACAATTCAGGATAGATTCTAGACCGGTTTTCAAGGTGTTGTCATAGCATTCCAGTAGATCAGCATCCCGCCAAGAAGGAGCACAACGAAGAAAGTATAGCAGCCTTGGCATGGACAATGAGGCACGTAGTAGGTAAAAGGCAGAGTGAGCTGAAATCAAGGAAAGACGTTGAGAAATTGTATTAATCACCAATATATTATCAATGTTGTGAAATTCTGATGTAAAAACATGTTACTTTCTTTAAACAATTACATCGATACAAGCCAACAGAATATGTACATTTTCATACAAAGCTGCAATATGAAGGGTAGTTATGCATTCAGATGAAAGGGTCTGCACCAATGACTAACTAACAACAAGAAAGGTAAATGTTCAATTAGTATACCCGAAATTGTGAGTAGCGATGGTAAGAGTTAAAAATGAAAGAAATCATTTCGTAAATGTTAATATTCACATTAAAAGTATTAGCCTAATGTTCATATTTCGCTCTTACGAAATAATGAATTTGCATCAAAAACTATTCGTACTTCGCGTAAATTGATTTTTACAAAAATTGATGTCTTAATTTCCTTGAGTAGAAAAGTTGGCGAAAACTTTCTTTCTCCTGATTTCTCAAATAAATCAGATAAAAAAGATCAATGAGATAAAAGAAGTTTGTTAAGTTAAAAGTCCATAAAGCCCATTTTATGCGATGCAATTTTCTATGCAATCTTGCATGCTAAGAGTCATGCGTTCAAATTATTTCGTGTAATAATAATTAACATTCAACTTTCCATAGTAAATTGCACGTATTTCACCTTGTTCGGAGATAGAACATGTGCAATCTACCATGGAAAGTTGAATTCTAATTTTTATTACAGGAAATAATTTGAATGCGTGTCTTCTAATTTTGCATACATAATGGCCTTGTCTACTATCGTCTAAAGTCTACTTTCCCCTAATTTTTTTAAAAAAAATCATCTGGGCATTTATATGAAAATTGACATTTAATACATGCCCTTATAATATTTTATCAACATCATTGTTCTCTAACAATATTATTTTCTAGCACAGAAATTTTGCTTTTTCTTTCAATAGTAATTTACATTTACATTTTTGTTGCATTATTTGATGACGTCTCAGGTAGCATCAGTTATACCATTTCAGGGTTTCAGTTGTCAAAATTTTCACAATTATGTATTACTCATGTGTACTCCTTGTACTTTAGATTAAAAGTTCATTAATATAATTCCAAATGACATGACTACAAATGTTTCGTGTGCTCTTGTATTGTTTGCTTAATAGTAAAACAAATATTTTGGAATTAAAATGCCAAACATGTAAATTGTTTCCTTGTTGGTACTTCAAAATACAAAATGGCAATGATTGAAAAAAATGTAAAAGATAAAGATAAAATGCTGTACTTTATTCCAATAAGTGTAAATACGAGAATGCATAACTGTTTAAGACATGTTGCTACTATATTCCATAGATACCATAGTGAAAACGAGAAAGTATTTGCGAGTAAATTTGTGGGATTAAAGCCTTGTAATAATGTTTGAGAACCATTGCCTCAGGACTGTTTCGAACTTTTATATTCAAACTTCGAACTAATATTAATATTATGATTCCAGAATCAACAGTGAGCTTCAAAATTTCAGTCTTGAAAACAATTCCGAAATTCATACTTTTGAGCATTCCACAATTCCAAACTTTTGGAATGTTACGGAATTTGCGGAACATTCCGGAACTTCGAAACGTTCCGGAATTTCGGAACATTCCGGAATTTCGAAACGTTCCGGAATTTCGGAACATTCCGGAATTTCGAAACGTTCCGGAATTTCGGAACATTCCGGAATTAGATGAATTCCGAATTCCGGAATACGAAATCGAATTCCGAACACCCCTACTTTCGGCATCTAAGGCCATGGCTCGTCTCAAATATGAGGGAATGATGTCCCTCGGTGATAACACCCCCGGCAAAAAGGAATGGAGAAGGAAGGAAGCGACCTGGAACTATTATTATGTTAGGTACACTCATGTCCAAAATGATTGTCGTATATCTATAACTGTCTTCTTGTAAGAATATAATTTGATAATAATTTTGCAGAGTACTTTTAATACCGATACTACGTGCATAATCGGGAAATGTATATTTGTGGTAAATTTAATAGGAAAAGAATTATAAATACGAAAACTAGAATGAGTAAAACAAAATGTAGCTAAATGGACAAGAAAGTTTTATTTTCGTTTTATTCTTCTTATTTACTGTTCTTTTGACATGAAATTTACCACATACATGTCTTTGCCGATTATACACATACTAACATTATAAGAAATACCGGGCAAATTCATTATCAAATTATATTCCTACAGCAACATATTTATAGACATGCAACAATAATTTTGGACATGAGTGTACCATCGCGTCATTTCCCTTGTGTAATGAGGAGAACCCAGAGAAAAACTCATTCGGAATGGCTAAGTTGAAAATAGACCGAGTCCACCAGGGAATTGAACCTGGGACCATTCCAGTGAAAAATTAAACAACAATAACAACAAAATGAGAAGGCGTGAAGCTATCACACGTTGATCCATTATATAGCATATTCTCACTGATTAAGATACACAGGTGCATGGGGGTAGTTGGTTCGATCTCAGCTCGCGCCAAGTGAGCTTTGTGGTGGACGAACACCGTATGCGTGTCTTTTCTCGGGGTTCTCCTATTTCCTCCCATCCATTCATTTTTCATTATCACCGTCATCACCTTTATCCTAGCCGGCATAATAGTGGGACGTAGAACATAGAGATTTCATATATTTTTTCAAAACCAAAAACCATACGTAATGCACACGTTGAAAGAATTTGACCTTACAAGAAGGGGAAATTTCTGTACGTTTGCGATTCCTGGGCGTGGCTGGCAACACTGGCATAATTCTGATGTAAGAACCAAAGAAGTGTGTCTTATGAAGGAGGAGTGAAGAAGAAAATAAAAGATGTAACCTTGAATCGAAAGAGTGAAAGTGTTGACGTCATCATTTCCGGCTGTAAGAGATGTAAAAGGTGAGAATCACATTATTATGCAAGAGAAAAAGATCTTGTCATACGAAAATATATGAAAAAAGTTCCAGTACACGCCCATAAGAAAGTGAGAGAAATGAAAGGTTATACTTTTTTTGACGCAATGAATTCTGAAACGTTTTCTCATTTCACGTAAAGATCTCTTGGTTATTCAGAAGAAGAAGAAAAATGGAAACTTTCGCGTCCTCACGACACGATAGTCCACTTTCAGTCAAAAACTAAGGTACCAATTCTTCGGACCGGACAACACTTCACTTCAGCACAAAATGGCAACGTTTTGACAATCAGCTGAACAATTTTAAAAAAATTATAACATTAAAAGCTCCTAAAAGCGGATAATAATAATAAAAAAGGATGAAAATAATAAACTCTGCTTAAAAGCCTGCCATACTAAAAATAATACAAAATTTACCATTTTTCTTTCGTTTGTTTTTCATAAGTGAAAGGACATAATGAAATGCAATTTACCACAAACATCGATAATGTTATTCTACAACAGAAAATATGAACCTGAAGAATTTTCAGTGTTGCCATCCATAGAAATTACAGTGTTGCCAGAATAACATTTCCCCCAAAATCTAAGTTAAGGTAGCAACCAGAGGAACGAGCTCAAATGCATTTGATCACATATCATGTTGTTTTGTTTCTTGTGAACTACTTTTTAAATAACATTATTATTTAAGTTAAACTCAAAATCAACTCAATTCAATTTTAATAACTGTATGTTAAAACTATTTTGTTTATTACAAACGAAATACAACTATTATTTAAAAAATGGTGATACGTAATCAAATGCAGTTGAGTTCGTTCCTGTAGTCACTGCCTTAACTTAGATTTTGGGGAAATTGTTACTCTGGCAACACTGTAATTTCTGTGGATGGCAACGCTAAAAATTCTTCAGGTTCATATTTTCTGTTGTAAAATAACATTATCTATATCTGCGGTAAGTTGCATTTCATTATCTCCTTTCATTTATGAAAAACAAGCAAAAGAATAAATGGTGAATTACGTGCCTTTTTCGTGAGAGACACGGGTTCGATTCCCGGCGGGAGCTCATGTGATTCGGGTTCCACGTTAACCAGTAGGCCCCGTCTCATATAGCCTTGCTACTGAAAGGGTCATTAAACTCAAAATCAACTCAACTCAACTCTTAAAACAGTGAGAACGATTAGGCTTTGAAATGTCGATTTCGTCCGGTAGATGCCAACCGCTGTAGGATGTCTGCTGTCATCTAACGGCGCGATGTGTAATTTCTGACATTATACAAGTATACGATCCACTGTAAAAATGGCATGCGGATAAAATAGCGGGGTAGTATTTAGAGCGGAAAAAATGAAATTCAGAAGAAATGGCAAGCGAAAAAATGGCAGGGAGGAAAAACTGTCAGGAAGGAGAAACAATATGTAAACACGTAAGAAAACATTTTCAAATACTGTATATTACTGAAACTTACCTCCTGCATATAAGAATATCGAGCCTTGCAGACAAATTATTAGTACTGGAATATTCGAGAAACAAATTGACTATAGTACGCAACTTGTCAAACGAAAATTCTGGTACTTCTTTTATTTAATTTTCTATTATTCCTGAATTGATGTTTACTGTATACAGGACATAATTTACGTGAAACAACAGTAACCACAATGTTATTATTTTTATAATGCAAATTAGGTAGTCACATTCCCAATACTCCATACAGAATAACTTATATCCAATAACAATAACTACATTATTAGGGTCTATATAATTTTGTATTGTCCAATTTCGTATAATGCAAATCTACAGTTAGCTTCGTTGTACTATAGCCTCGTAAATTACTCGTACATGCAACAATAATAACCACCTTGTACTATACCATGTTTAAAATCTCAAATTGTGAGCAACTGTACGTAAGAAGTCTTCAACAGAGTTTTTCTGTCAATGTAATCTAAACACAAATCCCTCAGCCTGTTCTGCAAACCAACATACACTCGCTTTGTCTTCTTATTCGGCACTTGCCCCCTGTCACACTGCAGGATCACTATCTCCACTGCCGCGCAGTCCTGTTGCAAGCACTCAACCAACTTCCATATTATTGGATGGTTGTACCCAGCAAATCGGGAAAACCTATTGTTCAACCCTTGTATAAATTATTTGTGCGTGGGTTCTCTCCAAGAGTATCTGATGCACGTTCTAGTTTTGGGGAGGAAACTGTGGCTGAATGCGTCTTTCTTTCGACGTTTCTTCCCCTTCTATTCTCCTGTATGAATCAGATACATATATTGAATCAAAATAATGAATGAGCTCTTCTGCTTCTGAAGGAGCTATCTGTTTGAAGTATTCCATGTCTTGTAACACATCTTCACATGAAAGAAATGCCAGTGAATCAATTTAGTTGCAGAACATAGAAAACTCTACATCTTTATTATAAAAGTCCTGACAAACCCTATTCTTGAATTTTACGATAAGTACTTTGTCGTAGATAGAAGACACATCCTTCTTTAGAAACATCATGTCCAAGTTTATTTCAAACTGTGTTGTAAACTGCTTCTTCAAAGTCAGATACAACCGTTGAAGCAATGTATAGGTAATCGTTATAGCTATTTCTCCTCTCGGGACCCTTACTACATTTACCTAGGTAACTGAAATCGAGGTGATGTTGCAATAAACCAAACAGATACTTCAGAAAGGACAGCCGGTTAAATGTCATGAAAATGCTTTCATACTTGTATATGTTACATGTACACATATTGTTTTTCCTTCCTGCCATTTTTTTCCGCCTGCCATTTTTAGCGCGCACCCAAGTATATACCTTTGTTTCAATAGTAGAAATGCTTAATATGGATAGCCACCGTTACAATCACCGTTAGCCGTTAATATGGTGATAGATTGACTTCATTAAAGTACTCGGCGGGGATAACTGCTCTGGTTATTTATTCCAAAGAAAGAAAAAGAAACATAATTTTAAAATTCGCTTTCATTTCCAAGAGTTATCGTGTGTAACGTTATACGTCCTAACGTTCAACCTTATAAGATACACTTATTGTAACAAACAAAGCTCTAAGAAGCAGAAAACAATTTGAAACGCCCTAGAAAGTTAGTATTATCAATTCCATAAAATTCTTAGAGTTTAACGAAAAAGGAATGTCCAAAGATCAGATTTTTCCCCCATAAAACGGAACGAGATAAACCACCCAAACTTACAGAGGTACAAACACCTTGTCATATACTACCATACCAAATTTTTAGCTTTGGCAATTTTCAAAATTTAAGGTGGGTGGTCTTTGGTACCCCACCCAGAATTTAGGGGGTGAGCCAAGGTACCCTTCCAAAATTTAGAGCAGTTGTCTTATGCACTTCTGGCCATGACCCCTGGGCAGGAACCATGGCCTCTGAGCCAGGGATGCAGAGGCACAAAAATTAGATGTTTTTACTACTAAATATAACAATGGATACATCTTATTAAGCTTAAGAGGCCTCATCCCGGCGAAATTAAAATACCGCTAATTTTACAGTAATTATGTGATATATTCAAATATATAAGATAATCGAAATGTGGAACAAGAGCGTCCTAAACAATATCATTTTACATGGGATACCGTTATTACGACTCACTTATCTGCTTTCGATTTCGAGCCATTTTGAAAATCGGCAGTTATTTTCGCGTTTCTAAACGGCTGATAACAGAAAATTACTGGGTGACTTGTGATAACGGTACCTCATGCAAAATAATATTGTCTAGGGCGCTCTTGTTCCACATTTCAATTATCTTTTATCTATTTGAAGATATCACATAATTACTGTAAAATTAGCGGTATTTTAATTTCGCCGGGATGAGGCCTCTTAACAAAATGATAGGGGTGAGGGTGAAAGCTGATGAATAGTTTCCGAGATAAGAAAAAAAAAAGTGTTACAACAGTGTAATTTATCATCGCAAAAAAAACGAGAGAGAAAGAAATAGAAAGAGGCATAAAAAGAAAGGAAGACCACAAAACGAATAGCCAAGAGTATACTCTTATTAGTATTTAAGATGGTAAAAGTAAGAATAATAGCATTACAACTCAAAGGAGTGAAATCAAGAGAAGAAAATTGACTAAATTATTGGCCCACAAAATAAGTGTATTGGCACACTCTATTATTCTTATTCTGCAAGAATACATGGTCATAATACATTGTAAAAAGTAGTTGTTTTATCTAAATACACTGGACTGTTGCATAAGTTGATAAAACACGTAAAGCAACCATTTGTGATCGTGACATGAAGACTTGAACCTGTCTGGCCAGTTGATACTGGACTGAGTTGAAACTATGCTAAATGGTGTTCTTGGCAATGACCCCGACCTGTCCACAGCGCAGAAATTACAGAACCTGCTGTGCGTGCTACTAATAACAGTGCAGAAACAAAAGAAAAAGATAACCATTGTCTAACTCATTAGAAGTTAACAAGGCAGAAAATTATGTCATTTAGCAAGGCATACTTCTCCCTATTTTTACAGAATAAAGTTGTCCAATATTCCTCGTATTTACTTTCTCAAATATTTTTACTTAAACGATTTAGAATAATGGAAAAAATGTATTAAATTACCATACTATATGATCATTAATCATGAATTGAAATAGTGACTCGCGTATCATGTTCTACTATAGATGTTCTATAAAATATTTATAAGTAAATATGATTTTGCATTGAAAGTAGGGGGTTCGGTGGCTGAATGGTAGATCGTTAACTTCTGGTATGTACGTGGGGTTTGTTGCTTGATTTCAAGCCAAGTAATTTTTGGAGGATAACACAGTTCCCGTGGGTTTTTCAGGATTAGTCCGTTTCCTCCCACTTTCTCATTCTACCGATTCTTTCATCATCATTCACTTGCTTTAGTCATCGTCTTTCTTAGTCTAAAGTGCATAATCGTGGGACGTTAAACTGAAAGAAAAAAATGTGTTCTTTCATTGAAAGAATGTGTTCTACAACTAGGATGAGACAAAGAAACAGCTGATACAATTTGCTAAATCCTTACTATTTCAAGTGTGCCCTCGAAATATATGCGAAACATACTTCGGTCCCACTCCCGCCACCCCTCTTATGGAGGAAACCCTCCCTTTGCTTAGGGAAAAGAAGTGAATGACCTCGGCCACAGCAACTTTTCCCTCCTCTTTCACGGGAGGTGAGGGGAAAACACAGATCGACAGCAGCGCCAGAAGGGGCACACTTGAAATAGTAAGGGTCTACTAATAGCCTTTCTTCTTCTTCTTTTTTTTTAAAATTTAAACTACAATAACGTCTGGCGCCACATTCATTGGGGCTCAGATTCTGCCAGCCGGCTTATTGCATCCTTGGTTTTAGGGTTAATTAGGTACTTCCCTCAGTGCTAGTGCTGGCTTTCTGGACCAGAGCTCGAAACTTCTTTCTTTCAAATAACTCCCCATCTGTCCCCACGACGCGACGTGGGTTGGTACGCAATGCCGACACCATCTGGTGAGTACGAGATGGAATACATGAATAATAAATAAACAATAAATAAGAACAGCTGAATAAAAACTGTGAATTATTATTTTAGTAGCAAACACCTTTTTTCCTCATAAATATTCGTTTTCCTTTGTTTTTTCTATAAAACAGAAAAAGGAGAATTTACTCTTAATATTAATATATATTTTTAAATATATCTTAATACTTTTTAAATCTTTAAATTTATGTATAATTTTGTAATTTACGTATAATTTATGTATAATTTAAATAATTTTTAAATGTATGTATATTTCTAGGTTTAAAATAGACCATGCCACCAAACAGTCCTGTCAATCCAGTACAGAATGCCACGACAGAGGCCGCCCCTCTCCCGGAGCCTGAAGAACCTAAACGCACTGACTACAGCTGCCAGAAGATTGTTTGGGTGAATGTTTTCATCATTGGGATGGCCCATGTCCTTGGTGTCTGGGGACTCACTTTGATGTTCGACACTGCCAAAGCTTACACCAATATTTGGGGTGAGAATACAAGTACTTCAATTTCTCTATTGTTTTACTTTTAAACTATGTGGTATTCGTTGCTGCTCGCATATCTTTTGGTGTATGAGGTCCCGGGTTTGATTCTTGATGTGGAGACCCATCGAACTCACTACATTGGTTCTGAAGCCCCTTTAAACTATAGATCTCTTCCAATGTAGTTTCACTGCTGATGAAGAACGTAAATACCAATAAATCAATTAAGCAATTAAACTGTGTGTTTTCGTGCGAGAGAGATTCCGAAAGTAAGCTTCGACACTGCTTTCACATTGAAAGTTATTACAAACAAACAAACGAAATGAATATCATAATAAAATAAAATCTTTTGGCTATTTTCCCACAGAGTCGCTACCAACATTGACACATTTGTCGTACTTTCAAGTCAGCTTCAATAAAATGGTGCTCAGCGGTTTAAGAAAGTTCCTCACACCTCTTAGTTGCTTCCAAACTGGTGTCTCAATAGTCCTGACTTCAACGCAGGAAAAATGTGAAAGTTTGATGGAACAAGATCAGGGTTGTAGGTCGAGTGGTTCAACACAAATGACGAATGTATTCTACAGTGTTCTTGCTGTGTATGGGTCTTACACTGTCGTCCAAGAACAAAATCCCTAGAGTAAAGAGTCCTGATTTCTTGCGTCAAATGACGGACTTCAGTTTGATTAGTGTCGTGCAATAGTGTGCCCCATTGACTGATCCTGCAGTGATAAAATCAAGCAATATAAGCAGTGTTCGTAGGTTTAGTTTAGAATATTTCCCTCGACTGACACAAAATTTTCCTTTTTCTTATCATATTTTATCTCGTTTATTGAGTATCGACTTCCTATCACAGACGTTGTGTGATAAGATTAATGTAGATAGCTAGGTCAATCCATACGAATGGTTTCGACTCCGGTGGTTCGAAGTGGTTCGAAGTGGCTCGAAGTGGTTCGAGTATCTCCGAATATTATAAAAATTTGAGTGTGACGAACCTTGTGTATGAGGTCAATAACACTATTCACGTTGTCGTATGTACAAGTGTTCCTGAATGGCGGCCATGTTTGTTGTCGGTGGAGTGCCATTTTTTGCATTTGCAAAGTATTTACGAAGTCTACAGTTGCTCAGGACGTACGAATCAAACAAACACCAAAGAAAAAACGAATATTCACAGGAGAGATGTGGTACACAAAGAATATATACTCTTGCTTTCAAATAAATATGCAGGGTTGCAAACCAATACATGAATTCACCAGAAAAAGTACAGAAAATTACACATTTAAAGGGGTTGTATTTTTGAATGGCATAAAGTGAGGAGTTCATAAGCTTTGTGCTGAATACTATTGCTTGCAAAAAGTTTGCAGAAATATCCACAGCTATGATACTGCTTGCACCGTAGATTTATGAGGATCCGAAAGTTGAAGTGTGTGACTTTGATGCCATTTTTGTGGCATAATATCTCAGGAGGGCAAAGTGCTAAAAATTGCTGCTTAGGCCACAAAGTAATTATGTATGTGAATAAACTGTTGCAATAAAATCAGGACTGATATCTCATGGATAAAAAAGTGAGGACATGGGAAAAATGCTAAGAAAGCACGTACATGACGATGGTCCTAACCTGGAAAATTTTAAATGTTTTGATATGTTTGATGCTAGATCTCAAAAACTACGCATGGTGCAGCAATTAGGCTCGCTTTTGTCTGTGTTCAGTTGTGCAAAAGCTTGTGAGTAGCGCTTGTTCCATCTTTCTAGCTCCATGATCATTGCCACGTCTCTATGCTAAGGTGCTTAGCTTCTCCTTGTAACGAGACACCCATTGTTGAACTTGACCACGGTATTAAGATACTTAATGTGCCAGCAAAATATAATTGAAATTCAATCCCAGTTACGGAAGTGAATATGAAAGGTTGCGTTATATAGGATAGATGTAACTCAATCTTGTGAACATATTAATTTCAGTAATTGAGATTGTATTTCAATTAGACTCGCTTCTCCATATTACTAACATTTCGCGCCAATCCAAACGAATCTTGAAACGACTCCCTGCTTCGAACTGGAAACGTTGTATTCAAATAGATTATCCGTTACGTTTTAGAGCTGTAACGTTTAGAAAATGGATGAGAACTTAGAGACAAACTATAGTGTACTTATAACGTTAAGCTTAAAGGAGCCGACCGCGCATGAAAAGAAACTTGAGATCCTTCCAGCCAGAGTTTCTGACTTCTGAAATACTTCGTGGTAAATATCTTTTCTTGTTTTCAGCCATATTCCTGATGATATTCTCTGGCCTAGGAGTGACCGCAGGCGGCCACAGATTATGGGCGCACAGAGCGTACAAAGCCAAATGGCCTCTTGAGATTTTGCTGGCGATTGCCTTTACTATGGCTGGACAGGTAACACTTCAAAAACCTTTAATAATTACTAGAAATAATATTTAAATTATCATTATTAGTATGCAGTTAAACTACGTATAGTTTTCTTATTATTATATTGTACTGTACATACAGTATAATTAACATTTGCTGGTGTTCAAGTATAGGCTATTAAAAAAATATTTAGCTTTTTGTTTTGATGTAAGAAAATAAATTGGTAGGCCTATAGATATTCAGTAAATGCATTAAAAGTAAGTTCTATTGAGGAAGTAATGGTATAGCAGTGTTATTATTATTTCTTTTTATGTATGTACGAGGGTCATCGAGAAGAAAACGTTTTAATGTGAAAACCAAACGACAAATTGTGTGTTGAAAAGATTTAAGATACCGAAACTTCCTACTCTCCTCTACTTTGTAAATATTCGTCATACACATTTTAACATTTACCACAGCACAGTGGTTCTCAACCAATGTGTCGCGACACACTGGTGTAGCTAGAAGTCGCATAAGGTGTTTCGCGAAATATCAGAATTTAAGGATCATAAAGCATTTGATAATTAGTTAAAATCTATTGTGAGACAGACTGTACTAGTCAACAGCAACAATGCTTAGTAGTGCACAGTGCCAGCAACAATGCTTAGTAGTGCACAGTGTCAGCAACAATGCTTAGTAGTGCACAATGTCAGCAACAATGCTTAGTAGTGCACAGTGTCAACAACAATGCTTAGTAATGCACAGTGTCAGCCACAATGCTTAGTAGTGCATAGTGTCAGCAAGAGTGCTTAGTAGTGCATAGTGTCAGCGACAATGCTTAGTAGTGCACAGTGTCAGCAACAATGCTTAGTAATGCACAGTGTCAGCAACAATGCTTAGTAGTGCACAAAGTCAATATTTTATAGAAACTTAGAGATTTACACTTTTATAATTTATATTATTAATAAAATAAAAGGTGTGGTGATGTCATGAACATTGACTGCCTAGGTAGAGTGTGTCGTCAATCAAAAAATGTTGGAAACCACTGCCACAGCGTAGTGTTTCTTTTTCTATATTGTCAATGTACTTCTGTTGCCGCCAATGTATTCAAAGCGTCTATGAGTGCAACATTAACAGAAAAGTGCTTTCCGAACAGAGGCTCCCAACTTTAACAACAAAAATGGAAATCATAAATCGTGTCACTCTCCGTACTTTACATGCGACTGCTCCGTACATATTCAGCATTATTACGCACAAAACAAAAAATAAGGTTGTCTTGTCTTGTCTCATTTTTTCGTAGAAGTATCATCTCGTCTCAATTTGCGAAGAATTTTTTTTCTCTCAATTCTCGAAGAGCTATCCTTATTTCCTCTCGAATTTTTCTAGTATGATGTTGTGACTCTATGTCCTGATTTTTTCTTAATTTCACCTGTCATCACCCAATCGGCGTCGAGCTCTTCAGCTTAATCGCTCTTCAGCTCAATAATTCAGCGCGAGTTCGTATGATCATGAACTTTATACGTAGATAGTGAGCCAGGGATGGAGGCTAAGAAGTGCTAGCTCAATGAGGTTATGAGAGAGAGATCACCCTAGCGCGAGCCTCATTGAGGATGGCGTCTCAAGCTCGATCGAGTATAGTTTTGAGCTACCGTGAACCTCATTGAGGATAGTGAGCTCAAACGAGAACGAATCTGATTTAGCGTGAGCCTTTTTAGCATTTGTGAGTGTGAGCCTCTTTCAGAATAGTGAGGTTAAACCCGTGTGAGCCCTATAGTGACCGCGAGAACTGCTGAACCTTGGGCTGTATGCCAATCGTAGAACTTCTTTGCCTCACATGTGTTGCATCGGAAGAATTCGGCATGATTCGAGGAGCTGCCTCCAGAATGCACATTTGAGAAAACTTGAAACAACAGAAGGGCACCAACAGTGTTGCCAAATTTAGAAGACATGACGAAGGAGCGAGAAAAAGCACAACACGAACATTAACAATTATTCGAATTAATCGGAAATAATAATAATAATAATAATAATAATAATAATAATAATAATAATAATAATAATAATAATAATAATAATAATAATAATAATAACAAAAATATAAAACAACTACAACAATAATAATAAAAATGAAGAAAACGAAACTGAGCAGCAATTCGACAACACTGTACCCTCAGTAAATGTTCTGCGTGTCCGTACAGTGTTAGAGACGACAATGACAAACTTCCATGGATTGAGGTTGACGACCGGGACACAATCTCGTGTTCTATTGGACACTGAAATTGGTAAATCTAGGTCAAGCTTCACGACTCCGTGCGATCACTTTCCGATTGGAAAATGGTCATCACTAGTACAGAGAGCATATTTTAACTTCAATGTTCTGTTTAACTTTTCTTGTGTTATTTATCAAATAACTTTGCTCCGTTCCACAGAATAGCATCTACGAGTGGGTGAGGGACCATCGGACGCATCACAAGTTTAGCGAAACAGACGCTGACCCTCACAACGCCAACCGAGGATTTTTCTTCTCCCACATTGGATGGCTGATGATGGAGAAGCTCCCAGAGGTCAAGAAGAAGGGCAAATCAGTTGATATGAGTGACCTTCAAGCAAATCCTATCGTCATGCTTCAAAAAAGGTAATATACACTGGGTATATCGGTTTCTTGTCATAATTCTGCATCTGAATATCAAGACTTCAGCTGATTTTAGCAATAACCCTTGTGTATATTACCGCGAACAATATAGCATAGGAGGTACGGTGAGGCCCCTTAGTAACTCCAATTAACAACAAGTAATTATTTGTGTTTCGTACAAAAACTTTATATACAGATTCAAAACAATACTGTATTACATTCCACTCTAACTCAGACTGTCATTTTCGACATCATTGACATCATTCAAAATAGAAAAATAATACTTGATTACCTCCTCACCAGGTAACAGGCGCAACTACAACCCAAAGTATTGAAGTCATGTCGTCTTCTTGAATTGTTGTTTGATGTAACTGGCTTTAGCCCTTTGAAACTAGAGACTTCGTTACTCACAAACTATTCAAAAATCTAAGCAGCATTCAAATTATCTATCACTTCAAATAGTAATCTTAGGAAGAAAATAAAAAAAAATGGAATGAAATCTTTGAGATTTACGTCCCATGGCTATGCCGGTTATGCTAAAGGAGACGGTGATGAGAGATGAGTGAAATGGTGGAATGAAGAAGGTGGTAGGAAACGGGAGAACCCCGAGAAAACCCACGAGCGCGATGTTTGTCCACTACAAAGTTCACACGGCGCGAGCTGGGATCGAACCAGGGACCCCAAACACGGGAGGTGAACGCTCTATCACTGAGCCACTGCGCCCCCACAGGAAAAAAATAGTAACCTTAGCAAGAAAGAGACGAGATCACAAACAATATAGAGTAATGTAAGAAAACTTTCTTTTCGCTACACACCCAACTTATTAAGTCAATAATGAAGTAATTTTCGGGAAAAATATATTAGCAGTTATGTACTAAGAGTAGTTATGTATATTAGTAGTCAGTATCTATTAAGAATTATGTAAACCCAGATAGAAACAAAAATAAGAAATATTTGATTACTTACATGGGCATACCTTGGGATCCTTCTACGACCGCAGTGGTAAACGATCATTTTTTTATTTATTATTTATTATTTATTTATTTTTACATAAGAGCGAAATAACAGGAAACGATATTTTGTGTTCAATATACTAAACATAGACAGGGGAGAGAATACAACAACAGATGTTTAGATACGCACGTTCATTTAAGAGATACACTGCATCAAATATCTCTGGGGTCCCAAAATGAACCCATGACAGTACACAAGGAATAATTTAAAATGTTAATATTACTAGTAATTAACAATGAATTACTGGCAGATGTTGTCGAAACATCGTTGTAAAATTACAGTCAAGTGTAGATCAATATTAAAATCAAAACTGCCTGATTCTTACTAACGTTTTTCATTAATGAAGCCTGAATATACGTTTCTATCTGTTGTCCACCCATTTGCTATCTGTTTCTCTTACTAATCGATAACATTTATTCTATTTTAATCATTTTTTTCATTCAGTTCCGTTACAAAACAAAAGGAAAAACGGAAAGAAAAACAAAAGGACTTGAGCTATCTAATCAATATTAACTAACTAAACAAGAATTGAATTACTACCTAATTTCTACCTAATTTTATTATCGTATTATTTAACAAAATTTGATTGCTATATAGCTGCTACCTAATTGTCATAGTAAGTTGACAATTGTTTAATATTTCCAAAACCTACATTTTCTATTTTTGTCTTATTGATTTCAAGAGTTTATTAAATAACACGAAAAATTTCCTGTTATCCTATTCTGTTAATTTCGGTGTCTGCTTACTGCTTATTCTCTTCCTAATCTTGGTTTCTCACCTAATGATTTTCACCTGTATGTGCGTTCCTCTCCTGTGTCACGGCTTTCCCTGTGTGGTTAATAATCACTATATACACATCACTTCACTAACACTACACTGCACATCACTTCAATAACACACCACTTTTCTATAATGCACTTAAATGTCATAACGATGAAGTTCGTTCACTGATTTTTTTTTTTTAAATTATGATTATGGCTGTATTTGTTAATGTAGCTGTATTATTCATTGATCTCGGTTCGTCCTACACATCAGAAACGGACCGTGAGTATCGGCATGAGGCCCAGGACCCATTCGGAGCACTTAGTGCGAGCCCTGGTCAGTTGTGTCCCGCCACCGCGTACACACGGACCGAAAGTCGCACGCTATCGTAACCGAATCGCGAAGCGGCTTCGAGATGATGCTCTATTTCCGAGTCTTCATGTCACAATTTGCGATATTATTTTATATGATTAATTCTATTACATATTAGTGTATATTTATTCCCACGGCTTTAGATTTAACACTCATTGCATCACCGTCAGAAAACACACACGCTCCCAGAGCATCCGGAGTTCCTTACCAGTCAAAGACCGAGAATGGTCTAGGCACTCACACACCATCACTCAACCTCCTTCCTGGGGGCGCGGAGATCCAGCGCTTCCAGAAGTTTCCTTCGGTCCAGGAGGGAGGAATCCTCATTCATTCTATTTTCCATATTTCATGTCCATTTAGTTTGTGTTTTCTCTGTAAAATGCTTTTGTTCTCCACCAAACTTTGAAACAAAAATTCCAAACAAAAATTTCGAAACAAAAATTTTCAAAAAAAAAAAAAATCAAACGAAAAAATTTCAAACCAAACTTTCTTCTAAGCAGTTCCGGTTCTTCACTAATGAGTGCATAAACTTAAAAATTTGAAACCAAAATTTTCCCCAAAAAATTCGAAACAAAAATGTTCAAAGAAAAAAATTTTAAACAGAAGAAAATCGAATAATTTTTTTAAAACTAAAATTTCAAAGAAAAAATTTTCAGTTTTGAAACGAAAAAATTTCAAACGAAAAAACTTCAAACAAAATTTTGAAACAAAAATTTCAAAACAAAAAATATTACAAACAAAAAATTTCAAACAAACGTTTTTCAAACAAAAAAATTTTGAAACAAAAAGTTCAAACAAAAATTTTGAAACAAAAATTTTCAAACTAAAAATATCAAACGAAAAAATTGCAAACCAAAGTTTCAAACAAAAAATTTTCAAACAAAAATTTCAAAAACTTTTTAAATGCTAAACAAAACTTAAAACTGAATGCAACAAAGATTTGAAAATCATCAACCAATCAGATTGCACGAAAGATAGTGATCAGCCAATCAGATTGCACGAAATATAGTGATCAACCAATCAAATTGCATCAACAATAACTTTGTCAGTGTCAGATTACATCACCTTGTGACTGTTTTCTACAAGTGTGTACTCAAACTTAAGAAGTACCACAACAAAGGAAATGAATCCCTGTACACTACCTCATCAAGGTCAATGACGTGGTACATCGTATTGCTTACGTTTATATTTGGTCCATAGGTGGGAATAATCAAAACCAATGACGCAATTTCATTTGACAATTCTCAAATTATCCTACAAAGTTTAAATGTACCAATGTCCTGGACTCCTAACCCAATCATAGGTCAATAACTGATCACGTGATCATACTAATATTTGACAATGATTTACCCAATGAATGAGATACTATCCAATTTTAAGAACAATTACCAATTATTGATATGACAATAAGAAATGCACCCCTCCCAAAATTTAAGATTGGTACACAAATTCACATGTGTCTTATGAAAAAGTAATAAATCCTGTACTCATTCAATAGTAAAGCCGTATCAAAAAATAGGTCAATAAACTTTAAATTTTGAATATTTGGCCATAAGAGGAACACCAACATCTACAATGGATCCTAGAAAACGTTTACCGTATTTTGTTATTTGATAATTCCCAAA
Organism: Thermobia domestica; assembly: GCF_964235325.1. Taxonomy (NCBI): domain Eukaryota; kingdom Metazoa; phylum Arthropoda; class Insecta; order Zygentoma; family Lepismatidae; genus Thermobia; species Thermobia domestica. Next base: position 267,572,742 of record NC_137463.1, read on the forward strand.
TTTAAAAGGGAACATAAACATATAAAGGTAATAAACCGCTGTACATACCCATATAACGTGCTAAATACTTATCAAAGGGGTCAATAACCTCCGAAATTTGATTTTTGGTAGTTCTTTACCCATGAAAGGGAACGATGTGGACCATCCAAATTTATAGTGGTACATATTGAAGACCTGTACTATGATACCAAATGCTTATATTAAACAATTTCTAAAACTGAGTGGATGAGCCAAGATACCTCCTCCCAATTTTAAAGGGTGCATCAATGTACCCACGTCTTATGATAGGAAATGAACCTATATATATGACCATATAACCATATACGATAATAAGACCGCGTCAAAGGGAATAAATTGGGCCAAAAACCAAACACGTGGTACAACATATTGCTTATGTTTATATTTTGGCAATTTCTTACCCATGAAAGGGAACAAGGTGGACCACCCAAATTTATCATGATACATGTCGAGGTCATGTACTATGATAGCGAATGCTTAAATTGGAAAATTTCTAAAATGTAAGGGGTTGGTCATGGTACTTCTAGCAAAAATGTAAAGGGGTGCATCAATGTACCTATGGTTTATGATATGGAATGGAACCCTATAGATGATCATATAACCATATAAGGTAATAGGACCTCATCCAAGGGGATAAATTGGGCCAAAACCAAACACGTGGTTGTACTAAAATTTGGCAATTTTGTATCCATGAAAGGAAACGAGGTGGACCATCCAAATTTATAGTGATCTATATTAGGGTCCTATACTATAATACCAAATGTTTAAATTGGGCAATTTCAAAAATTTAAAGGGGGGTGAGCCAAAGTACCCCTCCAAGGTGCATCAATATACCCATGTCTTATAAGTGGGACGTAAAACTCAAAAATTTCAATTCATTTTCCATGTCTTATAATAGGAAATGGACCAATATACATGACCATATAACCATATAAGGTAATAGGACCTCATCCAAGGGGATAAATTGGACCAAAAGACCAAACACGTGGTACAACGTATTGCTTACGTTTATATTTTTGACAATTTCGTACCCATGAAAGGGAACGAGGTGGATCACCCAAATTTATAGTAATATATATTAGGATCCTATAGCATTATACCAAATGTGTAAAATGGGCAATTTCCAAAATTTAAGGGGTGGGCCAAGGTACCCCTCCCAAATTTTTAAAGGGGTGCATTAATGTACCCATATCTTATGAAAGGGAATGGACCCCTGTATACGCCCATATAACCATATAGGATAATAACACCTCATCCAAGGGGATAAATTAGGTCAAAAACCCCCGAAATTTGAATATTTGGCAATTTTTTACCCATGAAAGGGAACGACATAGACCGCCAATACTGATAGAGGTACATACTAGGGTCCTAGGCTAGCACACCAAATTTTTAGATTTGGCAATTTCCAAAATTTAAGGGGGTGGTCCTATGTACCCCTGCCAAAATTTAGGGGATGGGCTAAGGTACCCCTGCCAAAATCTAGAGGGGGTGGTCCTAGGTACCCCTAGGTCATTGACCCCGGGCCAAGGTCATTGACCTTTGACCTATGACGTCACAAAGGTCGGGGTCAAAGTCCAAAACGCGATCAGGTGACGCAATTACTATTAATGTATGTTTATTTAAATTGCCAATACTTCTTAATTAATTAACACATAATTGTGTCAATAGCATTAATTTATACCTTGTGCCAATTCCCGCGTTGTTTGATGAGAATTCTCGGGAAGAAACTTCGGTTAGCGTTCATTCACAAAGTTTGTAGGTAGTATTCAAATTAGTACGTATGGAAACGAGAAAACCATTGTAGAAGAAAAAAGAACATAGACAGTATCAGCAATGGCATTGGTTCTATATGCATCACAAAAGGTTTTCGTTGCTGATGTTTTCATGTAATCTTTCGTTAAACTTGAAGAACAGAATGTGGCGGAAATATTGTAGTTTGTTTACTTGGTACTTTTTTTTTGCCAGGGGCGTCATTTGGGGTGGAGGGGGTAATTGATTCCCTCTGAGTAATATACGAATGAAAAAGAGTCTCTACTTATACCAGACGATTTTTCCCCTTCCCCTCATCCCAAACAAAACCGGAAATGACCCTACTGCCTCTACCACAAAATACACAAAATGTGTGCAGAAGTATTAAGAAATACAATAAGTTTTTACCAACCGGAAAAAAAAACTAAGCAATAACCATGAAGTAATAAATACAAAATCCTTAACAGCGCGGTGTTTGTAATTTGACGGAAATTCCCCTAATCTAGGGAAATTTTGTAGGTAAATTTAGGAAAAGGGATTTTTTTGATAAAACGTGAAAATCCAGGGAAATTCTCAAGCTGACTGATTGACCAATACAATGCTTAAAATTTTCTTTGTTCTTCAGAAATAAACCAACACAGTAGTAATAATTTCTGTGCGTGTGTGTGTGCGTGTTCAAAGTAGCATAATTTACATCCGTTGTTGACTGGATGATTTTTTTTTTTAATGGGGCACGGTGGCTCAGTGGTAGAGCGGTTGCCTCTAGTTTGTGGGGTCCCTGGTTCAATCAACGGCCAAGTAATTTTGAGGTGGACAACAGTGTTCGTGAGTTTTCTCCTGTTTCCTCCAGTATTATCATTCCACCAATTCTTCCATCATCACTCACTTGTTTTATATCATCTTCCTTAATTTAAGGGGCATAATCGTGCAACGTTAAACTGAGAAAAAGTCATTTTTGCAAAAAGGTTAAGCAAAAAGTAAACAAACAGAAGCAACAAGCAAATCAAAAAAAAAAAAAAAAACATGGTTGGCACTTAGTTTAATATAGCTGATTGTCACATAACTTTCGTCATAAGAATTGAACACTCAAATTAGAGAAAATTTGGTAAGAAAAGACAAAATTTTGACATTCGAGGGGAATTTTCTTAAGAAATAGCGTATTATTACCAAACTTGTAAACAAAACAGTACAAAGTTGTGAACCAATCCAATATTACAAACACGACAAATGTATTATTATTATTATTATTATTATTATTATTATTATTATTATTATTATTATTATTATTATTATTATTATTATTATTATTATTAGTCATAAATCATATGTATATTTGTATAATTTACTTGTAAGACCAAAACTAGAATTTGGTTCGGTTATATGGAACAGCATTTCTAAAACTTTGACAAACAAGGCAGAATCAGTGCATTTTATTCGACTTTTATGTTTTAAGATGAAAATAGGCTACTGTTCAAATAACTTTGAATATTGGAATGTTTATGGTGGTTTGAAGATACTACGAATAGAAAAAAAGATTTTGACAAAGTATGCATGCAAAAAAAAAAAAAAAAAAAAAAAAACTAGATAAAGTTTATATCAGTGAATACTGTTTACGAAACATAGGTTTTAAAGTATCGAATCATAGCATAAGAATAGCACAATTTTAGTTCCTCTGAATTCCAAATGCGATTTTTTTTTTAAAAAAGATTGACAGATTTCTTTAAGTACCTAAATTTAGACATACTGTATGAAGCAAGTTGAAAATTTTATGAGATAAGTGATATTTTTTTAAAGCAATAACTTTAACAACATTAAGCTAAAATGTAATTTTAAGACTGCTGTTCTTAGCTTTTACTTAGTTTAGATAGATACAAAGCTTGATAATTTTTACAGCGTTGACAAAGAATTATTTCTGCTTAAGTAACTTTCATCTACATTGTATTTTCTATGTATTAGTGCTCCTCTTTTTAGCTTTTTGTTCTAATTTATTATTATTATTACTGTTATCATTAGTAGTATTATTATTCCATCATAATGTAGTGCTCTGATAACCACACGCAAGTACTCTATTTTTGCCAACAAACTGTCCGCGGCATTGAATTATTATTATTATTATTATTATTATTATTATTATTATTATTATTATTATTATTATTATTATTATTATTATTATTATTATTATTATTATTATTATAGCTCTATTATTATTATTATTTGTATATTTGTGTTGTTTAGATTCTTCTTCATTATTGGAGCGACTTGGTGGATGGGTGTTCCAATCTTGTTCCCCTACTACATGTGGGACGAGGACCTCCTGGTGTGCATCATGGTTCCAGGATTTTTCCGCTACGTGGCTACCTTGAACATCGCCTTCTTTGTCAACAGTGCCGCTCATTTGTGGGGAAACAAACCTTACGACAAGTAAGATATCTCTTCTGTTCTTTCTGTATCAATTTTGTTTCTGTGTATTTTTACAAAGAGTTAAGCATATAATTTATTCAAATGGAAACCGCCTAGTAGAGTCATGTGGTCTGATCAGGACCTGAAGCGCTAGGTTAACATTTACACTACACGTACATGAGTTCGAGTCCTACCAAGGTAAAAATGAAAGGAAAGTTTTTATATTCATTACTTTTTTGAAAAATGGCTTTTTCGAAAACGAAAAATTTTTCGAAAACGAAAAACGTAAAACGAAAAATTTTTCGAAAAACGAAAAACGAAAAATTTTTTGAAAAGGAAAAACGCAAAACGAAAAATTTTTCGAAAAACGAAAAACGCACATTTTTTCGGAAAACGAAAAATTTTTCGAAAAAGCGAAAAACGAAAACTGAAATTTCCGAAAATCGAAAAACAGATTTTTCGAAAAAGGTTATCCCTAGTTTCCAGTTCTACTTCCAACAATTGTGCCTTGTAGACAACAAAAGCAGACAGATAATCAATGAAAGTGAATTATTGGAATGGGAATGTTGGAGAAAGCAAGACCTTGAGGACCTTTTGTATTCAATCTTTTCGTTCAGATTAAATAATATCTGTCGGAGATTAATCAAAGATTTAACTTGCACATACGGTTTGCCACTTTGTCTTCTGATCTTTTTATGAAACGCAACGTCCTGTTTTAATTGAATGCAAGACCAGTTAGGCATAATCTTTAAGAAGAAAAATACCTGAACTAATTGACTCCTGATTGAAGCCATCTTTAAACTAGCTATTAACAATTTATTTATTTTAAAGTCTCCTACTAATCCAAGGTATCCCTACTACTAATCCTAGTTTCATAGTAAACATCATGAACATAAAACCTAATTCTCGTGTGGAAATGATATTTCCGAAGACGTTTTCTTTTCTGCTTTTCGATTATCACAAACACGTTGCTGTGGTTATGTGTTACCAGGAAATTCGCTTATGTCTTGACTTCATGCTTTCCAAGGAGAACATATTATTTTCCATTTCAAGTGGGTTAATAGAAAGACAATTTCTTATAAAACTCCACTATGTTCACAGTCAACCACAAATCATTTAGGGATATCTTTTCAAGAAATCGTGTTGAGCTGTTATCGATCCACTGCTGACAGAAACTCTTCTAAACAGTCATCTTTTTGGACAATTCTTTTCCACGTCATTCCCCACGCCTTTCCTAGGTAATTTCTGTCTCTTGGTATCCAATCCAGTTAAAGATTGCTTTTCTCCATCAGTCATCATATCTGCTTACAAAATGTCTGGCCCACTACTACTTCATCCTTTTATTTTAGCTATAATGTCTCTCATTCCTGTCATCTTTCTAATTCATAAATATTTGAAATCAAAAGAGTAGAATATATATGCATCGTCAATTCAGTTGCGAACAGCGTTTTTTTCTTTACCTGTACCTAGGACAGAGATGCAGTATCTGCACATCAAATATTGAGGCTTCATTTGACAACAAAATTGATTTTCGACTACTCCACTGCTTGTTGTTATCTCTGAACCCAAATCAAAAGAAATATCTTTCTCTTTGCAATCTTTATGTGGACGTGAAAATGATGTTTATATGTGTTGCTATACATGGTTTGGAACAAGGGTGCACCCACAGGGGTCCAGCGTCCGAACACTCCAAAAGGTCGTAAGTCCACTAACATTTGTAGACTTTATTAACAGAACTATATTTGTTTAACAGAGAAGTGATTATTTGATTTCACATCTTCCTTTACTTATAAATATAACCTAGTTCTATCATTTTTATCTTGAAATATAGGTGGGAATAATGAACAATTACTTATCGTCTTTTAGGGTGTAGAATAAGACACGTTCAGCATTAGACCCCTCTCAGCAAATATTTCTGGGTGCACACCTAATTTGGAAATATTTATTTTCCACGTTGTCATGATACATGAACTCTTTGAAAACACAGAAAAAAGTCTCCTTAAGTGCTTACAAAATGTTTACAAATATTTTAGGCGTTAAAAATTTCTTTTGATTGTAAATAATTAGGTTTATCTTCTATTTTTTAGATATATCCAGCCTACAGAGAATATCTACGTATCTCTGGCGTCATGGGGCGAAGGGTGGCACAACTACCACCATGCGTTTCCCTGGGACTACAAGGCCGCCGAATTGGGTAATTACAGAGCCAACCTGACCACAGCATTCATCGACTTCTTCGCATGGCTCGGCTGGGCTTACGACCTCAAGACGGCATCTCCAGAAGTTGTTTGGAAGAAGGCGATGAGAACCGGCGATGGCAGTCACCCACTGAACCAAAAAGACGCTCTTTCCCAAAATGAGAAGAAAGAAGAAGTCCCTTGTCAGTGAACTTGTTGTGAACAAAGAGCAGTGCGACTGTTTTTAAAACAATGTTTCTAAAAAAAAATGCACAAATTGTGCCCATCAAGTACTATGAAGACTTCATGTAGATCGGAGTCTTGTAATTTATGGCTGTGGACTTGTGTTTCTAGTGCCGATGAAGGGAATCGATGTAGAAATACTTTGTTTCTAGGATCTATATCAGCAGATATCTAACTAGCTGGTTATCTATATCAATGTTACCAAATCTATATCGAAGTGACTCAACAAATGGTTACCTATCAAGAGCAGAATTCCCTTGTTTCAAAAGCACGTTGTGAGTTTACTGCGAAGCTCATTCTGAAGTTACCGTGAAGTGATATTTGCAAGTAATCACCCGATTACACCGTAAAAAATCTCGTGGGCAAATTTCCAAAAAGAAAGTGTGTCAATGTGTATGCCCGGGCGTGATGTAAATCATTTTACTTAGTTATAATGGTAAAACAAAATACAAGTCTCAGAGTAAACTATTATCATCTGAATACCTAGTAATGCATCAAATGTCTCGCTACCAAATGTTGTAGCTATACGAGCTGTGATCAAAAAATACGGTGAATAATTTTATTAGAAGCAAAGTAATAAGATTAAATGGAATTTGGTTTAATCTGCTTCAAAGTACTGTCCTTGGCTAGGAATGCACTTATCTCAACGTTGAACCCATGACTGGAAGCACATCTGGAAGGACGTTCAATTGTCTGTCATGGTCCTCTCAATGTCAGGAATGGTTTCAAAAAGTTTTATTTCAGCAGGTTTTAATTTTTGAGAAGAGCCAGAAGTTACATGGTGCTATATCTGGAGAGCAGAACGAATCTGGACAGACAGGAATATATTTTCGGCCAAAAACTCGCGGATCAAAAGCAAGGCGGGGCAGGGTGCGTCTTCGTGGTGAAGAACGAACCCATTTGCCCATTTAATCGGCAGTTAAAATGTTTTTCAGGGACCCATACGAGATGTTTAGTTCTTCGGAAAGCTGCGGAATAGTCGTTCGCCTGCATGAACAAATCATTTGTACCAGTTTCTGCCCGTTTTCATCTGTTTCTGACGTCATCTGCTATTGTTTTCTCGATCGCTGCTTGTTTCCAACGGACTCCCTGCCGCTTTTGAATCGCTCATACGAGTTGTAAACAGTCTTTAATGCCACTGCTTCATCACCATACACTAATTTTGACATTTCGTGAGCTTCTTTGGCCTTTTTTTGCAGTTTGGAACAAAACTTAATATTGGCGAGCTACAGACACTGTTAACACGTCCTCACTCTTCTGTCTCTGAAAGCCAACTAACATGTCACAAATCTTTCAAACTCGACATTGACTGTATCAAAAGTTTATGCTACTGGGCTTACTAGTTAGAAATGAATACAACATTGGTAGATGGCACTGTGCAACTACATTCACCCTAGTTTTTGATCATACCTTGTATATACATTAAATAATAACATGTTTAAATAAACAAGAAACTACTAATCTCAGGCAATTTTTCCCCCTAAGCAAATAGCTTATTACGCCCTTCACTTAAAAACAGACATGTTTGCATATTTACCCCTCAAAATATTTATATTCTATAATGTTTGTATATCATTTCTGTACCATGAATATATGCCTGAATAGGTGCTATATTATGTACGTTTCCGGATGGTACTAGCAATCATGAAATCCCATTATGGAACGTGCATGTTTTTTTTTTTTTTTGTGTGTGTGTGTGTTTTTGCTACAGTAAATAGTTAACAGAAATATACAATGTAAAAGAATATTATATCCTATTTATGTGAATCATTTATATGAAATTATTTAAAATTAAAATTTTGTTGATAGAAAGAATTTACTGTTTTTTTTTTTTAGTAAATTTGTAAGAAAACATCACATTTTAAAAATCATCCCAAAAATTGCATATTAATTCACAAACTGAAGGCCAAAATATTTTTATGTATGAATTTTGTATTTTCAAATAGAATTTTCTTTTCAGTATAGATAATCGAATCCTGGTTATTGTAATGTCCGTATTTTAAAAATACTTCTGTTGCACACTTTTTTCTGTAAATGAAGTACTAAGTTGGAATAGACTTACAAAGCAACTGCCCATAGACTAGGGGAGAAATAAACCTTAGTCCATTGATTACTGATCATAGCTCAGGATTACAATATCCTTCGTAAGGAGACCAGAGTCCGTTTCCTTATCAATCCTTTAATGAGTTTGATGTTTCCTCCAACATCGTAACATATAGCTGAAGCAACAAATTGATAGAAAAATAAAATTAAGGACTTGGCGTATATTTGGATCACTCTCTGGAATAAAATATTATTTTGAATTGGGTATAATTTGTTTATAGTGTAGACATGTCCGAAAAGAATAACTCAGTGTAAGAGGATCTTAATGTAAGTTAAACGTAATGTAATACCATGAACTTTTTGTAATATTATGATTTTTTTTTTCATTTCGTACATGAAATCGTGCAATAAACAATTAAATTAGAAGATTAGTTTCCTTTTAACAATAGAATTTGTTCAACCATTGTAGTCCACTATGAAGTTCCAAGATAATAAATGGCTATCAATCAAAGAAATCCCAAAATTTATCCTGAACAATAATCTTCCAAATGCGAGCAATTTCTTGGCTATATTGTAAACTTCTGCTTATAATGCAGGTAGGTAAAGAAAATCACACATACGGTAATCGTTTTCTCCTGCTGCCAATTTTTATTATAAAATTTCCTGTTATAAATAATATAACATTGTATCACTATAAAAAGCATAAATTTCTTTAATAACTGTGATAAACAGAGCCCGGATCTTGTTAACCTAAAATTTTCTAGAAACTGACCTATAAAATGACACTAAAATTCCTGTAAAATGACCCTAAAATTCACAAAAACTAACCTTAAAACTTGCGATTTTTAAAACGTTTATTTCGTTAAACATTGACATTTTTTAAAATATGCATTGTATTTCAATTAACGTTTCTCACTCATATTCAAAAAGTTTTGTTTAAGTTAGTTGCACTCCATTGATCATTTATGTTCATCGATCAGTCCATTGTACGGCATTGTACGTACTGAAAGCGTCAATTCACTCCCGAGTTGAAACTAGGAAGCACTCTTAGACAATAAAAGTTCGCAAGTGTAGACTACATGAGAAAAATAGATAAAAACCCTGTTTAAAATCTTAGTACGTCTTCTAATTCGTTTTCAGTTATTCACGTGATCACATCCTTTGTGGTCAACAACCCAAAACTCTCTGTTTGGCCACCTACCTACCCCACCTTTCGTTAACCAGCTACAGCTTAGTTTTCATTAGCTTGTTAAGAATGCAGTTTTTCCACCCCAATAGTCAGGAAGCATGAAGCGAGATTATTTAACTTCGTCTTTTTCACATCCGTAAACAGTGTTCATTTTAAGATTTCCTTATATCGAAGAAAAAGAATAAAAATACCATAAGTGACCTAAAAGTTACCTTAAAATATTAAAAAATGACCTAAAACTTCAAAACGGCAAAAAGTGACCAAAAGTTGACCCTAAAAAACGTATTTTTAGAGCCTAGAGTTGATGGATAACGTTTTTATTTGAACTTGCCTTGTCCTATGCATAACAGAAACAAGTTGACTTGTCCACAAGATCCGGGTCCTATGTGTTCTAAGGCCTAGGCAACTTAAGGAAGGATCCACACAGAGATCCAAAATTAAATGGGGTGTATTTAGGATTCTCAATGCTCCACGCAAGCTGAGAGAGGGTAGATAACCATAAAGCTCCATGCAAGTTGGGTGGCTGAAGTTAGAAATTCCGCAATGATCCAGGTAAGCAGAGTGGAGTAGATAAGAGGTCTTAGAGCTCCAGGCAAGCTAGAAGGCTTGGGTAAGGTACCTATCAAAGCTCTAGGCAAGCTGAGAGAGTGGAGTTGAACAGCCAAAGACTGATACCAGATGTGGACTGGTTTTATAGTTGCTTCAAATTGGTGGTGGCACTGATGATCCTTCTACGTCACATGACTAGTTGCGTCACTGGTGTTCCTGTAGTGTGCCATTGGAGTAGTTTGTAGTGGGACGCTGCTTTTACAAGTATGTGTTGATTGTTTATAAACAGAGCCATGTGTGGGATATTACAATATGGCTAGCGTGTGTATCTTCGGAGTGGGACATTCGGGTTCGAATCCCGGCAGGAGCTAATGTGGCTCAAATCTCATGTTAAACCGTAGGTCTACGTCTCATATAGCCTCGGTGCTGAACTGGACGCTAACTTCTAACCCAGCTTTATGAAATTAATGCTTTCCAATAATGACACATCAAAAAAATAAAATTAACTAGGGATGATCAATTTCAATATCACAAAGAGAAAAACGTAATAAAGGGTATCATCTATATATATATCTCAAAATAAATATATAAAAATAGCAATTCAGATGACAAAAAATTAAACCTAAAGATCTATCCTAGATAATTGAATAGAATCATATAATAAGGAACCTATTCAATAGTTTTTCAAAGAAACTTTCGAAGAAGAAAAGATTTAAGTGACCAGGATTAAGTACACACCAAAGAAAGTAAACTTAGTCATAACGTAATGATGAGAAGAGAAAGATTTACAGTGTTTCGTTATTTAATTATTAACTTTACACACTTCTTTATGTTGAAAAAAAAAGCTTTATCATATCTAGGATAAGAACTCTTAGCCACGAAATCAAGTGCAGCGAATTTGTAATTGAAAATACTATTATTATTAAAAAGAAAAACGTTTCCAGAGTCCCTTACGACACGAGCGAACTCAACACATTTCAGAATTGAATCTGCATAAATAGAGATAAAAGTGACTGTTTGTGATCTAATAACTCTTGAATCACCCGACCGATCTCAATCAAATTTTCAATATAGATGAGGTTTCAGCCTGGGATGGGTTTTATTATTTCAATTTGGTGGTGTAACTTAGATGACCGATATTAGTGTCGAATCCACAGTTTTCGGGATTGCTGAGATAACAGTGACACTTCCGATGCCGCTTCAGTAATAGTAAAAAAGTGACTCACTAACGGAACATATCACTAATTTTTCTTATTTTAACCCAACGAAACGGTATTTGACAATAGTATTTACTAAATATAACAGAAACATAGGTATTTTGTGCAAACCCTTTATACGCCTGATTAATAGACAACGTTCACACATGAGAGTTTGTAGGTTGTCTAATCTGAAGGGGATAAAAATGAATCCTATTTATAATAAAAAAAATCTCAGTCTGTGACTAACGCAAATATGCAAACAGCAAAGCATTTTAGAGTTACGGGTTGCATAAAAATATCTAGACAAAAATATCTATATACAGTATATTCTATATGAACTTAAGACGAATCGGTCTGTCAGTCACGCTAATTTATAATAGTTCTTCCAGACTAACAATTGTCGCTATTTGCGGCTGCTTCCAGGCACGTAGCCAAGGGGTGGGTCCGGGGTGTCCTTTGGATCTAGTAATGAAAAATATTAAGGAAGGATGAAACAAAAAGAAACGAGAAAAAGATGAATCAGTGTTAAAAATATAAAGCTACAGCAAGCGTTTGGTTACTCTTTCTTATGAGGGGTTTTGTGGGGAGGAAACGGGCGGGAGGGGTTAAGTTAAAAATGGATATTATTGTAACGAAGCATTCCGAATTCCAGCTATCTCCATGCTAATGCTACGGACTACAAATGACGATATATAAGCCGATTCGATAAGAGAGAGCCTCAGGTAGAACTTAAGAATTGCCCAGAATCACCAATAATTTGAGACATTTTGAATTTTGGGGCAACAGTAATCCATTTTATAGAATGTCTTTACTGCCGAAAGAGATCTCGTTGCTATACTTACTAACATATCCTCATTTTATTCTTCTCACAAACCAATATGGGTATGTTGCCAGTAAAATAGTTTAGATTGATCTATCCCCTGGTCTGTACGCACAGTATTTCATGTCACCCCCCCCCCCAATTAAGAAATCCTGGCTAAACGAACGAATATATGTTACCATTAAAATAATTTAGAATGATCGAGCCCTGGTGTGATAACTACAGTAATTCTTCACGGACCCCCCCTATTGCGAAATCCTGGCTACGTGCCTGCTGCTTCCTACCTAATGCCAAGAGACGTCGCTATCCTGGAGAAGAACTGAAAGCCTTGGGGCAAAAAGTAATTACAGTAACATAGAAACATGTCTAAGTCGTTTCACACAAAATGTTGAGATTTTGTATTTAGTATATATGCTTTTGGTTGCTTACCTAGAGGTAATTATTTCAGAAGGAAGAACTGTATATAAGAATAGGGCATCGTAAATGCAAAACATGGCCATCTAGAAGCTTTCGCTTCGTCATGAAAACAGCTAAAGTAGCAATGTGAAGATTGAGAGAGGTATTTTAAAATGCTATTGCCAATACAAGTTAATGGTTTTAAAAACCTTAGTAGCACAGTGGCAGAGTGCTTACCTCTGGTGCGTGAGGTTCTTGGTACGCCCCCCGGCAAAGTAAGTTTGCAGTGGACAACATCGTGCTCATAGGTTTTCTTGCGGTTCTTCCGTTTCCTCTCACTTTCTCATTCCACGAATTCTTCCATCACCATCATCGTCTCCCTTAGCCTGAGGGGCACAATCGTGGGACGTTAAACTGAAAAATTTCAAAGATTTCATTTCATTTCATTTTCATTTTTGTCATAAAATTCCCCCCCAAAAGTAGTTTATTGATAGGGGTGTTGTTCGCATGATTTTACCAAAAATTGAAGTCATAAAAAATACTTCGTTAACAAAATCAACTAATTTGTATAAGGCATTTCTAGAAACAACATAGGAAGTATAATTAACTGATGAGTTGAACTGTTTTTAGGTGGGTTTTTTTTTTCAATGAAATTTCTACTTTAGTGTCACATGTTAAGAAAGACGGTGAAGATGATAATGTATGAAATAGTGGAAGGAAACAGGAGAACTGCGAGAAAACCCGCGGACACATTTTGTCTAACATATACTCCTCTTGGCGAGAGCTGAGATCGGACCAGGGGCCCCATACACCGGAGGTGAACATTCTACCAGTAACACACCGCGGCGTAGATTGTTTTTTTTTTTATATAGATGATTTAGAATTACTATGTTCTTAATTTCCTTAAAATATTATGTAATCCATACTTTGTAAAAAGATAACCAAAAAAAAAAAATACTGGTGGTATTAAGGATTGCTTTGAAATGTTTTTTTTTTTTTTCATATTTCATCAGAAAATATACATCACGGTATAAATAATTTCTCCTTTCAGAAAACGGTGGTTCAATGGTAGAATATTCACTTGTGGTGCGATAGGTATATGCTTCGATCCCAGGTTAAGTGAATTAGTGGTTAACATTATTATGTCCGTTGGTTTTCTCGATGTTCACTTGATTTTTTCCCGCATTCTCATTCCACTTATTCATTTACAATCATTCAGTGTCATTAATAATCCGCCTTCATGGGCCTACAAGGGAAAAATTATGGAACATAAAATTTAAATATTTCATGATCTTCAGAAAAAAATAAATAAATGAACACAGTGCAGTCAGATGACTACACAGTACTTTCCAATGTAATGTATAGTTCTTTCGCTAGATGGCGATACTGGGTAAGCAGGGAGCAAATTGTATTGTGGGATATCTCCGACCTCTGGCGGACTAACTCGGTACTCCGTGTTGCAAGCCCTACATGGTGAAGCAAATTTGATGTCCATGTGTCTTCTCTTCTGTCGGTCCATATGTGCAGATATATTTCGTCTATACAAGCGGTTAGCAAATAATTTTAGGTGGAGTCCGGATACTCTTGAAAATTTTCATCGATGTCCAAAAAAGAAAAAAAAAACTAGTATTTTTTTAATTTTAATTTTCACTCACAAAATAATATGAAATACAATAGATAGACATAATTACATTCAAAAAACAATGGGAGAAATTACATTTGCGGTCTTGAGCTACTTTTTTAAAGTTAGATTCACGCGGGGAGCACCTTATGTAAATTAGGGATGGCCAAAAATTTTCGGATCCGGATGTCCCGGATCTTGTCGAAATTCGGATCTCGGATCTGGGTCCGAATCTCGGATCTGGATCCGAAATTCGAATCTCAGATCTTGATTCGTATCCAAACCTATATCTGAAATTGTGATGATAAAATTGAATATCTAAAATTAGTCAAAAGTTTTTTCGGATTCACTAATATAGTAGGTTGCTGTGCTTTTAAATGTTTCCATAACAGGTTTGTGTTACCTTTGTTCTTTATTTTATTTTAACCATGCAATATCTACATCTTGCACTTTCTGTCGAAGTCTCTTTAGTAAAATGTTTCCAAGTGTGACTTCTTCCCATTTCAGAGTATACTGAATTGTCTGAAAACTGATGTAGATGGTAACAAACTCTTCTTCGAAACTTAATGTTAGCTTCACATTGAAAATATTTATTTTATTCTTAGAAAATAAACTTTCTTATTTTCTCATATACAAATGAAATATCTTTTAGATAAGACACTTCTAATCGCAGGAATACTAAACAAAACAAACTCTTTATTAATAGTAGTTTCTGACTCACTAGAGTCCAACCCTCAACAAATGTAATAATGAATATCTTTTACTTCGAAGGTACAGTATATACAACAAAAAATACAGACTGGTTGGCGTGGACCAACAGTAGATTTTTAATTAAACACACGAGAATTTCAGGAGAGCGATATGTTGTGTTCGTTGTATGACTTTATTACCTAACTTACGGCTTGCCCTCCTGAGGTTGGGAGTTTGTTGAATGAGTAAATATAAAAGAGATTTCTGTTATTTTTTCTTCGCCCTCCAGGTTTCTTTAATCATACATTGCAGGACGTAACCAAAACATATCCATACATCGTATCAGTGAAGCGTTTTGTGTTTGGTATATTAAAGTGTTCAAAAATATTTAACATATTCGCATTTGTTCATGTGATCATAGGTTCAATTCTCGGTGGGAACATACATGAGAAAATTGAAAGCTGAAACAATATGAAAATAGTGTTTACAAGTCAGGAAATTGATATTAAAACTTTAGCTATCTATTGGGACTGTAAGGCTATAGTTAAATTAACCCACACGTTTCGTGAAGATATATTAAGTCGTTATTGTTTATTTACTATAAGCTACCAGATACATCCTCAGAGGCCACTTTACACTGTAGTAATCAACAGATGAAAACTTTGGAAAAGGAATGAAAGGAAGGTCTCCAGAGCCTTAGATCAAGGTACTAACCTAGCATTTGCCCAGTATAACTGAGGAACAACCCTGGAAAATCCCCGGTATTATCCAATTGCGAAGCAAGAATCCTAACGAGTAGTCTGAGCTCGCTCCGTATTATTATTATTATTTAATTAAAGTAATGTCTTAAAATTAGTGCAAATTAAACCCTACTTTCTTTATTGCTGATGTTATAGTTAATAAGCCTACATGAGACATCAGTCCCCCATCAAGAAAGAATACCAGAACTGGAATTCAGGAAGCGGGGGTGAAGAGATTAATGAGGATGAGGAAACTATGTACGATGCAAAAACTGAGTAATTATGGCTTCGTCACAGATATATTCACTTACATACGTCAATTAATATTTCTCTGATACAGGGCACTCGTACTTTCTATAGTGGCAGGAAAATGGGCCGCTTTTGTAAACGAACACACTAAGCACGTGCGTATAGGTGCAATGTCCGTGCAAAGAAACATAGATAAAACTAGAAAAAAAATAGGGAAAGCGAGGGGAAAATGATAAACCGCCCTTCAACTTAAAAAAAAAAAAAAAAAGAAAACTTAAAATAACTAAACTTAGAGCTACGAAAGACGCGAGGCGAATTTTATTGAAAAGATTGTTTTTCCTTAGTGATTAGTTGTGCTAACTATGAACATGAATTAAAAAGAAAACAAGTAGCTAGCTCTGAATTTCGCAAACTGGTTGAAAAGAAAATATTGGATAAAATTTAATAATAAAGAAGGCATTTATGATAATTAAAACAAACTAAATTCTTGGCACGACAGTCCTTTGGTTCCTACCAGCGGGCTTACGTTCAAAGTGGGAATGTGTAGTCAACGCATCGACACCCAAAGTCCCTAATGCCGGATTTCTAGACTGGAGTCCGCCACCTCTTACTTAAGATAACTCCCCAATTGTCCTCACGATCCTGGGTCAACATCGAAATTGTTGAGTGCCTCTCCGGAAATTGAACCCATGACCACAGGCACCGAAGGCACTCGCTAACCACTGTTTTTTTATATATAAAAAGGTAACAGCTTTGTATCAGATTATTTAACCTGTTGAACGCTTTGCACGGATTACACGGTAACCATTATGACACCACACAGACATAGAAGTAAACGAGGACAGTTAAAAACGCTTATGTCCGAAGCGGGATTTGAATCCAAGACATTCACAGCAAACGATCCACAGCCTAGTAGTAGGCCCCCCCGTATGCCCGAATGACTCATCCTCACTCTCTTTTACGACCAGGGTGAAAGGTCAATGACCTGGCCCAGGGTCATTGACCTAGGGGTACTTAGGACCACCCCCTCTAAATTTTGGCAGGGGTACCTTGGCCCATCCCCTAAATTTTGGCAGGGGTACATAGGACCACCCCCCTTAAATTTTGGAAATTGCCAAATCTAAAAATTTGGTATGGTAGCCTAGGACCATAGTATGTACCCCTATTAGTATTGGGTGTTTATGTCGTTCCCTTTCATGGGTAAAAAATTGCCAAAAATTCAAATTTCGGGGGTTTTTGACCTAATTTATCCCCTTTGATGAGGTATTATTACCCTATATAGTTATATGGACGTATACAGGGGTCCATTCCCTTTCATAAGACATGGGTATATTAATGCACCCCTTGAAAAATTTGGGAGGGGTACCTTGGCCCACCCCTTAAATTTTGGAAATTGCCCAATTTAAACATTGGGTATTATAGTACAGGACCCTAATATCTATTATGATAAATTTGGACGGTCCACCTTGTTTCCTTCTAGGGGTACAAAATTGCCAAAAAATATAAACGTAAGCAATACGTTATACCACGTGTTTGGTTTTCGACCTAATTTATCTCCTTGGATGAGGTCCTATTACCTTATATAGTTATATGGTCATGTATAGTGGTCCATTATCTATCATAAGACATGGGTACATTGGTGCACCCCTTGAAAAATTTGGGAAGAGTACCTTGGCCCACCCCTTAAATTTTGGAAATTGCCAAATCTAAAAATTTGGTGTGGTAGCCTAGGACCATAGTATGTACCTCTATCAGTATTGGGTGTCTATGTCGTTCCCTTTCATGGGTAAAAAATTGCCAAAAATTCAAATTTCGGGGGTTTTTGACGTAATTTATCACCTTTGATGAGGTGTTATTACCCTATATAGTTATATGAGCGTATACAGGAGTCTATTATCTTTCATAAGATATGGGTACATTGGTGCACCCCTTTAAAAATTTGGGAGGGGTACCTTGGCCCACCCCTTAAATTTTAGAAATTGCCCAATTTAAACATTGGGTATTATAGTACAGGACCCTAATATGTATTATGATAAATTTAGATGGTCCACCTCGTTCCCTTTTAGGGGTACAAAATTGCCAAAATATAAACGTAAGCAATACGTAGTACCACGTGTTTGGATTTTGGTCGATTTTATCCCCGTTGATGAGGTCCTATTACCTTATATGGTTATATGGGCGTATACAGGTGTCCATTACCTTTCATAAGACATGGGTACATTAATGCACCCCTTGAAAAATTTGGGAGGGGTACTTTGGCCCACCCCTTAAATTTTGGAAATTGACCAATTTAAACATTGGGTATTATAGTACCGGATCCTAACATGTATTATGATAAATTTGGATGGTCCACCTCGTTTCCTTCTAGGGGTACAAAATTGTCAAAATATAAACGTAAGCAATACGTTGTACCACGTGTTTGGTCTTTTGGCCCAATTTATCCTCTTGGATGAGGTTCTATTACCTTATATGGTTATATGGTTATGTATAGGGGTCTATTCCCTATCATAAGACATAGGTACATTTGTGCACTCCTTTAAAAATTTGGGAGGGGTACTTTGGCCCACCCCTTAAATTTTAGAAATTGCTCATTTTATATATTTGGTATTATAGTACTGGACCCTAACATGTATTATGATAAAATTTGGGTGGTCCACCTCGTTCCCTTTTAGGGGTACAAAATTGCCAAAATATAAACGTAAGCAATACGTTGTACCACGTGTTTGGTCTTTTGGCCCAATTTATCCTCTTGGATGAGGTTCTATTACCTTATATGGTTTTATGGTTATGTATAGGGGTCTATTCCCTATCATAAGACATAGGTACATTTGTGCACTCCTTTAAAAATTTGGGAGGGGTACTTTGGCCCACCCCTTTAATTTTGGAAATTGCCCCTTTTACATGTTTGGTATTATAGTATAGAACCCTAATATATATATATATATATTACTATAAATTTGGGTGGTTCACCACGTTTCCTTTGATGGGTACGAAATTGCCAAATTTTAGTACAACCACGTGTTTGGTTTCGGCTCAATTTATCCCCTTGGATGAGGTCCTATTACCTTATATGGTTATATGATCATGTATAGGGGTCCATTCCATATCCCCTTAAATTTTGGAAATTTCCAATTTAAGCATTCGGTATCATAGTACATGACCTCAACATGTATCATGATAAATTTGGGTGGTCCATCTTGTTCCCTTTCATGGGTAAAAATTATTAAAATATAAACATAAGCAATATGTTGTACCATGCGTTTGGTTTTTGGCCCAATTTCTTCCCTTTGATGGGGTTCTATTACCTTATATTGTTATATGGTCATGTATATGGGTTCATTTCCTATCATAAGACATGGGTACATTGACGCACCCCTTGAAAAATTTGGGAGGGGTATCTTGGCTCATCCACTCGGTTTTAGAAATTGTATTAATATAAGCATTTGGTATCATAGTACAGGACTTCAATATGTACCACTATAAATTTGGATGGTCCACATC
Source organism: Thermobia domestica (assembly GCF_964235325.1). NCBI lineage: Eukaryota > Metazoa > Arthropoda > Insecta > Zygentoma > Lepismatidae > Thermobia > Thermobia domestica. The sequence goes on from NC_137463.1 coordinate 267,592,326, forward strand.
GTTCCCTTTCATGGGTAAAGAACTACCAAAAATCGAATTTCGGAGGTTATTGACACCTATTTAGCACGTTATATGGTTTATTACCTTTATATGTTTATGTTCCCTTTTAAATTTGGGAATTATCAAATAACAAAATTCGGTAAACGTTTTCTAGGACCCGTTGGTATTCCTCTTATGGCCAAATATTCAAAATTTAAATGTTATTGACCGGCTTTATTATTGAATAAGTACAGGATTTATTACTTTTTTCATAAGACACAGGTGTATTTGTGTACCAATCTTAAATTTTGGGAGGGGGTACATTTCTTATTGTCATATCAATAATTGGTAATTGTTCTTTGGGTAAATCATTGTGATCACGTGATCAGTTATTGACCTATGATGGGATTAGGAGTCCAGGACATTGGTACATTGAAACTTTGTAGGATAATTTGAGAATGCGTCATTGGTATTGATTATTACAGCCAAATATAAACGTAAGCAAGACGTTGTACCACGTGATTGACCTTGAGTTTTAGAAATCTGATAGCTAACCTTATTGAAACTTATGACTCATAGTCTTAAGGGAATACATGCTACAACACTGGCAAAGTTATTGTTGATGCAATTTGATTGGCTGATCACTATCTTTCCTGCAATCTGATTGGCTGATCACTATCTTTCGTGCAATCTGATTGGTTGATGAGTTTCAAATCTTTGCTGAATTCAGTTTTGTTTTAACATTTAAAAAGTTTTTGAATTTTTTGTTTGAAACTTTGGTTTGACATTTTTTCGTGTGATATTTTTAGTTTAAAAATTTTTGTTTCGAAAGTTTTGTTTGAAAATTTTGTTTCAAAATTTTGTTTGAAACTTTTCGTTTGAAATTTTTGTTTGAAAAAATTTTTGTTTGAAATTTTTGTTTCAAAATTTTGTTTGAATTTTTTTTTGCTTGAAACATTTTGTTTGAAAATTCTTGCTTTCAAATTTTTTGTTTTAATTTTTTGTTTCAGAATTTTGTTTGAAATTTTTTTTGACAACTTTTGTTTCAAAATTTTTTGTTTAAAATTTTTTTGTTTGAAATTTTTTTCGTTTCAAAATTTTGTTTAAAATTTTTTGTTTGAAATTTTTCGTTTCCAAATTTTTTTTGTTTAAATTTGTTTAAGTTTGTGCACTCATTAGTGAAGAACCGAAACTGCTTAAAAGAAAATTTGGTTTGAAATTTTTTCGTTTAAAAAATTTTGTTTCAAAATTTTGGTTTGACATTTTTAAAAGTTTGTGCGCTTATTAGTAAAGAACCGGAACTGTTTAGAACAAAAACCTTTGTCAATATTTGTTTTCATGATGCAATAGTACACGTCAGAACATGTGGTTTGTTCTTGAAATGAAAAAACACAATTCATTGAAATGGATCATTTTATTACACTCCACATACATCCATACCAGATAGTGGTTCTGGATATTGTCGATACAATGTATTTTGAACTTCTTGCACTAGTTTGTCTTTAGCATATAATTTTAATTCCAATTGAAGTCTTTTAAGGTCTAATGCAATATCAATTGGTGGAAATTCAATGTCCATTTGATCACAAATAAACTGTTTATCAATACAGGTATGCACCCACGAACGATGTTGACAACCATCACAATATCTAGATACATGTTGTACAATATGCATAACACATTTTTCAAAATAGTACTTTTTCAGGAATATACTAGTTTTGTTGCACACTTCCACTGCATGTTTCACACACTGAAATACGCTGATGAATTTGTTCCATTCAGTTTGTGTTAGATACACCATGTTGCGAGGGACATGAAATGTACTCTTCTTACGTAACAGCACCATCTTCTCTTCGAGGACTGTACGCAGCACCACTTCATGATTTGAGCCTAATGATTTGACTATGGTCACATTTAGCTCATCATGAAAATAATCGTTCATTTGGTCGATTCGTGAACATAAAATTTGCCATTCTTCACAGGTCAGTTGTACACCAAATTGTTCTGCTTTGCCCAATCGAATCACAGGTTCAAATGTTCTAGCACTGATACCAATCATCACATGTTTTGTTTGAAATATATTTATTGGATAATAGCTTGCGAAGATGAATTCTTTATCGTTAGAAGTACACATCTTTCCTCCTGAAAAGCACTTGCTCAAATGATTTCGTGGGATGACACTGTATTGGTTGATTTATAGTTATTGCTGACGTCATTGGTAAGGAATGTGCTGATTCATGATTTCATCACAGTTGCTGACGTCATGCCGACCAACCAAATTCATACAACTATGTCTGACGTGCTGATTCATGATTTCGTCACAATGGCTGACGAATCCGGCTGTGTACTAAATTCAAACTGATGACTTCGACCCAAGAGTCTTTTATAGCATAAAGATACAGATCCAGTATTTAAGAAACGCAGCAGTTCTTCTTGTTTTGATGCCTCCATGGGTAAATATCTTGCTGGTAAAATTATATTCTTATCATTTTCAAGCTTCACTACGATTCTTAATCCAAACTCTGTAGGGATCATTTGGCTAGCTAAGATTCTATAAGGTACATTCTGTTGTAAATCAGTAATCTTGGTAAATGATTTCATCACATCACGTGTGTTTAGAAACTGCAGACAAGTAGCCATGATGACGTTATCATGAATACTAACTCGAACGATGATGCAAAACTGATGACGTTGCGTTATCATGTTCTGACGTGTACTATTGCACCATGTTCTGACGTGTACTATTGCACCACAATGTTGCCAGAGGTTTTTGTTCTAAACAGTTCCGGTTCTTTACTAATGAGTGCACAAACTTTTAAAAATGTCAAAACCAAACTTTGAAACAAAAATTTAGAACAAAAAATCTTTGAAACAAAATTTTGAAACGAAAAAACATTCAAACAAAAAAATTTCAAACGAAAGAAATTCAAACAAAATTTTGACACAAAAAAAATTTCAAACAAAATTTTGAAACAAAAAATTTCAAACAAAAATTTTTTCAAACAAAAATATCAAACGAAAAGTTTCAAACAAAATTTTGAAACGAAAAAAATTTCAAACAAAAAAATTTTAAACAAAAAATTTGAAACAAAAGTTGTCAAAAAAATTTCAAACAAAATTCTGAAACAAAAAATTCAAACAAAAACTTTGAAAGCAAGAATTTTCAAACAAAATGTTTCAAGCAAAAAAAAAATTCAAACTAAAAAATTTTTACGTTTCACGGTTAACCGTCAAACTTTATCCGGTTTTTAACTATTCGATTAACAAATAAACGGTTTTGATCATATTTATCATTGAGTGTAAAATGTTGAACGAAAACAAGATTTTTAAATGTAAAACAAAACTTAAAAACTGAATACAGTAAAGATTTAAAACTCATCAACCAATCAGATTGCACGAAAGATAGTGATCAGCCAATCAGATTGCAGGAAAGATAGTGATCAGCCAATCAAATTGCATCAACAATAACTTTGCCAGTGTTGTAGCATGTATTCCCTTAAGACTATGAGTCATAAGTTTCAATAAGGTTAGCTATCAGATTTCTAAAACTCAAGGTCAATCACGTGGTACAACGTCTTGCTTACGTTTATATTTGGCTGTAATAATCAATACCAATGACGCATTCTCAAATTATCCTACAAAGTTTCAATGTACCAATGTCCTGGACTCCTAATCCCATCATAGGTCAATAACTGATCACGTGATCACAATGATTTACCCAAAGAACAATTACCAATTATTGATATGACAATAAGAAATGTACCCCCTCCCAAAATTTAAGATTGGTACACAAATACACCTGTGTCTTATGAAAAAAGTAATAAATCCTGTACTTATTCAATAATAAAGCCGGTCAATAACATTTAAATTTTGAATATTTGGCCATAAGAGGAATACCAACGGGTCCTAGAAAACGTTTACCGAATTTTGTTATTTGATAATTCCCAAATTTAAAAGGGAACATAAACATATGAAGGTAATAAACCATATAACGTGCTAAATAGGTGTCAATAACCTCCGAAATTCGATTTTTGGTAGTTCTTTACCCATGAAAGGGAACGATGTGGACCATCCAAATTTATAGTGGTACATATTGAAGTCCTGTACTATGATACCAAATGCTTATATTAAAACAATTTCTAAAACCGAGTGGATAAGCCAAGATACCCCTCCCAAATTTTTCAAGGGGTGCGTCAATGTACCCATGTCTTATGATAGGAAATGAACCCATATACATGACCATATAACAATATAAGGTAATAGAACCCCATCAAAGGGAAGAAATTGGGCCAAAAACCAAACGCATGGTACAACATATTGCTTATGTTTATATTTTAATAATTTTTACCCATGAAAGGGAACAAGATGGACCACCCAAATTTATCATGATACATGTTGAGGTCATGTACTATGATACCGAATGCTTAAATTGGAAATTTCCAAAATTTAAGGGGATATGGAATGGACCCCTATACATGATCATATAACCATATAAGGTAATAGGACCTCATCCAAGGGGATAAATTGAGCCGAAACCAAACACGTGGTTGTACTAAAATTTGGCAATTTCGTACCCATCAAAGGAAACGTGGTGAACCACCCAAATTTATAGTAATATATATATATATATATATATATTAGGGTTCTATACTATAATACCAAACATGTAAAAGGGGCAATTTCCAAAATTAAAGGGGTGGGCCAAAGTACCCCTCCCAAATTTTTAAAGGAGTGCACAAATGTACCTATGTCTTATGATAGGGAATAGACCCCTATACATAACCATAAAACCATATAAGGTAATAGAACCTCATCCAAGAGGATAAATTGGGCCAAAAGACCAAACACGTGGTACAACGTATTGCTTACGTTTATATTTTGGCAATTTTGTACCCCTAAAAGGGAACGAGGTGGACCACCCAAATTTTATCATAATACATGTTAGGGTCCAGTACTATAATACCAAATATATAAAATGAGCAATTTCTAAAATTTAAGGGGTGGGCCAAAGTACCCCTCCCAAATTTTTAAAGGAGTGCACAAATGTACCTATGTCTTATGATAGGGAATAGACCCCTATACATAACCATATAACCATATAAGGTAATAGAACCTCATCCAAGAGGATAAATTGGGCCAAAAGACCAAACACGTGGTACAACGTATTGCTTACGTTTATATTTTGACAATTTTGTACCCCTAGAAGGAAACGAGGTGGACCATCCAAATTTATCATAATACATGTTAGGATCCGGTACTATAATACCCAATGTTTAAATTGGTCAATTTCCAAAATTTAAGGGGTGGGCCAAAGTACCCCTCCCAAATTTTTCAAGGGGTGCATTAATGTACCCATGTCTTATGAAAGGTAATGGACACCTGTATACGCCCATATAACCATATAAGGTAATAGGACCTCATCAACGGGGATAAAATCGACCAAAATCCAAACACGTGGTACTACGTATTGCTTACGTTTATATTTTGGCAATTTTGTACCCCTAAAAGGGAACGAGGTGGACCATCTAAATTTATCATAATACATATTAGGGTCCTGTACTATAATACCCAATGTTTAAATTGGGCAATTTCTAAAATTTAAGGGGTGGGCCAAGGTACCCCTCCCAAATTTTTAAAGGGGTGCACCAATGTACCCATATCTTATGAAAGATAATAGACTCCTGTATACGCTCATATAACTATATAGGGTAATAACACCTCATCAAAGGTGATAAATTACGTCAAAAACCCCCGAAATTTGAATTTTTGGCAATTTTTTACCCATGAAAGGGAACGACATAGACACCCAATACTGATAGAGGTATATACTATGGTCCTAGGCTACCACACCAAATTTTTAGATTTGGCAATTTCCAAAATTTAAGGGGTGGGCCAAGGTACTCTTCCCAAATTTTTCAAGGGGTGCACCAATGTACCCATGTCTTATGATAGATAATGGACCACTATACATGACCATATAACTATATAAGGTAATAGGACCTCATCCAAGGAGATAAATTAGGTCGAAAACCAAACACGTGGTATAACGTATTGCTTACGTTTATATTTTTTGGCAATTTTGTACCCCTAGAAGGAAACAAGGTGGACCGTCCAAATTTATCATAATAGATATTAGGGTCCTGTACTATAATACCCAATGTTTAAATTGGGCAATTTCCAAAATTTAAGGGGTGGGCCAAGGTACCCCTCCCAAATTTTTCAAGGGGTGCATTAATATACCCATGTCTTATGAAAGGGAATGGACCCCTGTATACGTCCATATAACTATATAGGGTAATAATACCTCATCAAAGGGGATAAATTAGGTCAAAAACCCCCGAAATTTGAATTTTTGGCAATTTTTTACCCATGAAAGGGAACGACATAAACACCCAATACTAATAGGGGTACATACTATGGTCCTAGGCTACCATACCAAATTTTTAGATTTGGCAATTTCCAAAATTTAAGGGGGATGGTCCTATGTACCCCTGCCAAAATTTAGGGGATGGGCCAAGGTACCCCTGCCAAAATTTAGAGGGGGTGGTCCTAAGTACCCCTAGGTCATTGACCCTGGGCCAGGTCATTGACCTTTCACCCTGGTCGTAAAAGAGAGTGAGGATGAGTCATTCGGGCATACGGGGGGGCCTACTACTAGCCTAATGCCGCAGACCACTCGACTATGGCTGTCGGGTTTTCTCGGCTAATCCGTAGCACATTTAAAGTAACTGATTATTTTAAAAGTTGCTCCTAAATACTGACAGACTAAATCTTATGTATCAAATATTTCCTGCGATAATACCATACACTATCCGTCTTCTATAGACGAAAAGCTATAGTTACCACACATAATCTAATAAGAAATAAGTTCTGATTCTCTAATAGCTGCTGATGGTGATAGTCAAGGTTCACCGAAGCATGATCCCAAACCCAAACTGAGATATTGATGTCACTGGAATGCCTGAAAAGTCATTGTGGGTAAGTGAATTGCCCACTTGTCAGGATGAAGGGCAATGGTGATGTGAAATGCGGGGCTATCAGAGGTACTACTTATGATAATTGGATTTATAATATTCTATGTTGCCATAAACCCTCTTCAGGAATATAACTGTTAATCTTAGCTTTGAAAATGTTACATTAGGAGTTTTATTGCTATCATTAGGTTGCATTAGGAATTATCGGATTTATTTTAACGCTTAACTTTTACATCTCTTCTGATTTACGAATATTTAAATCACGATTATCCCCTTAAGGTCAATTAGTGTTAACTCATTTCGAACCAACTTTATAAATGGTTATTCTTGTTATATGGGAATAATTGAGACCAGATGCAGTCTACAGGCTAAGTCCAAAAGAATCTTGGCCGACCTCCTGATAAACCACGTCTTTCAGCAAGCCGATACCCACATGAGGAAATTTTCGGTTCAGTGTGAAAGCTTCCATAAGAACCAGCACCCTAATCAATGGAATGTGCCTTGCTAATTTTTCCCCAATGTGAAAGTACCTAACTTTCTTGTTAAAAATGAAAAGGCCTTTATTTCAAACAAGTTGCCATTACAGTTCTCGTATTTGAACACAACACTCATGAAAAGTCATGTTAAAGTGCGACTTACCCCTGAAAAAGAATATTTATCTGTTTTTAGTTGCTCGTGTTCCCTAAAGTAGTAGTCCCCCCGTTATATCTAGTCGAGTCAGCAAAAATTTTTGTGACGTCATAGGTCAAAGGTCAATGACCTTGGCCCGGGGTCAATGACCTAGGGGTACCTAGGACCACCCCCTCTAAATTTTGGCAGGGGTACCTTGGCCCACCCCTAAATTTTGGCAGGGGTGCCTAGAACCACCCCCCTTAAATTTTGGAAATTGCCAAATCTAAAAATTTGGTATGGTAGCCTAGGACCATAGTATGTACCTCTATCAGTATTGGGTGTCTATGTCGTTCCCTTTCATGGGTAAAAAATTGCCAAAAATTCAAATTTCGGGGGTTTTTGACCTAATTTATCCCCTTGGATGAGGTGTTATTACCCTATATAGTTATATGGGCGTATACAGGGGTCCATTACCTTTCATAACATATGGGTATATTAATGCACCCCTTGAAAAATTTGGGAGGGGTACCTTGGCCCACCCCTTAAATTTTGGAAATTGACCAATTTAAACATTGGGTATTATAGTATAGGACCCTAATATGTATTATGATAAATTTGGGTGGTCCACCTCGTTCCCTTCTAGGGGTACAAAATTGCCAAAGATATAAACGTAAGCAATACGTTATACCACGTGTTTGGTTTTTGGTCGATTTTATCCCCTTTGATGAGGTGTTATTACCTTATATGGTTATATGGTCATGTATAGGGGTCCATTCCCTTTCATAAGATATGGGTATATTTGTGCACCCCTTGAAAAATTTGGGAGGGGTACCTTGGCCCACCCCTTAAATTTTGGAAATTGACCAATTTAAACATTTGGTATTATGGTACTGCACCCTAATATGTATTATGATAAATTTGGGTGGTCCACCTTGTTCCCTTCTAGGGGTACAAAATTGCCAAAATATAAACGTAAGCAATACGTTGTACCACGTGTTTGGTATTTTGGCCCAATTTATTTCCTTGGATGAAGTCCTATTACCTTATATGGTTATGTATAGGGGTCCATTCCCTTTCATAAGACATAGGTACATTTTGCACCCCTTTAAAAATTTGGGAGGGGTACCTTGGCCCACCCCTTAAATTTTGGAAATTGATCATTTTATATATTTGGTATTATAGTATTGGACCCTAACATGTATTATAATAAATTTGGGTGCTCCACCTCGTTCCCTTCTAGGGCTACAAAATTGCCAAAATATAAACGTAAGCAATACGTTGTACCACGTGTTTGTTCTTTTGGCCCAATTTATCCTCTTGGATGAGGTGTTATTATCCTATTTAGTTATATGGTCATGTATAGGGGTCTATTCCCTATCATAAGACATAGGTACATTTGTGCACTCCTTTAAAAATTTGGGAGGGGTACTTTGGCCCACCCCTTAAATTTTGGAAATTGCCCAATTTAAACATTTGGTATTATAGTACAAGACCCTAACATGTATTATGATAAATTTGGGTGGTCCACCTCGTTCCCTTTTAGGGGTACAAAATTGACAAAATATAAACGTAAGCATTACGTTGTACCACGTGTTTGGTTTTGACCTAATTTATTCCTTTGGATGAGGTCCTATTACCTTATATGGTGTTCATTCCCTATCATAAGACATAGGTACATTGATGCACCCCGGGAGGGGATTCGGTATCATAGTACATGACTCAACATGTATCATGATAAATTTGGGTGGTCCACATCGTTCTCTTTTAGGGGTACAAAATTGCTAAAATATAAACATAAGCAATATGTTGTACCATGTGTTTGGTTTTTGGCCCAATTTCTCCCCTTTGATGAGGTTTTATTACCTTATATGATTATATGGTCATGTATATAGGTTCATTTCCTATCATAAGATATGGGTACATTGATGCATCCTTTAAAAATTTGGGAGGGGTATCTTGGCTCATCCACGCGGTTTTAGAAATTGTTTAATATAAGCATTTGGTATCATAGTACAGGTCTTCAATATGTACCACTATAAATTTGGATGGTCCACATCGTTCCCTTTTCATAGGTAAAGAACTACCAAAAATCAAATTTCGGAGGTTATTGACCCCTATTTAGCATGTTATATGGTTTATTACCTTTATATGTTTATGTTCCCTTTTAAATTTGGGAATTATCAAATAACAAAATTCGGTAAACGTTTTCTAAGACCCATTGTAGATGTTGATGTTCCTCTTATGGCCAAATATTCAAAATTTAAATGTTATTGACCGGCTTTATTATTGAATAAGTACAGGATTTATTACTTTTTTCATAAGACACAGGTGTATTTGTGTACCAATCTTAAATTTTGGAAGGGGTACATTTCTTATTGTCGTATCAATAATTGGTAATTGTTCATTGGGTAAATCATTACGATCACGTGATCGGTTATTGACCTATGATGGGATTAGGAGTCCAGGACATTGGTACATTGAAACTTTGTAGGATAATTTGAGAATGCGTCATTGGTTTTGATTATTCCCGCCAAATATAAACGTAAGCAAGACGTTGTACCACGTGATTGTCCTTGATGAGGTAGTGTACAGGGATTCATTTCCTTTGTTGTGGTACTTCTTAAGTTTGAGTACACACACACTTCTAGAAAACAGTTGGTTCTACTCAGGTAAACAATTGACGGACATTATTGACCTTATTGAACATATAATGATATGATTAACTCTAAGACTTAGGTATATCAAGAGAAGTATTCTTTAAATTTGGGAATGGTGATAAACAGAATTTTAACATAAGGTGCGAAATTTGAAACAATACATTGAACTTTAGTCACAGCTCATAGTCTAAGATCATTGGTGGTGATTGATTTGAAATCTGATAGCTAACCTTATTGAATCTTATGACTCATAGACGAAAGGCAATACATGCTACAACAGTTTAAAATTTAATCATAAGGTGATGTAATCTGACACTAGCAAAGTTATTGTGTATGCAATTTGATTGGATGATCACTATCTTTCCTGCAATCTGATTGGTTGATCACTATCTTTCGTGCAATCTGATTGGTTGATGATTTTCAAATCTTTGCTGTATTCAGTTTTAAGTTTGTTTAACATTTAAAAATCTTGGTTTCGTTCAACATTTTGCACTCACTGATAAATATGATCAAAACCGTTTATTTGTTAATCGAATAGTTAAAAACCGGATAAAGTTTGACGGTTAACCGTGAAACGTAAAATTTTTTTGCTTGAAACTTTTTGCTTAAAAATTCTTGCTTTCAAATTTTTGTTTGATTTTTTTTGTTTCAAAATTTTGTTTGACATTTTTTCGTTTCCAAATTTTTTGTTTCAAAATTTTTTGTTTAAAAATTTTTCGTTTGAAATTTTTTGTTTGAAAATTTTTGTTCGAAAATTTTGTTTAAAATTTTTTGTTTAAAATTTTTCGTTTCCAAATTTTTTGTTTGAAATTTTTTGTTTCAAAATTTTGTTTGAAATTTTTTTCGCTTCAAAATTTTGTTTGAATTTTTTTTTTCGTTTGAAATTTTTTGTTTGAATTTTTTTTTCGTTTCAAAATTTTGTTTCAAAGATTTTTTGTTCTAAATTTTTGTTTCAAAGTTTGAGTTGACATTTTTAAAAGTTTGTGCACCTATTAGTAAAGAACCGGAACTGTTTAGAACAAAAACCTTTGACAACATGTGGTGCAATAGTACACGTCAGAACCTGGGGTTGTACTTGAAATGAAAAAACACAATTCATTGAAATGGATCATTTTATTACACTCCACATACATCCATACCAGATAGTGGTTCTGGATATTGTCGATACAATGTATTTTGAACTTCGTGCACTAGTTTGTCTTTAGCATATAATTTTAATTCCAATTGAAGTCTTTTAAGGTCTATTGCAATATCAATTGGTGGAAACTCAATGTCCATTTGATCACAAATAAACTGTTTATCAATACAGGTATGCACCCACGAACGATGTTGACAACCATCACAATATCTAGATACATGTTGTACAATATGCATAACACATTTTTCAAAATAGTACTTTTTCAGGAATATACTTGTTTTGTTGCACACTTCCACTGCATGTTTAACACACTGAAATACGCTGATAAATTTGTTCCATTCTGTTTGTGTTAGATACACCATGTTGCGAGGGACATGAAATGTACTCTTTTTACGTAACAGCACCATCTTCTCTTCGAGGACTGTACGCATCACCACTTCATGATTTGAGCCTAATGATTTGACTATGGTCACATTTAGCTCATCATGAAAATAATTGTTCATTTGGTCGATTCGTGAACATAATATTTGCCATTCTTCACAGGTCAGTTGTACACCAAATTGTTCTGCTTTGCCCAATCGAATCACAGGTTCAAATGTTCTAGCACTGATACCAATCATCACATGTTTTGTTTGAAATATATTTATTGGATAATAGCTTGCGAAGATGAACTCTTTATCGTTAGAAGTACACATCTTTCCTCCTGAAAAGCACTTGCTCAAATGATTTCGTGGGATGACACTGTATTGGTTGATTTATAGTTGCTGGTTTATAATTATTGCTGACGTCATGTGCTGACGTTTGAATTCATGATTTCATCACAGTTGCTGACGTCATGCCGACCAACCAAATTCATACAACTACGGCTGACGTCATTGGAAAGAAATGTGCTGATTCATGATTTCATCACAATTGCTGTGTACTAAATTCAAGTTGATGACTTCGACCCAAGAATCCTTTGTAACATAAAGATACAGATCCAGTATTTAAGAAACGCAGCAGTCCTTCTTGTTTTGATGCTTCCATGGGTAAATATCTTGCTGGTAAAATTATATTCTTATCATTTTCAAGCTTCACTACGATTCTTAATCCAAACTTTGTAGGGATCATTTGGCTAGCTAAGACTCTATAAGGTACATTCTGTTGTAAATCAGTAATCTTGGTAAATGATTTCATCACATCACGCGTGTTTAGAAACTGCAGACAAGTAGCCATGATGATGTTATCATGAATACTAACTCGAACGATGATGAAAAACTGATGACGTTGCATTATCATGTTTTGACGTGTACTATTGCACCACAATGTTGCCAGAGGTTTTTGCTCTAAACAGTTCCAGTTCTTTACTAATGAGTGCACAAACTTTTAAAAATGTCAAACCAAACTTTGAAACAAAAATTTAGAACAAAAAATCTTTGAAACAAAATTTTGAAACGAAAAAATTCAAACAAAAAATTTCAAACGAAAAAAATTCAAACAAAATTTTGAAGCGAAAAAAATTTATAACCATATAACCATATAAGGTAATAGAACCTCATCCAAGAGGTTAAATTGGGCCAAAAGACCAAACACGTGGTACAACGTATTGCTTACGTTTATATTTTGACAATTTTGTACCCCTAGAAGGAAACGAGGTGGACCATCCAAATTTATCATAATACATGTTAGGATCTGGTACTATAATACCAAATGTTTAAATTGGGCAATTTCCAAAATTTAAGGGGTGGGCCAAAGTACCCCTCCCAAATTTTTAAAGGAGTGCACAAATATACCCATATCTTATGAAAGGTAATGGACCCCTATACATGACCATATAACTATATAGGATAATAACACCTCATCAAAGGGGATAAAATCGATCAAAAACCAAACACGTGGTATAACGTATTGCTTACGTTTATATTTTGGCAATTTTGTACCCCTAGAAGGAAACGAGGTGGACCGCCCAAATTTATCACGATACATATTAGGGTCCTGTGCTATAATACCAAATGTTTAAATTGGTCAATTTCCAAAATTTAAGGGGTGGGCCATGGTACCCCTCCCAAATTTTTCAAGGGGTGCATTAATATACCCATGTCTTATGAAAGGTAATGGACCCCTGTATACGCCCATATAACTATATAGGGTAATAACACCTCATCCAAGGGGATAAATTAGGTCAAAAACCCCCGAAATTTGAATTTTTGGCAATTTTGTACCCCTAGAAGGGAATGAGGTGGACCACCCAAATTTATCACGATACATATTAGGGTTCTGTACTATAATACCCAATGTTTAAATTGGTCAATTTCCAAAATTTAAGTGGTGGGCCAAGGTACCCCTCCCAAATTTTTCAAGGGGTGCATTAATATACCTATGTCTTATGATAGGTAATGGACCCCTGTATACGCCCATATAACTATATAAGGTAATAACACCTCATCCAAGGAGATAAATTAGGTCGAAAACCAAACACGTGGTACAACGTATTGCTTACGTTTATATTTTGGCAATTTTGTACCCCTAAAAGGAAACGAGGTGGACCATCCAAATTTATCATGATACATATTAGGGTCCTATACTATAATACCAAATGTTTAAATTGGACAATTTCCAAAATTTAAGGGGTGGGCCAAGGTACCCCTCCCAAATTTTTAAAGGGGTGCATTAATGTACCCATGTCTTATGAAAGGGAATGGACCCCTGTATACGCCCATATAACTATATAGGGTAATAACACCTCATCCAAGGGGATAAATTAGGTCAAAAACCTCCGAAAATTGACTTTTTGGCAATTTTTTACCCATGAAAGGGAACGACATAGACCCCCAGTACTAATAGAGGTACATACTATGGTCCTAGGCTACCATACCAAATTTTTAGATTTAGCAATTTCCAAAATTTAAGGGGGGTGGTCCTATGTACCCCTGCCAAAATTTAGGGGGTGGGCCAAGGTACCCCTGCCAAAATTTAGAGGGGGTGGTCCTAATTACCCCTAGGTCATTGCCCCCGGGCCAGGTCATTGACCTTTCACCCCGGTCATAAAAGAGAGTGAGGATGAGTCATTCGGGCGAACGTCGGGGACTACTACTCCTAAACTACATGCGGAATTAGTGCAAGTGCCTTCCGCTTGCATTACCTAGGTACAAACGGCTACGATCTTGGTACTAACACATGTTTCGGTTTCCAGATCTTAAATATTTATATATCAGCCTGATTCTATGTTTGAATCCGAAATTTCAAATCTAGATTAGGGGTCACCAAAATTCATAGTTTATTCTCGGTGCTCATATTGTGATTTACTAAATAATTATTAAATCTAATTGTAAGGTATACATTTGATATTTTGAGCAGACTGAGCAAGATAAATATACCTAAAAACTAGTCAATACTTGTCTTAACTATTTATGTTTTCTTAACTGTCAGTGAAATAGGTGTATTGAGGAATTTTAAATATTCGAGTTTTGTACTCTGGTTTCATATACATATATGTATGTATTTCATCTCGGTCCTCCAACCGAGTAGATCTAGATTCGACATTGGAACTCTCATCCGGATCATTTTTTTTTTTTAAGTAAGCCAAGCATTTGATCTTTAGAGTAGAATGAAGGAACAAATAGACTTGTCAATATTCGTCTTAATTTTCTGATCTCTTCTTCACTGTCAGGACTTCGTGAAATTACTTTTGGCGAATTTTAGATATTCAAGATTATCATAATTTGGGTGGGATGTGGGTTTGGATAAGAATCAAGATCTGAGATCCGGATTTCGGATCCAGATCCGAGATTCGAGATCCGGATCCGAAATCCGAGATTCGGACCCAGATCCGAGATTCGAAATCCTGATCCAGATTCGAGATCCGGGTCCAGATCCGAAATCCGAGATCCGGATCTAGAACCGAAATCCGAGATCCGGATCCAGATCCGAGATCCGGACCCAGATTTGAGATTCGAGATCCGGATCTAAAGGATCCGGACCCAATCAGATCCGGATCTTCGGATCCGGCCATCCCTAGTCTATACAAGGGGTCGGCAAGTAATTTTAGGTGGAGTCCGGATACTCTTGAAAATTTTTATCGAGGTCCAAAAAATAAAAAAAACAACTCGTATTTCTTATTTTTTAAAAGAAAATTAATTTTCACTCACAAAATAATATGAAATACAATAGATAGAAATAATTACATTCAAAAAACAATGAGAGAAATTACATTTGCGGTCTTGAGCCAAGCACCTTATGTAAATAGTATCTTCAAAGTGGGCGGCCATTAATCTTGAGCGATAACAGAAATTTGTTCAGCTGATTTTTTAAAGTGAAGTTTCACAAACATAGGAAAACATAGTGGCCAGGTAAGTGGTTAATTTCCTGCAACTTCCATATTTTTCTGCGACATGTTTACTCCAAAAATTTCAGGTAGATGCAATTTTATACGTTTGCAAGGAAATATGTTCCTCCAAGTCTATTATCTTCATTTGGAGTAAAGGCTTTGAAAGGTGAAACAACTTTGCAGCCAGATCAATCCATTCTGTGCTGGAGAAACATCAAAAGCCGACTTTAAGCATTGGGATAACTATCCCTGCGAAGTCTTGGAATCTTGCTGCAAACTCCGTCCTAAGATCTGACATAAAATTTGAAAATACTGCAATGTATATTTCAGAATTATTTTTATATTCAAGAATTGTGTTTTTGACTTACAATGTGTTTTTCAAATATATCCAGCCTGCGACGGAAAGAAGACACACTTTGTATCGGATTACATATTAATTTGCCATTCCCTTGTAGCCCGGTATTGAGCGTATTTAAATGTTTCAGAATGTATTTCAGGAAAGTCAGAGCTAACATACTGCGTTTGTTTTCTAGAAACTCCAGATGCTTCCTTGCTTCTTGTGTATCCAAGTTGTCTAAAAAGGAGGTTATTTTTTTCTTTTATTTGTCAAAAACGTTCAATCGCTTGCCCTTTACTTAGCCAACGAACATTGTTGTATCGCAGTGAGTGAGATTGCGCCAAATCACACTCAGATATAAACTCTTTGAACAGTCTGTGCTGAAGAGCAGAACGAGACCTCATAAAGTTATTCAAGTTGATCAATCTGTCCATTACTTCTTTTAGAGTAGCACCAAGTTTTCCACAAAGGGCTATCTGGTGAATTATGCACTGATAAGATAGTAGCCCAGCATTATTATCTTTGATTCTCTTTCCCGATCATCGCTGTGGCCCCGTCAGTTGAAAGAGACGTAGCTAGAGATTTTGGCGTCCGGGGCGAAGTAGAATTCGGCGCCCCCTACACTCACCACACCAAGCTTTTCTTTCCATCTTTTTTTATATAAGAGAAGCAGCTTTTGTTGTCATACTATGTTGTTATTTTTTTTTAATCAAGCTGCATAGACAGACCATTGCAACAGCCAAAAACGATCATTATGTATTCTTTTACAAACCAGAGCTATTTTCAAGAGGCATACTTTGGAATGTTTGTTAAACTTAACAAAACTACCTTTGGCTGATATGGAAACAGCTATTTGTAGCGTTTCATACTATCAATAACAAATGAAATTTCAATACATTAGAAACTATGTGCTTTTAAAATGTTCGCCCAAATGGGTGATAGCATTAATTTCCAGTAATAATTTTAAACTTTTGTAATTTTATTCTGTATGTGACCACACAAGTAGCATTTTAATTTCGATTCTTTAATATCAGCAGTTAAACGGGTTGAATTTGTTAATGACAGACTTTCTTTTATTACTCTTAAAGGTTGGTGGTGTGATATTATTGTTTTAAATGTACATGCTCCAACAGAAAATAAGGATGATGATATAAAAGACACTTTTTAATAAGTATCACAGGTATTCGACCAAGTCCCGCGATATCATATGACAATTCTACTAGAGGATCTCAATCCGAAGGTAGGACGGCAGAATATTTCCAAATCGGTTATAGTGAAAGAAAGTCTGCATAAGGAAAGTAATGACAACGGCGTTAGTTTCGTGAACTTTGGAACATCCAAAAAATCTTATCGTGTACTCTACAAAATTCCCACATTGCGACGTTCATAAATATGCATGAAGAATACACAATCAAATTGATCAAATTTAGTAGATATAGAAGAAGACAGTCTAGCATAATTGGTGTTCGCTGAACGGTATTCGCGAGGTTATGGCGTATGCTGATGATGTAAATCTGATAGATAATAGGAGAACAATAGAAAGAAATGCAGAAACATTATTAAATTCTTGCATTTTTAGAAGTAAATGCAGAAGAAATTAAATACATAGAATTTCTCTGGGATCGGAATACGGCAAATTATGGATGCGTCGAAGTATCAAATAATATTTTCGATAAAGTGGATACTTTCAACTATCTAGGATCAGTATTAACAAACCAAAATCATATCCACGAAGAAATGAAATGCCGATTGAAAGCAGGGAATTCGTGTTATTATTCAGTTGAAAATCTGTTGTTGTTTTGAATTATATCGAGGAATTTGTAGCTTAAAATATATAGAACAATAACCATGTCTGTTGTTCTGTATTGTTGCAAAACAGTCGTTTACTTTAAGGGAAGAACGCAAACTGAAAGTATTTGAGAATAATATTCTGAAACGAATATTCGGACTCAAGAGAAACGGCAATCGGGAATGACAGAAACTTCATAACGAGGAACTGCATAATTTGCACCCTTTACCAAACATTGTTAGAGCCATGAAATCTAGGAGGCTCAGGTGGGCAGGTCATGTAACGGGAATGAAAGAAAATAGGAACGGTTTCAAAGTTTTGACAGGAAATCCAATCGGAAAAAGTCCATTAGGAAGACCTAGGTGCAGATGGGACGGCAATATTAAGATGAATCTGTCAGAAATAGTAATACAAAGTAGAAACTGGACTCAGTTGGGAAAGGACAGAAGTCATTGGAGAAGTTTTATAAAAGCAACATTGAACCTCCGGGTTTTATAGGCCATAGAGTTTTAGTTAATTCTTCTACGATAAAAAAAAAAGTGAAATATAACGGAAATTCAGACGGTTTATGGTTTATTTGTATATAGATAGACAGAAAAGAGCACAGCTGATACTTATGCACAGAAAACATATCCTGGCTGTACAACTAGTTGATGGAGAAATGATGCCAATAAATTCCTTTGAATTGGAAGCATTTCATAGGTCAATGGGATAAAAAAAAATCTCTGGTAGTGATTAATCTTTGAAAAAGACGAAATTCATTGGGTTAAGTTCTGACCCTTCTAGTCCCTACTCTACGATTTCGAATATGTTATTATTCTCCTTGTTTACCTTCATTTTTAATATTCTCGCCCAAACAGCAGCTTGCGTGTCTCTCTTAACTCCTCTCATTTTCATACCTTCATTCTCACCAACGTGATTGATCTGATTGGGTAGAAAAGCGTCATTAACTAAGCAAACTCATCATTATCACAACGCGCTAAACAGATATTTCAGACTTTGACCGTTTCCCATTTTGAAAACGCCTCTGCGTACACTATAAGTCATTACTTGGCATCATGTATATAACATCATCATTAACAAATCACAATAACTTTCTTTAAGTAATAAATAAAAGCTTGTTGTGATTCTCATTAAAAACTTTCGGTCGCGAGTGGAACGAGCATTATGTATTTCTTTGCAAACTGACAACATTGATTTAAAGGGCGCCAATTCTTTAACGGGGCGCCGCGTCGTTTAGCCTACTCTTTTCCGACACCTTTGCTTTCTTCTTGCTAGTTCGGCGCCTCCTTGTTATCAGCGCCCGGGGCAACCGCCCCCCTCTAGCTATGGCTCGTAACTAATGTTTTGGTGGACAAACACCGTGTGCGTGGATTTTATCGGGGTTCTCCCGTTTCCTCCCACTTTCTTCATTCCACCATGTCATTCATCACCCATCATCACCGTCTCCTTTAGCCTAACCGGCATAAGCGTGGGACGTAAAACTCAAAAATTTCATTTCATTTCATTTCATGTAACTAATGTTGATTTTGTCATATAGTCATCAAGTCTTCAATAAATCTTCTCCCCAAGTTTTGCCTTTAAACGGCAATATTGCTAGCAATTGTTCCCTAATGTAGCATATTATGTACTGAAAAATATATTTTTAAATAATTTACTTGAGTAGCTAATTTATACTTTCAAAAAAGTTTCGTTTTTTTTTTTCGCAGTCCGCCAGTTGCCGACTGTTGCACTAGAGTCCCGTTTAAGGGACTATGATGAGACCGATGATGTTTCCGTTGAGCGAAAATTTGATATATTTTGAGGGGAGGGGGAAGTAGTTGAGTACAGCCAATGCATCATAACAATGAATTTACTCTTTTGTAAATGACTATTAGACTCAAAGAAATACTGTGTCCACAATGTTTATAATTAAAGGCGCACATAAATCGGCCATTTTTTTCTTTCGATTTGGTTGAGCCGGAAATTTGTTTACACGGGACTATAGAACACCATGATCGTGTTCTTTATGTAATTTATATTCCATTCGTTAGGTGGCGACACTTGCAATTTAAAAGTGTGTTGCTTCCCGACCTCTGGTGGAGTAATTCTGCACTTCATGCTGAAGGACGTGGAAGAAAGATTTCCTGCTCTCAATAAGAGTGAACAAACAAGCTTGATTTTTAAATCTTACAGATTTCAATTAGCCCTTTGGGAATCCCATGGTACAATTTGTACCATACGGGGTGTTTCATGGTACATTTTGTTATAACTTTCCTATTTGAGCATTTTCGTCCGTTTTTTTTTTTTTGTTTTGTTTTTCAAGTCCAGAGGCATTGTAGAAGACATTACGTATGGTTTCACACCTTCCTACGTCGAGACATAGGAGGTGATGACGTCATAAGTCTAAAATTTTTATTTTTACTAAGTCTATATTTTCGTGTAATACTTTTTTTTTGGGGGGGGGTATGTAAAGTATTTTTGGCGGGCTTATTTTTGCACGTAGAAGATTGAAATTTTGCACAAACATGCAGTCCACCGAGTAGTATTTACCAGATTTATTTTTCAGATTTCTGCGTTAAAACAGGGGGATCCAGAGGGTCAAAAATTTGAAAAAAGGGATATTTTTAACAAAAATCCCTTTCTTCGCGATCCTGGTAGTATTTACCAGATTTTTTTTCAGATTTCTGCGTTAAAACAGGGGGTATAGAGGGGCTAAACGTTGAAAAAGGGAATTATTTATCAAAAAATCCCTTTTACTTGGTTTTCCCGCCTTAGATACATGATGGGAACAAGTGAATGGTACCGCCTGAAAGGCAGTTCTATTCTGAGGAGAATCATGGGCGAAACATTATTTTAGGGTAATTAGGGATGTCTCAGTAAATTTTTTACCTGAGATCATGGTGTTTTACGGTAATTTGGGGCATGTTGGGAATTCCTGATAAAATTTCTCCCGCCCTTGGTATTCAAGATAGAAACTTGAAATTTGGCACACACATTCAGTATACCAAGTACTATTTATCAGATTTTTTTGTTTGGCTACGTTCACACAGGGCCGTTTCAGAGGGGCCCAAAGTGCGAGAAAAAAAAATCCCTCCGAAAGTTTCCCTTTGACATCATTTTTCCCGCTCCTGGTAGATGGTATGAGCATGCAAGTGGTATCGTTTGAAAGCCAGGTCCATTCTGAAGAAAATGAGGTATGAATCATGATCCTAGGATAAATAGTGACGATGCAATAGCTGTTTGACTGAAAGTCTAAAAAATAGCCCAAAAACCCCGGTTCTCTTAAGGGTTAGGGACGGTCAATTCCGAAATTTTTACTTTCGGAAAGTAAAATCGGAAAAATTCCGGATTTCGGAAAAAATCCGAAGGTTAAAAATTTCGATTTCGGAAATTTTCGAATTTCAGAACATTTTAAATTCTGGATTTTTCCGAAGTCCGGAAAGTGAAATTTTCGTTTCCAGAAAATGTTGAACATCCCTAATTTCAACAAATTTACACGTGATTTGTAGAGGTTAAAGTACTGTTCTTTCATTCGTCCGTCCGTCTCAGCAGTGACCTGTATAATCGACATCTCTTTCGGAAAGTCCATAGGCCTCTCTAGCATGTAAAGAGAATGCTTGTAGACCCCAACTAACTTTACGCAGTAATCGTTAGGTAAATGAGAAGTTACTTGAATTAGTAGGATCGCGTTCCTACCTCTAACAGTACAATTAATCATAGGTATTCCTTCATCATTCATAGGCCACTTGCTACATATTTAGAAGTTCCTATTTATTTTGATTCTTAGGGAAGTTCGTGTTGATATAGGAATTATATCCATTAATTTGATATTTCTTTACAGCCTTTGTTTTCCTTCCATCATACCCTTTACCACGTTACTCAAAGTAAAATTTTTTCTCCTACACAGGCACGTAGCCAGGATTTCGTGAAGTGGGGGGGGGGTCCGTGACATGAAATACTATGATCATCACACAAGGGGCTCGATCATTCTAAACTATTTTACTGGAACATATATTGGTTCGTTTACCCATGATTTCATAACGGGGGGTGGGGGAGGAGGAGGGAGGCGTGACATGAAATTCTGAAGGCTCAGGAGCTTGATCAATGTAAACTACTTTACTATCAACATATATTGGTTTGTTAGGACAATAAAATGAGGATATGTTGGTAAGTATTTTAATAAACTATGAAGAAATCTCGACTAATAAAATAATAAAAAAAAAGTATTGAAAAAGATTTTACAATATTTACGTTCCTTTCTTTGTTCATTCAAATATAACAATTTTCCTTTCATTATGATCTCAACTATTATGAAAAGTACGTATTCATTTTTATCAAAAATACATACTGAATAATGTATTGTAAAATAGGTGTATTTTACAATATCTGCGTTACTTTTTCTGTTGAATCAAATGTTAACAGAACTTTCTTTCCACATAAAGTTTTGCTTTTATTTTTCCGTCAACTACTCTCTGTTCCAAATGACAGGTTAAAGGAGCAGCAGAAATTCTTTTTGAAATAACATGTTTGTACTGAAAGGATGCGATGACGAAAAATTATGAAAAAAAAATGTTCACGCTATTACACAAAATCACTATGCTTTCGAAACCTTGAAATCTCCCTCACTAGTAGCAGAAATTCTGAAAATTCCATAACTTTTCTAGAAATTTCAAATTCCCTGACCTTTCCAGGATATTTCGCTCACCTCGCCACCATGTATTTCAAATAATACAAATCTCCTCATAAGAAAGAGTAACCAAAAGCTTGCTGTAGCTTTCTATTTTAACGCTGATCCTTCTTTTTCTGGTTTCATTTTGTTTCATCCTTCCTTATTTTTTTGATTTCTGGTCTCGAAGGGGGTTTCGAACCCCCGGACCCCCCCCCCTTGGCTACGTGCCTATCCTACAACAATATCCTAACATCTTTCTAATTATGTTACATTATTTGATTTAGCTCTATTGTTCCTAGTGGCCCTTATTGGTTTATCATTGCAATCAGCTGTTTTCCATTCTCCTCAACATTTTCTTTTCCCTGCTCCGTATAATTCAATATTTAGCGATTAAGTTCTTTTTACTTGATTAACTCTTTATTCGGCGACTCACGTAGTGGGCTTTTCATCATTACAGAAATTTGGTCATTTCTCAGGTCGCTTTTTATTTATCGTTTATATTTTATACCTTCGTTGCTTCTTTAATAACACTACTACCTAAGGAACCACAATTTTTTTCATTGCTCAGAGTTTTTAACAATAACAGCGTCAATATTTTTTAACCTCAAATTATTTTTCAAGTTTTTTTATTTATCACGTTAAATTTCTACTCAGATTTCGGAACAGTACACATCAGAGATGTTCACCCTCGCGAGGGTGGCCCTCTCGAGGGCATCCTCCCCCTTAAGTTCCCTCACCCACAGTGACGCGAGGGCGAGGACAATCTTCGATGGCGAGGGTGAGGGTGCGCGAGGGCGAGGACAAGTTTTGGCCTCGAGGGCGAGGGTGAGTGAGGTCGAAGTAAAATGAACATGTATGCTGAAAACTAAAAACTAAAATATTTATTGCAATTAAACGATTAACACGATTGGTATTATTGGACGGGAGCACGTTGGCTCAGTGGTACAGCCAATCTCTGGTTTCAGGGGTCACTCGTTCGATCCCAGGCCAAGTGAGTTCGTGGAGGACGATAGCGTATACTTGGGTTTTCTCGGGATTTTCCCGTTTCCTCCCGTTTTCTCATTCCACCTATTCTTTCATCATCATTCACTTGCAATTCCATCAGTCTCCTTTAGCCATCGATGGCATAACTGTTGGATGTTAAACTAAAGATTTATATTTTTTATTTTATTTATTTATTTATTTTTTTAAAGATTGGTATCTTTGAAAGCGTTTTTAATATAGTGTAAGAATATGCAGCGCAGAGTCTTGATAAGGGAGACTATTTTGGGCGTCCAGTAGGCTTCTTTCTGTGATCTGTTACCCTTCATTATCGACGTTTTTATTATTATTTTTTTTTTCGCTAAATAGGATATTAAAATAGAATGATTTGGTTCTATATCGCAAGTTTTAAAGCTTCCTGACAACTGATATTTAGTCAGCAAAGTATAGGAAAACTTAGAAATAAAGAAGCAAAACTACCTGAAGTATTCGGCTATGGTTCATCTAATCATGGGCGTCATAGCGAGGGGCTTGGGTGGTCGCGTTCCTCCCAGATTTTCGTCACACGTATGTAAGCAAACTAAGAAAATAAAAGCATATATTCAGGGGTGTAGTCGAGAGTATACGAAGGTGTATTGCTCACTCAATCTTAGTAATTTGCGCATACTTTCTGCTTCAAGGCGTGTAGTACTATATTCAAAACTAGCATATATAACCTGTGAAATTTTTAAGACTAGCGTATACTCTGAGAAAAATTTTAAGACTATGGTGTACGCCGTGTGAAATTTTAGGACTTGAGCAGGAAGTTTTTGATAGTCTATTATTGCAACACAGCCCCTGCCCGCTGCAGCCCCTAGTTATTCGCCTCTACTTTCTAAACATTTTCTATATATTTTACATCCCTGGAGTTGGTGGCCCCGCATCGTGGAGGTTGTGGGGACATTATCTAAGCCTTTGGTCAAGTGACCTTACATTTGGACCTGTCAAGTGACCTTACATTTACATAGATTACTATTGAGATAAGTGGGTAAAACTGCATTCAGGTTTACACCTATAATTTCATGATTCTTAGTGTTCATTCTCCCGAAGGGGAACTTTCGAAGATGTCCTCAATTCTAACTATAGAGAAACGTTCTCACACAACAGAATAAACATAATTTCAAACCGTTCATCTATATCTATATATATAAAAGAGAACGCACAAAATCCTTTGTCCGCTCATCACGCTAATACGGCTGAACCGATTTCTTTCATTTTTGGGGGGTTGTTAGGATTTGGACCCTAGATGGTTTTTATCATATCACTTTAATTTTCAATTACCAGTGTCTTGAGATAATTGACCAATCAGGTGTCAATACGTACAAAAAATCCTTTGTCCGCTCATCACGCTAATACGGCTGAACCGATTTCTTTCATTTTTGGGGGGTTGTTAGGATGTGGACCCTAGATGTTTTTTATCATATCACTTTAATTTTCAATTACCAGTGTCTTGAGATAATTGACCATTCAGGTGTCCATACGTACAAATCCTTTGTTATTAGTTCATCATAGGTATAAAAATAAACGTATTTATATGCAACCCGCATGACCCTGTGACTCGGCGGGTTAACATAACTGACAGGCGCTATAAATCACTTGAAAGCGAAAAAGTAAAAATTATCTAAGTAACAAAGTTTATTGCGTTCCGGGATGACCGCAGCGAAGCGGGGCGGGTTGGGGTGACCGCAGCGAAGCGGGGCGGGTTAACATAAATGACAGGCGATATAATGTTAACATTAGTGCAATCTTCTATGGTTTTTATCATATCACTTGAAAGCGAAAAAGTAAAAATTATCTAAGTAACAAAGTTTATTGCGTTCCGGGGTGACCGCAGCGAAGCGGGGTGAACGCTGCTAGTATATAAAAGAGAACGTACAAAATCCTTTGTCCGCTCATCACGCTAATACGGCTGAACCAATTTCTTTCATTTTTGGGGGGTTATTAGGATTTGGACCCTAGATGGTTTTTATCATATCACTTTAATTTTTAATTACCAGTGTCTTGAGATAATTGACCATTCAAGTGTCCATAACGTACAAATCCTTTGTTATTAGTTCATCATAGGTAAAAATAAACGTATTTATATGCA
The DNA here is from genome assembly GCF_964235325.1 of Thermobia domestica. NCBI lineage: Eukaryota > Metazoa > Arthropoda > Insecta > Zygentoma > Lepismatidae > Thermobia > Thermobia domestica. Next base: position 267,617,878 of record NC_137463.1, read on the forward strand.
ACCCGCATGACCGTGTCACTCGGCGGGTTAACATAAATGACAGGCGATATACAGCGGAAAATAGCTTGAATCTTCTGTTTAAAATTTTTTAATTGATTTGCTTATTTTTACAGACACTTTTACAATATGCCAGCACCGGGATGACCGCAGCGAAGCGGGGCGGGTTAACATAAATGACAGGCGATATAATGTTAAGATTTACTGCAATCTTCTATGGTTTTTATCATATCACTTGAAAGCGAAAAAGTAAAAATTATCTAAGTAACAAAGTTTATTGCGTTCCGGGGTGACCGCAGCGAAGCGGGGTGAACGCTGCTAGTGATCTATATTTAGAAAAAAATAGCACTCTACTAACGTAATTTGCTGTTTTGGAAAATATAAGTTTTACTTATGAATATCTGGGAATCAGTCGACTGTCTGTATTCTGATGTATTAGAGTTAATGTCCCTTTATAATTCATCACCGATGCCGATGCTAAATGGTACGTGAATCTATAGTTTATGGTAGGATCCAAACCACCATAATGCGTTCAAACTTCACTCAAGGGAATCGAACCTGAGACTTGCTGCAAAGCAGACATGCTTGCTAGACACTATACTAACTTCCTTTGTATATTTCAATATCATTAACTTTCAGTAATCACCGGTAATCGAGCTATAACCAGAGTCGAAGTCTAAGAGGGAGTTATTGAAAATGTTTAATTATCCTAATTTTTATGTAAATATTTCACTTTAGAATATTAGCGTTTAAATACTCCTCTCCCCCATACAACCATTACACACGCTAATACTATGCAACAAGCAGTAACGACTACATATTATCAGGTGCAACATTTAATCAATCAACATATAACATATAAAGCTTATGAAATTTTTATTAGTCAGCTGGATTACATCCTATGAAAAAAGTTGAATAATTTCCACCTTATATGTTAGTTGTTTGACGTAACGTAAGCATGAAGGTAAGCTTAGATCTTGTTCGAAATTCACATTGAAATGATATTCGCAAAGAATCTTCAGTGGGCTGAATCTCTTTCGTTCCAGGTTGGCTACAAGACTGCGATAATCGTAAAACGTAAAGATGAAGATTTTATTCCCCAGTCAGAATTTTTAAACTATCCTATCTCTTCAAGTCAATAATTGTCTGTTTTGCATTATTACTTTTCAACCACAGAGCAAAATAATTCAGTCACTCTACTCCTGTTTTAATGATGTATGGCAGCGTGTAACAAATTGTTGCGAGGTCCTGGGCAAGAAAAGTTTGTGATCGCCCTTTCAGTTTTTAATTGCTAATTATAATAAAATTTCTGGAAATCAATTAATCTACACGTTTAATTATTTGTGCCAAAGAAAATAAAGGTTTGTTCTCTTACTTTCCCGTTCCACCATTTCTTTCATCATCATTCACTTGCAATTTCATCCATCTCCTTTAGCAGTTACATAACTCTGGGGCGCTAAACTAAAGATTTCATCTTTTCTTTCATTACTACAATCTTAAAGTTTGCACGTATTAAAGTTTGCACGATATTATTAATTGTTGAATTGGTGGATTTATAAAAGTCAGTGCTAAATCATTTTAGGCTCGATAATCTTTCCAAGGCCCCTGGAGGCGCTAAGCTCTGAGCGTGCCATTTAGGGAGGAACGGTGGCTCAGCGATAGAGAAATTACCTTTGTTCGAAGGGTCGCATGTTCGATTCCCGTCCAAGTAAGTTCGTGGTGGAGGACATCGTGTTCGTGGGTTTTCTGAGGATTCTCCAGTTTCCTACCACATTCTCATTCAACTATTTCTTTCATCATTCACTTCTGTCTCCTTTAGCATTTAGCTTGCATAATCGTGGGATCTTAAACTAAAGATTTCATTTTTCATTTGCCTTTACGTATTTGTAGTGTAAGGAATCCTTGAGACAACGTTTGAAAGATATAATTTCATAATTGTGGGAATTACTGAAAATAAACTTTCCAACAATGATAGCTGCCAAAAATGAACCAAGACCAAAGTGATAAAGTGCACAAATTGGCCCCTAGGGTAGTTTTTTCAGACAAACTTTCATATTTATGGCAATTATTGAAAAAAAAAATTAACATTGTTAAGGTAGGACAAATGTATCTCTATTAGTGGTGAATATTAACAATATTTGAGCATCGAAATTAACCTTACAAGCACATTGACACATTTCAGTTTATATTTTAAAATACCAATTAACTTAGATTCACATTCAAATCAATGAAGTCATTCATGTTATAGGTTAGAGTGGGTATATATTTCCGAGTGATAATTCAACAATAGTGTTCTGAAGTATTTTATTTGTTTGCTGACGGATCTTTAAAAATAAGCTCTTTAGATCTTTCCCTTTGAATTTGTTCAAATTCCTCAGTTACGCTACATACATCAGGGATGGCCAACGTGTTGACTGTCAAATTCTGACAGATAGTCCACGGCAGTCACTCTACCGCCACTCATCAAACCTTGATTTCATTCTCACCCTCATGAGAGCCGCCCTTGTGTGACTGAATACTTATGCTTGCATCGTAGTTCAAGGTACATTTTGAAGTAAAGGCATTGGATACTGTTGATAAATGATGTAAACGTCACTATGACCGAGATCTCCATTGTAACAGTTGTTCCATTTTAGGTGTTCCACAGTAAGTTATACGATGATATGTTTCGTTTCCTTTCTTTAGGACGTATGTTAAGCAAGGGCGGATCCAGGACGGACTTCTGGTGGGTGTGGTGGGTTGTAATACTGCTACTTAGAGCTACTTTTAAGAGCTCCAAACTCTGGGATGCGTTTTATTTGTATATATAAAATAAAGAAGTTTCCTCTTCTGGGGGTGAGCGATCGCCCCCCTGGATCCGCCACTGACGATAAGGAAATAATTCAACAAATAGGTTGAATAATTGATGCTATGATCCTCACGAAGGAGGCTCTCTCGAGGCCTCCTCACCCTCAATTACCCTCGCCCTCAATGATATGAGGGCGAGGGTGTGCGAGGGCGAGGAAAAGTTTTGAGCACGAAGGCGAGGGCGAGCGAGGATAATGGACAACTCCTATCGCGAGGGCGAATACGAGCTTCGATGGCGAGGGTGAGGGTGCGAGAGGGCGAGGAAAAGCTTCGACGGCGAGGGCGAGGACAAGTTTCGGCAGCGAGGGCGAAGGTGCGCGAGGGCGAAGGTGCGCGAGGACGAGGACAAGCTTCGATGGCGAGGGTGAGGGTTCGCGTGGGCGAGGACAAGCTTCAATGGCGATGGTGAGGGTGCGCGAGGGCGAGGACAAGTTTTGGTCGCGAGGGCGAGGACAAGTTTCGACAGCGAGGGGGATGGACAATTCCATTCGCGAGGGCGAGGGCCAACTGCTACTGCGAGGGCGAGGATGAGTGAGGTCGAAGTAAAATGTACATCTATGGTACACATAGGTCTGAAAAGGAACTATGGTAGTCGTTCCAGTTCCTATCAAATTAATGTGCTCCATAATTAGATCGTATTGATAGTAAATCAGGTTACTGAAAGGCAAAATTCTTTTGAGTTCCAACTTCACTACCCTTTATCATTTGTTGTATTTCCACTTTTGTTCAGTTATACGTAATTTTCTTCCAAATCTCATCTTTCATTTCATCTAGCGTTGCCCATGAGACAAGACGAAAGGAAAAATAGCTTTTTAGTCTCGTCTCGTAAATGCATATAGAAGTCTCGTCTCATTTCAATTCTCGAAGATTTCTTTCTCGTGTCGTCTCGATTCTCGGGGAGCTTCTTCTCGTCTCGTGTCGTAAACTTCTCGACTCGACTCAGCTCGTAAATGTACACCACAATAAACTGTCGACTATTCGACCAATGTGGCAGGACAGAGCGGATAACAAACAAACAAGAAATGAAACTGTAAAGGCCGGAGTTGTATAATTACTCACTTCTTGTTCTGATTATAAAAAATTAATTTAATTTATAATTTGTGAAGCTTTTAAGGTAGAAAAATTAAAATAAAGGAAAATTGCTATAAATAGTACGATCCTGAGGTTTGTTTTGTTAATATTCAATTGGTGTATTGTAAAATAAAATGGAATGAAATTTCTAGTATTACGAGACTGATTGTTAATGAAATTGAACGATTGTAAAATAACCTAATGGAATGAGAATGTGGGAGCAAACGAGAGGGCGTAGAGAAAACTCACGATCACAACATTGTTCATCACAAACTCGTGTGAGTGGGATCGAACTAAAACTTCCTCACTTTAGAAGAAAGTGTTCTACCACTGAGCCACCGTGATCCTTGATGTTCTATAAGTGCAAAAGAAACAGTTCGGGGACGTAATACATTACATTGACATTTATGTTCTTAGTTTCAAGTACCAAACTTTAATTTATTGTCAGTGGAACTTCCCTCACGAGTCGTCTCTGAAACTGTATCCACGAAATCAGAAATAGACTCACAACCGAGAGAAAAGCGTGTGCTGCAGAGTAATAAGAAATTCAGTAAAATATACGGAAAGATACTTTCAATCATGGTACCTCACCACGTGACGTACGGTTGTTTAATCTTCCGCGAAGAGAACAGCCATTGACTACCAGAAGACATGCGAGAGACAACAGCAGAATTCTTGTTTGAAGTTAAAGAAGACATGTCCTTAATTCCTCATGGGAATTACAAATTCCCAAGAGCGCAGTATACAAAATTTATTCACCAGATAACTACAGAATTTCTTCATCTTTGCTTAATGATACAAACTATCCAATCTTCCACAAACGTCAACCGTCACTGTGCGTTTGACATTAAAGAGGATGAGCCCCCAATATTTAAGCGTATGACTATTTGAGAATGCGTTTTTGATGCGTTAGCCCCTGCGGCGAACGCGACCTAGGTGGCTTCTCGGTAATTTTACTTTCGCCAGAGTTATACTGTGAGCCAGTCAGGGTTTCCAGGTCTTTTTTTGTCAGGTCCACGTCTATAATAGCAGAGTTCCAATACTCTGCAGAAAGCATCTTCAAAGCAGCTGTTTCTTGCTAAAATTCCCTTGCCTGGCAACATGCCTTTCCTTTTTTCCCTTCCTTTAGACATCTTTTAAACATCAGGTGGTCTATTGTTCCAAAACGCACCAAATACGCTCGAGCTGGCGTTTTGTGCGCGTTTTTATTGCTTTAGCGTTTGCAGCGCAGTGTAATTAGCCATCCACATTTAAATACTTGGTCAGCGTATTCCAAGCGTATGCCTGAGCAATAAAAACGCGTTACGAACGCTTCAAATAGCCGCCAACTAAGTGTCATTTTCATTGAAAAAATACTACTATTCATGAAATATTGGAAATAGTTATATTTGTAGAAATTAGTGGAAAGTACTATTCTATACGAGAAAGCTTTACAGTAACTATGTCTCCCCAATGTTTTCTTGGTGTCGTCGCTTATGCAGGACGTTAGTTTTGTCGAAATGAACTATTGCCTTATGCATGCACTCCTAACGGAACTCCATTAGATTTTTTCATATGGTAATATATATATGACATTTTATAACATTTCCGCTGTATGTATAATACTCATGTATTGTGTATTGAGACGCTGAAAAACGCAAAACCTGCTGCCGTTACATCACTCCGTTCTCAAATGTTGTCCATCCAATGGGCAGAAATGGACTATAACCAGCAGCTACAGAAAAGTGCGTGTGGGAAAGTTTATTGGTGAGCTTTAAAAAATAAAACTTCCTAAGACGCAATCAAGTTTCATTTAATTTATCTGAAGAATTTCAGAAGCTGCAATTATTTGTGATCAGAGAGATATTTCTTGCAATCTTCCAACGTGATATTATTTTACAACATAATCTTTGAGGTATTTCGAAAGAGATATTTTCAGTTTTGCTATCGATATTCAGTTGCTTATTTCCGCAAAGCAAGTAAACATTGCATTCTTTCACACTTAATATGTTAGGTGACACCAGACGATTAAAAAGAAAAAAAAAAATCGTTCTGTTAAGACGAAAATTCAAAAGTAAATTTTACGACGCCAGAGCGTCGTTTTTTATTAGTCAGCGTTCTATCAGTTGTGCAATATGTGTTCAGCACATTGATTCATGCTCTTTTTTTCTCTTTATTGACTGCTGTTAGCTGACTCGAGTAACTTGATTTTATGATGCTGGATTAATTCTGAAACAGAGGCGGTTCTTGAGGAGGGTCACACCGACAAAATTTAAAATTTTATCGCTACATACTAAGGAAAGAAAGCTCTATACAGCTGCAGAAGTCTGCACACAAGAGTTAATGCATTGCGCAAGTTATCTTCCCTTAGTTTCTTACAATATGTTCTTCACAGTCAGTGGCGTATTTAAGGGGGGCTTTCGGGCTTAAGCCCCAGAAATTTTATTTACTATTTTAAAGTAAATGAAATATCTTGGAGAATTTTCACATTTCCAGGAATAAACTTACCAAAGCCCTATCTGAAACAAAATCTTAAACACGCCACTGTTCACAGTAAAACCAATTAGGTACGGGTACCCTAGTTCCGATACTTAACATTTAACTTTCCTTTCACCTACTTATTTTGCTTATCACCAGGGCCGTGCCGTGGAAAATCAGCGCCCGGGGCGAGAGTATACAACGGCGCCCCCATACATATATTCCAAGCAGGGTTGAAAAAAAAAACATGTTTTTTTAAAAAAACAAAAAGAACGTTTTTTTATGTTTAAAACGTTTTTTTTTTGTTTAAAACGTTTTAAACGTTTAAAACAAAGTACTTTGTTTTAAACAAAAAAAAACATGTTTAAAATGTTTATTTTGTTTAAAACAATAATCTAAATACGCATAAGCAATTTTTCCTGTCTTTTTTCCTTTTTTCTCCCGAAATTTTTTCGCCCCCTTACTCCGGCGCCCCGCTCGTCCCCCCCCCCCCCGAAGGCACGGTCCTGCTTATCACTACCCTGATTATGAAATTAACACCAAATCTACACGTTTTTCCTCCACGTTGAGATCCCTCAAGAGATGAAGTTTCAAAAGTATTCTATTTCGGCTATTCTCGGCGTTACGCACGGGACATCTGTACACAAAAACTACTTCTTTTAAAAAAATATATTTTCAAATAAAATAAAAAATGTGTCAAAATCAGGAGGAAAATTATTAATACATAGTTACATAAAATGAAACACTCAAAACAATTGAAAATTTGAGTTATAAGCCAAAATTAAGCGTTACGCACGGGACTCAGACAAAAAGCTCATTTGACAGCCTCGATTTCATTTGATATTCTCTGTGGTTTATGACAGCATTTTAATTTTATATGCCATCATCTATGTTCTACATTCATTCTCCTTACTGTAGATTATGTTTTTAAATTGGTAAAAGGAATCTAATTACTGTCACATTATGTTTTCTTTTTTATTCACCGTTACGCACGGGATAGAAAAGTAACCATGCAATTATTTTTTTGTTCTAAGACTGTTGTTATGCAATATCCTTACTAAAGAGATTGATATTTTAACATTAACTTTGGAAATTTACAATCATAAAAGTTTTGCATCCATAACTTAATTTAAATGAATAAAATTATATTCCAAAGTATTAACATAGACTTACTTTGCTAAGCAACTCGGTTAGCGTTGTAACCATGTCTTTGGACTACTTGTCTGAGCGCTGATTGGTGGCGTTCTAACCACACAATGTTGTACAACTGTTTGGTTGCTCGATCCTCTGTGTTATTAATACCTACCAAATATTGAGTTGTTTGAATGCTGCCCATTGTCAGGTGAACTGCAGGAAAGTGAATTTAAGGGAAATAGTTGATTTTTGGTTATTTGTCACGATTGTTTGTTATTTCACAGTGAAGATTTTTAGTGTGAGTTTTTAAAATAAGTAATAATGGATTCACAGAAAAGTAACTTTGTTCCAAGTAATATTGTCAGTGATGAACTGAATCGATCAACAAAAGCAGTGAGTGGAGTTGGAAGGGCTAGAAAATTTAGACATAAGGACAAGGTAAGACTGAAAAATAAAATGAGAATGCAGCGTTATATGAAGCCAAAGTTCATTATGATATTCCAACTCCGACCCTCGAGCTCAGAGTGGAGAATATTAGAGCAGGTGTATTTCTCCTAGTGGAATTTGATTGTAGTTCTTCCAGAAATAGGATTAAATATCGGTATATATGTGTGTCTCAAAGTGATGTATACAATGTAGAGGAAGATAGGGACATTAGAGTAGCAATTCTGAAATGCATGGAAACAGGTGTACAAAGATTTGTTTTGATGAAAAGAATAGATCTTGTGTCTCATTTGATCAAGTTTTAAACATACTTCCAGCACCTAATTTACTGATAAAGGGTGAAAGAATGTATTATAATTTTTCAGAACCAATAGATGTTTTTGAAAAGAACTAAAGAGTTTTGAAGCGAATCTATTTGTCTCCTACAAGATTGTCAAACCAACTTTAATATCCACCTTTCTAATGAAAAGAAAAAAAAAATGATTTATCACAATAATTTGTTTCTAAGCCTCGTGGTAAATGTTTCTATGTAACGTAACGTAGACGTTTTCGGTAGTTATGTTTGGTTTAGTTTCTCTCAGCAAATTCATGTTTCTTTGAGTTAATATAGAAGTTAATTCTTCATTGTTTACGATACTATTCCAGAGCTTGCTCTGAAGCGTTATCAAGTGCATGATAACGATTTTTGAACGAGCCTTCCTGTTCCAAATCCTGAGCTTCTTGTCTGTCTCTTTCTTGAGATCCTCTCGTCAGACTCATCCAGTCAAGGGCGGTCGGATCTACGGATCGAGCCAGAGGGGCTGCTCCACCTGGACAGCTATCCAAACGGGTTGTCCCACCTTCATCATCTCACTCATCTTTCATCAGAATTACATCGATCAGAGTCACGGCTTATTACACTTCCGGTCTGCAAGATGGCGGACCCCAATGCTTCTGGTGGACCCATAGGGGATGGCCGACACGCAAATTTACCAGCTGTTTTCTTGCCTCCCTCTGCTTCGGCCACGAAGGTGGTCAAGCGGAAGGATACGGGGAACAGACAGCGAACCCAGTCGGGCAGTTCAACTGCCTCAACTACATCAAACATCTCCACGCGGTCCAGATCACCAAGAAGCAAGCAGTTGTATTCTGATACCGTAACGCAGTCTCGCCATCAGGCGAAAAAGCAGCATCGAGATAGACCATCAGACACTTCGGATATGGATGCAGCCGATGACCACACTGCTAACGCCGCCAATCATAATCAATCATCTCTCATGGACAATCACATTTCGGATAAACCCTCTCTTCACTCATTTCTCCTTCAACAATACGACACGAAGTTCAGCAATGAAAAGTTCGTAACAATTCAACTTCGAAAATATCTACCGAGCATACCTCTAACAGAAGTAATAAAAACCAGAAACGGGTACATCTTCAAATCGCCAGACCCAGAGTTTGCCACTACAGTTCGGAATAAGGCTTCATTTGAAATATTCGGCAAACAGGCTACCATCACATCACTCAGCTCTAGTCGACGCAAACAAGCACCCCCACCGAGACGACCTCCACTACTTTCCGTAGTAATTCGAGGAGTCGAACCAACTTACAGTGATGAGGAAATTCATGAAGAACTTCAATATGAAGGACATACCATCAGCAAAGTCATTCGTATTAGAAATAATGCTGGTCCTACTTACATGGTACGTGTCCTCACCTCATCACAAGACACCATCGATAACCTCCTCACTGCAGGGGCACTTATATATAAACGTAAACATCGTGTCGAACCATCGCGTTCTTCTCCACCTTTGCCTCTCCGGTGTGAAAAGTGCCAGGTATACAACTCCCATCACACTTCTCAGTGCACCAACTCTACTGTGTGCGGTTACTGTTCTGGGCCTCATCAAACTCGTATCTGCCCAAACATGCAACAACCACCAAAATGCCCCACGTGCAATGATCAACACCCCGCATATAGTTATAAATGTAAAGGCAAACCTACAGCCCAAGAATCTCATCCAGAGCTTGTTGTTCCTTTGCGGGCTGCAGAACCGACAGTTTCTACCAACCGCACAGTTGACGATCCTGTCACCATTAGCAAACTACTCGAATTCATTGCTCTGACATTACAAAATATCCATCCATTCCAACGTCAACATGTTCTTCAACATATCATTGCTTCCGCCAAATCCACTTTTCATGTATCATTATACGCTACATACTCCAACAACTATGTCCACTTCCATACCACTAAACTCGAAACAGCAGTATAACTTTCTCAACTATGGATATAATATTTTTATTTCTCAATATCCGCTCTCTTCTTAAAAACAAAGTACTGTTTGAGACTCTCTTGCTGGAAGAAAACGTTACAGCATTTCTGTTAAACGAAACCTTTCTAAAGCACACTACCTCATGCACTGTCCCTCGATACACCTTACTCCGTCATGATAGTCACATCCCAGCACTTAGAGCCAACGGAGGAGTTGCGATAGGATTCCGTCATTCACTTCCATACCGATCACACCAATGTCCTCTCTTACACATCCCCGAATACGTCATCACTACCTTGTATTTCAAAAATATTGCTCTTACTCTCGCAACAATCTACATCCGCCCCGGCCTTCCCATTCCTCACGACTTTTTTTCACACATCTCTCAATCATATAAACACTTCATTATTCTCGCCGACATCAACCTTCATAGTCGTTCTCAAACAGAGCGAGATGACTTTACGGACTTCATTACTGTTCATACCACCGGCTCTCTGCTTCTACTACCGTCCCCAACTCGTCCTATCAGTAATACTACACCCGATATAGCATTAGTCTCCAACACTATCATCAGTCGTTGTACGGTAACTGTTTTGGACTTAATTGGGAGCGACCATGCCTCCATTAAGCTCACTTATCATTCCGGTCTTACTTCTCCATCATCATCACCCTCGCCACGAATATCTCAACGTTACGATAAAGCAGATTGGCCCTCATATCGCTCCTATATATCAAACGCACTAGCAGCCTACGAATCCCCAACTACGCAAGACGAACTAACGCACCAGGTCGATACTATCACTACCACCATTCAACAGGCTTCTTCACGATACATTCCACAGTCTGAATCCATCCCGTATCGGCCGAAACTCCCACCACAATATCTAGCTCTTGTCCGTCGCTCACGCCAGTCATATCGGGAATTCCTGCGCACCCGGAATCCCGAAGCACTCCGCCTTCATCGTCAACTCCAAAGAACAGTTCATAACTACATTTCGGCTTATAAATTACGCCAGTGGGTGAAAACCTGCAATCATCTTTCCGACACAGCACATCCTACCCTATACTGGAAGCGCTTCAATGCACTCTGTGGCAAACACACCAGGACCCCATACCCTCTTCTACTACATGATGCTCCACTTCATTCAGACATAGATAAAGCAAACGCTTTTGCTGACTATCTGCAGGACATATTCACTCCATCCGAGTCGGACAACACGGACATACCTCATCCAGTCGATCAAGTGAATCTTCACTCTAGGACTTTGCAACCAAACATCACTCATGTACTTCCCGACCATGTTCTTACGAGTCCTATCACAGTTCCCGAAATTACATCCGTCATCCAGCGCAAACGAAACACTGCACCTGGCCTCGATTCTATTACCTACAGACACATTAAAGAAAGCCCTATAACACTACTTACCCTTTTGGCATTTATATATACATTTATACTCCGAACTGGATTTTTTCCTACTGACTGGAAAGTGTCTAAAACACTTATGTTTCCCAAACCTCATAAACCTCCATCGAATCTCTCATCCTATCGCCCCATACAGTTAACTTCTACATTCAGCAAAATTTTCGAACGAATACTTGTAAAACGCCTACATCCTTATTTACTCGACCGCCAACTACTACCTACACACCAAGCCTGTTTTCGACCATCTTTTTCAATCAACGATCAGTTACTCCGTCTCACAACTCTGATCACCAATCATTACAACTCCATTAAACCCTCCTGTCTTCTTCTCTTCGATCTTGAGAAGGCATTTGACAAGGTTTGGCACCTAGCACTCATATACAAGCTCATTAAATTTAAGTTTCCGATAACCTACATTCGCCTTATTTATCACTTCCTAGCATGTCGCATTTCATACATTGCAATAAATGAGCAGCTTTCACATCCTATTTTTCTTATGTGTGGGGTACCTCAAGGTTCTGCACTTTCCCCTCTCTTATACATCCTGTTTGTTGCAGATCTTCCGCAGCTACCGACTGACGTTCACCTCTTCCAGTATGCTGACGACACTGCTTTCCTTGCTCTTGGCAAAACCATCCAAGCTATAAATATTTCATTACAAGCATCTATAGATGGTTTCACCCACTGGTGTTCTAAATGGAAACTTAAAATTAATGCCTCCAAAACTCAAGCCATCGTTTTCGTTCCACCCCGTAAAGGTACCAAAGTTCATCGCAATCCATCCCTTCTAAAGCTCACTGTCCACGATACATTCATCACTCCAACACGCACTGTCACATACTTAGGCATTATCTTCGATAACCATCTCACCTGGAAACCACACCTACAAAGTATCAGAACTAAAGCCTACAACCGTCTGAACTTGCTAAAACGGCTAACCGGTACTACCTGGGGCCTTACAGCTAACGTCATATTGAACACCTACAAAGTCTTTCTCAGGCCAGTTCTTACGTATGGCTTTCCGGCTTGGATTTCCGCTTCATCCTCCTATTATGACAAACTAGCCATTTTTGAAAGACATGCTTTTCGCATTGCCTTCCGAATCTCTCTGCCAAGTCCGACTCGTGATCTCTATTCCTTGATCTCATTTCCTACTCTCCGCTATCATCTTGAAGCACTCCGTTTAAAGTTCATCACTCAGCGTTACACACAACATCAACCTCTCCTCTTTGAAACCATGCATCATCTTGCACTTCACTCCTCTCCCGCACGATACCATTATACTCCACTTCACCTTCTGTTTACATTATACTGCTACACTGTACCACCAGACCACATGGATCGTCAACTCCTGGAAGAATATCGCCTGCATGTTCATCTCCCTCATATTTTTCCATCATTTTGTGCACAGTGATTCCATCATTACTAACAGGGCTCACCACGTCTTCATTAGCCTAGAGCAGCCCCTAGGCGGAAGATAACCGCATTTGTCCTTCTAACAGTCCTCATAATGTGTTGTGGCGTCAAGTGCACCTCACTTCATCTCTCATCTCCATCAGTGCCTATGATTTCACATTGAGCGTTAGTTTATATTCTAAATTTCGTTAGTTTTCCTTTATTGCTTATTGTTATGAGTTCATTTATTCACTATATTTTCTCCGTTGCTATATTCACTTAAATTCGATAGTTTCTTTCTTTTTTGTCATGTTGTTTTGTATTCTTACATTTACTATATTATTTTTCGTTATGTTAACATTTATATAACCATATGTTTTTTCCCTATACCTTGTTGTATGTTTATGATCGAAAAGATCATAAAGACCTCAAAATAAAAGATGATTTAAATAAAACAGCCCATAGCCCATCCATCAATTCCTCACTTCTCCTATAGCTTTAACTACCCTTCCCTAAAAGAGGGTGTAGCCCTCTGAAAGGTTGCTAGCCAATGGCTAGCCTTAAAAAAAAATCATTGTTTAACCTCAATAACAATAAACACGTATTGAAATCTTAATAACTTAATTTTATTCACTTCCTTGCATAAATCTGTAAATGTCCCGTGCGTAACGTTACGCACGGAACAACATTTCTATACCTCATGAAGTAAATACAGAGACTAATAAAAAATAATAATAATAAGTACCACTAAGAGGCTAATAATAATTCTACTTTGGAGCAAAAGTTTCAATACTTTATCTTCTACAATTACAAAGGAAACACAAAAAATACATGTTTTCCGTTACGCACGGGGCAGCAAAACATAACATGAGAAAACTACGATTTTAGCCTATCAGAATCAATCATTAATTAAAACAAAATTCTCAAATTTTGCCAAAGGTCCACTTTATATTTTCCGTTATTGTTCATATAATTACAGGTTTAGAATTTAGTATGAAAATTATTTGAAAATTGGGATATGTGAAAAGCAAGGTGTAGAACAGACAAAGTTTATGTGGTCAAAACCTATCAAATATATTTTTCAAAAAGATTTTAAGTGTCTCAGTATATAGTTACACTATTTCTTAATGGAAAAAAACATAAACATCATAGTTTCAAATTAATTTTGAAAATTTACTGACAATGGACCACTTGCCAGTAGGGATGCGCTCGAGTCGAGTCGAGACAGAATTTTCCTGACAAAATTCGAGCCGAGACACAGCTCTTCCAATATATATTTTTCGAGTCGAGACATCACTTTTACAACACATTTTCGAGACGAGACAGTCTCCAATCTTGTCTCGTGCGCATTCCTACTTGCCAGAGAATTGCCCATTTACTACACGGAGTTGAATAAAGTTAGACATGAGTACTGTAACGATAACTTGCAGAAATATGTATACGTCATTAAGGTCCCTGATCCGTATCTTATGATATCATTTTCTATGGTCTGTACCGTATGGTATCATTTACTTCTTTCATGGCCAGACGTGTAGAAACCTGCTCCTTCTGGATAGTTCTGTAGTATGTGAGGAAGCCATAGTGTATGTAGGTAAGTTCGTTTATAAAGAAGATTAAGTTCAATGCAGAAAATCCACGAAAAATACAATAGTTCAAATAAATTTGATTTCTTGTGTTATCAATTGAACAGGTGGTAAGTATATGAATTGTCTTTGAAATATTTCTATAATTTTAATAACGAATTCAGGGCTATTATTTAACCTAAAATGTTATAGTACGTAACAAAACTAGATTCCCTATCTATTAAACCATTCAGTACTACGCAGAGGACGTCGTGTTATTTCCTCAAGTACATTACCCTCAACCATTAAAATATGGGGCACTTCCTCAAGTGCTAATGATCACGAACTGAGAATCCATGACAGGTGTAAAAATCTTGGCTACAAGCTAGAATTTTGGAGTATATTTTCACGTGATAAAGTAATTGCAGTATTGTTACAAGTTGGGTAAAATTTTAGTATGAAATTTTAAGAATGAATGTATTTCATTAATTATTTGCGTCAAAGAAGCTGTAAATATTTATCAACCGTGTACACTCATGTCCAAAATGAATGTCGCATATCTATAACTGTCTTCTTGTAAGAATATAATTTGATAATGATGTTGCAGGGCACTTTTAATACTGATACTATGTGTATAATTGGGAAATGTATATTTGTGGTAAATTTCATAGGAAAAGAATTATAAGTACGAAAATTAGAACGAGTAAAATAAAATGTTGCTAAATGGACAAGAAAGTTTTATTTTCGTTTTGTTGTTTTTATTTAGTGCTTTTTTGACATGGAATTTACCACATATATGTCTTAGCCGATTATACACATACTAACATTACGAGAAATACCGGGCATATTCGTTATCAAATTATATTCCTACAACATATCTATAGACATACGACAATAATTTTGGACATGACTGTACATACACTTTCAATTTAGCCACGAAAAAAATGAAATTAAATCTTTGAGCCGGTTAGGCTAAAGGAGACGGTGATGATGAGTAATGAGTGAAATGAAGAAAGTGGGAGGAAACGGGAGATCCCCGAGAAAACCCACGCACATGGTGTTTGCACATCACAAATTTCACTTGGTGAGAGCTGGGATCGAACGCGGAACCCCAAGCACCGGAGGTGAACGCTTTAACGCTGAGCCACTACGGCCCTCGCAATTTAGCCACGATTCAATCATAGCTGTCACGTTTTCAGGATTCCATTTTTAAATTACAAAGCTAAAACTCTGTATCCGATCCATTGTCATAAAAGTTGAATTTGTTTATCTACTTAAAAGACTTAGGAAAAAGAACAGAATAAAGAATTACAGGCAACGTCATATTAAGATACATTGTTCTTTTGTAATTGAAATTGCTTTAGTAATTCCTTAGATTCTTGGTTGTTTGGTTAAATCGGAGTTAAGTGTTTATTCATCAGTAAAGCTATATGAAACGTAGTTCTACAGAAGCATCTCGCAGCAGGACATTATAGTAAATTCTAAGTTGTTGAAACAAAAGCAAAATGGTAATTTTGGATCCCGACAAAACTGAAACGCAATGTTATTTTTAAATTCACTTGTTTTGACTATGATCAATAGAAGCTATTTGGTATTGATGACAGAATTATATACATATAAAAAAAATCTAGGACTGCTACCGTAAATGTAGTGTGAATTGCATTAATACTGTTGACTTTGGGCTTACATAGCAAATGACAACTTCTTGTCTTGGTAGATATGTGCCAGGTAGTAGAAAAAGGTAGACATACAAAATAAATGGCAAATAAATGTATAAATATTCTATTGTATGATGAATACAATATTTATTACTGGCTGGAGTTGCTACCAGGTGTAAAAATGAGAGGGAACGCGCGGAACGTCTGTGACAATTACGCTCACACACTTAATTAATTGTTCATATATTCAAATTAAAACATCGTTATATGTAAATTCAATTTATTTTAAAAAGTCAAGGAAAATTTTATTTTGTTTCATTTAGCAACCGAGCAACCTCTTTCATTTGTCCCAGGTAAAGAAGTTTCTCTGCTTTTCAGAAAGAAAAAAAAAACATAAGACGGTAACCGCACTAATAGACCACCCACCGTTCTACCTCGCCAGTCGATGGTATTGTTACTCCAGCCATACTGTCGCACTACCTAAGTACCTCGATATCGCAAATATCACGTCACAGACACACAGGAACCAAAATTTTTTATCTACAATCTTCGCAAGTGCTTATGAAACTCTTTAACATCACGTACGAGCCCAGAACAGACGCTAGAAACCCAAGCCAAATTATCAACCGACTTTTGGGAAATGGTGTCACGAACTTAAAGCGGCGAATCAGAATCCGAAATTCAAAATTCACAAAGAGAAGAATGAAGCGTCTATTTTTTTTTTAAATAAAGAAAGCTGGGAGAACGCCCACACGGAAGAGAGGTTACTCTAAGTCGACACTTCATCGTGAAAACATCACCAACACGCGATTCATAAGCGTACGTCAACTCATATATACATATATATATATATATATTTAAGTGTTTAAATTTCAGAAAAATGGCTAGCTAAACACCCGTTAGCAGCCAGTTACTTAAACCACGCGTTATCCACAGCAACTTCGTCGTTACAAGATTATTTATACAAATATTTAAAACATCGGCAGATAGACAAAATTCTTATCATCTTACGGTAACGCTACATAAATGGTGATGTTGAAGTGAGTCTGTGATTCTATATACGTTGATTTCCCGCATAAAGTGCAAAGACAGGAAAAGTAGTGCGATGTATGGCGGATATATATATATAGAAACTGTGCGAGTGAAATTTAAGTGCAGATGGATTTGATAAGTGACGCATCGTTGCATCTCAACAACATGGAGATGAAGGACGGAGACACGGGTTCGATCCCCGATACTCGAGACAGATGCCTTGCCACAGGAAGACCCAGACGCTTCAGACAAACGAGGACCTCTTCTCCGGGAGTTGAATCCAGAGGACAGCGGGGTCTGAGAAGGGACATTAGGAAGCATTGTGACGGTCAGTTAAGTACAGTGCAGTTTTCTTCTGAAGTGTGGAAATATAAGCGGAAGGACTTATTAAGGTAGGACAAAGTATTCTGCTATTTTCTTTATTGAAGAAGGACTATGGCCAATATTTCCGTGATTCGTGATCTCCATACTCACCTTTTCCTAGAAACTTCGGGACATTGTTTATTCATACGGAACTGTCCGTAAACATTTAGAGCATTTTTTTTCTTTCTTTTTAAAAGAAGTAAACAAATAGCCTAATGCCTTGGTTGCATTTCCAAAATTAATTCACTGATATAGGAACTGTTAATTTCATTCTTGAATAAGTACCATAAAATTTTTGATTATTTTACTAGTGAAATTTGTATACATTGATTTGATCTTCAATCATGCATTTATTTGTAATCGTAATGTGTCAATATTTAGATCCTTGAAGCCGTCATTATAATCATTTATATGCAATCCAGTATTTATTTATATCAAGTATGAATTATTTCTCTTTTAAACATAAATCGCGTTTAAGATGTGTGAATGTAATGTAATTTCTGTTTTGAGTAAACTATGATTTAGCGTCAAAGTCTAGTTTTTCAAATTTTAACATTTGTATAGGTTGTGTTAGGGAAATATGTGTCAGAGCGGTAAACAGGCTTAATATGATTTTATTGTAACTTGTCAATTTTTATTATACTCATTCTTAAAAGAAACAATCAATATAAAGGTTCCAAAGACGTGCTATGTTGAGTAAGTTTCAGACAAATAAGTGTAAACACTCTTATCCCGTAATATCGTTAGAGTCTCGTAAATAAGGTAAACAAATTTAAGATACTCGAGTAAATCCCTTCGGAGGTACCTATCTGAGCAACGAACGCAGATAGGGTCCATAGCTATGGAGAAACGTTTATTCGCAAAATAAGGAATCAGTGAGAAAATCAGAAAGCGTCGACAATGTAATTATTTTGATCAATTGGCCAAATTATAATAATAGTAGTACTATATATATATATATATATTTCTGTGTAGTGCATTTGGATATGAAATATTTGTGTAGTTAGTGTTGTGTAACGATTTTTATTGTGAATGGTATTATTTTCCAACTGACATAATATGTATACAAAGCTATGTTTGGTTTATGCAAATCTTTTAATATTGAAAATTCAGTAGAGTTCATTAGAAACAGTGCACTAAATTTTCTCAAAAGCATACTATCGCTTCTAAACTATTTCTCCAGTAAGTCTTGCAAGCAACATAAACCATTAATTCTTTCATTCCGCAATCCGATTCTTAAACTTATTTCCATTTCTTTTATTAATAAAAAGAGGAGTAACTGTGGGCAAATTACTTAATAGTCGTTTATGCCTAGGGGAAAACAATAAATCATTTTGCTAATTAATATTCAGTTTAATAGAAATTTTTGTTTGTATAACTACGTCATAGTAATTATAAAGAATCGAATATTGTCAGTTTAGTTGAGTAGAAATAGATTGTTGCTAAATTTTACAGTCAAGATTGAATAATTTGAATATTACGTTGTACAGTGAAGAATGTGTTAAGAGAAATCATATTATTTGGTCAAAACAGTCAAAAGTCTGATTCATTTGCAGTAAAGTCAATTAATTCATTTTTTTTTGTAAATCCAAATTAACTTTCTTGTTGATTTTTGTAGATATCACCTTATTTCTCGTTAAATTTATTAAAAGTCTATTTGACGTTAGAACCAAAGCATTTATGTGGTTATTATTTCAAAGATATGCCTATTTCTTTAACCGGTATTAGCATACCTAGAAGAACTGAAAAAGTTGAAATACGGTTACATTGACCATCAGAAATTTTTATCTAAATTAACTCATTTTTTTAAAAAAACTTTAAATTAAACTTTCCTTGTTTGTTGCTTTTTAACTATTTTTGCTATCTCCACACACTTCGGTGACAGAGTGATAGTCAGTGTAGCCAACTGAACAAGCCATTAGCGAAAAATCTTTCTTTCAGCTTTGCAGCTTGTGAGATTTTTGCTCCGCATGTTTAAATCACTTAACTATTAACTACGCACCTGTTTTCCTAGCGCCTTGGAGACACCGTTATGGGGAAAACAGGATCGATTAGACTTAGGTCATCTTTCGTTATATATATCATTTTTTTTAATTCCTAACCATCTTAGCAAAACTGTATCTTTACCTTGGAGAACTGAAGTTCGAGCCCCGTGGAGTCAACTTCAATTCTCCAAACTCTCATTCATTTTTTTTTATTTGTGTAATAGGCAAATGAGTTGTCGCTCATCAATACCATTCACTTTTCAAGTACAAGGTCAGGTATTCATTTCTCTGATGCATATTAGGCTCATCCGTGAGTGCCTTAATTATTCGTTCTAGTTCAGATTAAATATGCAAATTAGAGATAAGGAATCGAATTCCGAAAACAATACGTTTCATATTCCTCGTCGCCCGAATACGTAAGATCTGCTTATTCGTAATATCACGCAGTAATTCTATTTGGCAGCCCGAGCAGAAATTTTCCTTTCATTGTTAGTAATTTTCAATCGTTATAAAACTTGGCTTCCAATACCGGAACCCCCAGTGTAACAAGAAATGGCGCAACCGAACTAGGACCAAAGTACAGTGTTACAAGAAATGGCGCCCGAACAGGGACCAAAGTACAATGTTAGTTAATCTTATTTGAAGGACCAACATGCGTAGTTAATTTTATTTCAGGACCGAAAAGCGTAGTAAGCTTTAAAAAAAAAAAAAAGTAGGAAATCTAGTTTGGAGAAGCATACATAGTAAATTTCGAACAGCGAACGAAAACAGTAATCAAGTCTATTACGTAATACTAAAATTAAGAATGGGAAGCGTAATAGGAAATTAGGTAACTTTGTATTCAAAGAATCATTATTTCGAGATTACCCGTAGGGAACGATTAAGCGTTCTACTCCCCCTCGCAACCAATTTTATTTCATGTCAGCACATGCGTAAAAAAAAATAATAATAATAATAATAATAATAATAATTGTTCTTACCTCATGTTTGTTTGTTGGTTTGTTTGATTGGAAGAGAAAGGAGATACACCATTTTGTTTGTTTAAAAAAAAGAGAGAAGAAAAGAAGGAAAGAAGAAAACAAAAAGGTAATGCACCAGGTAAGCGACTAATATAAGTGAACATGCAAATTCTTGGCATATTGATGCATAAATTTAGCTAAGTGTGTTTCTAGTGAATAACATTAGTATTAACATAATTATATATTCATATATAGATATAGGTTTAGAATAGGTCAGATTTAATACTTTTATTTACACATGCATTTTATTACTTACATATTATTGTGTTTTAGACATGGTATCTGTTAATTAATACACTATTTGTATATACACATAAATATCCATATGAATATAGTTAAAAAAAAAAAAAAAAAAAAAAACAAGAATGAACTAAGTTGTTGTGGAAAACGTGTGGTGATAAAGTAGCTTGGCATGCTACATTGATGAAATAGTAATATTTTTGCGTATTAAGGTGAACTTAGAGTACGAAGTTTAGAGTGATTGACAGCATAGGTCAGATAATTAGAATTAATTTTAGACAAATTTTAATAAGAATCATTCTGACAATCCAGTTATTTAAGTCTACTTGCAGATGCCACAGTTGAGGCCATCTACCTTGAGGCAACGACCAAGAAACAGGATGTCTGCAATGGAAGAAGCACGTTGTCGCACGTGTGGACGTGACCTATGGGAACAGGATTTGGATCCCACTGATGAGGCTCGAAATTGTCCTGAATGTGGTGACCAGAGGAATACAAGTCCAGTTATGGAAAATGATGTCACTCAAGGAAGTAGAGACAACATTCAACAGCATCACAGGCCGAACAGCACTAATGGCGATTTTCAGGAATCTTTTCTATCAGCGTTACAATCAGCGTTACATGAGTTAATGAGACAACAAAAAGAAGAAAACAAGAAAAACGAAGAATTTAGAGAAGAACTGAGGAAGATTATAGAAGAACAGAACAAGAAAAACGAAGAATTTAGAGAAAAACAAAATAGAAAACTTGACAAGCTCATGGAAAAACAAGACCATTTGGCAGAATACCTCTCGAGGAAACGACAGGAGCAAGCCAGGAGGCTGGACGAACACGAGAAGTCGAACACGGAAGTACTGGAGGAACTTCCATCAGAAGCAATTGTGCAGGATACACACCAGGAAGCCAAACAAACCCCCGCACCTGTAAAGATAAGCACAAGTGTTTCCAACGCTGTGAACGCTCCAAAATTCAAGAGCAAACGTAAACTGCGTGGAAGAATGATCCCTGGGAGGACAAGAATACAACCAAGACGAAACAAAAATACAAGAATGAAAGGTTTCCACGACAAACGTGCTGGATGGCAACGCAGCCATAACTATGTCAGGAGGAATAATCACCCGAAGACACGGAGAAAATGGGCAGAAGACTCCAGAAATGCAGAAGGAAAAGGAGTACTTGAGTTCGAGGACCCAGATTCATGGAGAACTTACAACGGCCAGAGAAGTCCATGTGACCGGCAAGATATACACAGTCAGGCCAGAGCAGTAGAGACACAGGAGATAAGTGACGATAACTGGCAGAACGAAGCAAATCCGCCAAGAAGCAATTTTCATGATGAAGGCACCAGAGAAGACCGCAAGTCAGAAGCAGAATGTAAAAATGGCCAACAGGATACATTGATTGCCAATAGGAAGGTGGTGAGCACTCAGGAAATGAGCAATGACAATTGGCATTACTCACAATGTACCAAGGAAAGCCTGGAAAATGACAAGAATGGTATCGGCATTGTCACCATTCACCCGGCCATGACAGTTGCATACTAAAAATTGACTTGCAACGGTCCAGGTTCGAGTCGAGGTTACGTGACAGCTTGCTGGAAAACAGACTAAGACACACAATGGCATGAAAACTAATGGAAGCACAGAAATAGAATGATTGTAGGCAAGAAGTAAAGAAAAATTGCAAGAAGATACTGCAAGAAAAGTATAAGTCAAGGATAAAGTACTAGCGCGAAGAAAGAAAACTTAGCAGGAAACTGATGAAAGAAATATAAGAGAATTTTGTTTATGGCATAGCTCAGTTGAATGTACTGCATCTCTTATCCAAGCGGCTAACCCTAGAAGATAAATACAAATAATAAGAAGATGAACTATATGGATGCATAATGCCCAGAAATGAATTTGTTTACCAGCATTTGTTTTAACTTTATTTCAGATACCGGATGTGAGGCAATCAAAATTACAGAGGAAGACTGGAAAAAGATGTTCACCAATGTGCGCAACCTAGCATTGAAACCGGCCCAGGAGAGATATAATTTTTGTTATGCACGAAGAAGTGCCTGTATACGGAGCAATCGGTAGAGATGGACTCCCGATTTGAGCTCTCTGAAGTGGAGTTTTGCGTTTAGAGCAGAGACTCAACGCACCCCTTCGCCTTGGTGATGATACCTGCGAAAACGCGCCGAGCCTAAGAATAGTGAGCTACGAGCAGCGAGCAGATGACAAATCCACCAAGATGTTTGCAAGTTCCCACAATTGGATGTTCGCGACATGGAACTTTGCCTTACTCATTTTACTCTCCTTATATTTTAAAGTTATGTTACTGAAGAAAAATCATGGCCGAAGAATAAAAGCAAAAGTGCGAGCAGTGGCCTTGCCCTCGCACATTGAGGAATTGAAGCTCCATGCCACCCTCTGTACCAATGCTCTCTTTCCCGATGATACAAGACGCTGAAGATTATTTAATATTGTTGTTTTGTTGTTTTATTACCTAGGGCAGCCAGCACTTTGGAAGAAATATAAGAAGTCGTATACCGCGCAGGGAAAATAAAGAAGAACTCCAAGAGACAATTAAGAATAAGGTCATATTATTTAAAACATGCCTCATAAGCTTGTGTCCAGCAGCTTGAACTGACCACCAACTCAATACCTGAGACCTCTCATCTAGATTGAGATTATCTCTCTCAGCATGCACGAAATTTTAACATTAGGGTTCGGATTTTTGGTGAATTTATAAATTTTCTTCTTCAACATACATTAGGGTTAGAATTTTCATGTATTTGTACTTTTTGTCAGAATTTGAACTTTTATATTTAGCAAATGTTACTTCTCCTTAGATGCAGCCGTGCCTCACTCTGTTGCAGCACTTGCTACATCTTGGGAGGGGGGTATTGTGACAATTACGCTCACACACTTAATTAATTGTTCATATATTCAAATTAAAACATCGTTATATGTAAATTCAATTTATTTTAAAAAGTCAAGGAAAATTTTATTTTGTTTCATTTAGCAACCGAGCAACCTCTTTCATTTGTCCCAGGTAAAGAAGTTTCTCTGCTTTTCAGAAAGAAAAAAAAAACATAAGACGGTAACCGCACTAATAGACCACCCACCGTTCTACCTCGCCAGTCGATGGTATTGTTACTCCAGCCATACTGTCGCACTACCTAAGTACCTCGATATCGCAAATATCACGTCACAGACACACAGGAACCAAAATTTTTTATCTACAATCTTCGCAAGTGCTTATGAAACTCTTTAACATCACGTACGAGCCCAGAACAGACGCTAGAAACCCAAGCCAAATTATCAACCGACTTTTGGGAAATGGTGTCACGAACTTAAAGCGGCGAATCAGAATCCGAAATTCAAAATTCACAAAGAGAAGAATGAAGCGTCTATTTTTTTTTTAAATAAAGAAAGCTGGGAGAACGCCCACACGGAAGAGAGGTTACTCTAAGTCGACACTTCATCGTGAAAACATCACCAACACGCGATTCATAAGCGTACGTCAACTCATATATACATATATATATATATATATTTAAGTGTTTAAATTTCAGAAAAATGGCTAGCTAAACACCCGTTAGCAGCCAGTTACTTAAACCACGCGTTATCCACAGCAACTTCGTCGTTACAAGATTATTTATACAAATATTTAAAACATCGGCAGATAGACAAAATTCTTATCATCTTACGGTAACGCTACATAAATGGTGATGTTGAAGTGAGTCTGTGATTCTATATACGTTGATTTCCCGCATAAAGTGCAAAGACAGGAAAAGTAGTGCGATGTATGGCGGATATATATATATAGAAACTGTGCGAGTGAAATTTAAGTGCAGATGGATTTGATAAGTGACGCATCGTTGCATCTCAACAACATGGAGATGAAGGACGGAGACACGGGTTCGATCCCCGATACTCGAGACAGATGCCTTGCCACAGGAAGACCCAGACGCTTCAGACAAACGAGGACCTCTTCTCCGGGAGTTGAATCCAGAGGACAGCGGGGTCTGAGAAGGGACATTAGGAAGCATTGTGGCGGTCAGTTAAGTACAGTGCAGTTTTCTTCTGAAGTGTGGAAATATAAGCGGAAGGACTTATTAAGGTAGGACAAAGTATTCTGCTATTTTCTTTATTGAAGAAGGACTATGGCCAATATTTCCGTGATTCGTGATCTCCATACTCACCTTTTCCTAGAAACTTCGGGACATTGTTTATTCATACGGAACTGTCCGTAAACATTTAGAGCATTTTTTTTCTTTCTTTTTAAAAGAAGTAAACAAATAGCCTAATGCCTTGGTTGCATTTCCAAAATTAATTCACTGATATAGGAACTGTTAATTTCATTCTTGAATAAGTACCATAAAATTTTTGATTATTTTACTAGTGAAATTTGTATACATTGATTTGATCTTCAATCATGCATTTATTTGTAATCGTAATGTGTCAATATTTAGATCCTTGAAGCCGTCATTATAATCATTTATATGCAATCCAGTATTTATTTATATCAAGTATGAATTATTTCTCTTTTAAACATAAATCGCGTTTAAGATGTGTGAATGTAATGTAATTTCTGTTTTGAGTAAACTATGATTTAGCGTCAAAGTCTAGTTTTTCAAATTTTAACATTTGTATAGGTTGTGTTAGGGAAATATGTGTCAGAGCGGTAAACAGGCTTAATATGATTTTATTGTAACTTGTCAATTTTTATTATACTCATTCTTAAAAGAAACAATCAATATAAAGGTTCCAAAGACGTGCTATGTTGAGTAAGTTTCAGACAAATAAGTGTAAACACTCTTATCCCGTAATATCGTTAGAGTCTCGTAAATAAGGTAAACAAATTTAAGATACTCGAGTAAATCCCTTCGGAGGTACCTATCTGAGCAACGAACGCAGATAGGGTCCATAGCTATGGAGAAACGTTTATTCGCAAAATAAGGAATCAGTGAGAAAATCAGAAAGCGTCGACAATGTAATTATTTTGATCAATTGGCCAAATTATAATAATAGTAGTACTATATATATATATATATATTTCTGTGTAGTGCATTTGGATATGAAATATTTGTGTAGTTAGTGTTGTGTAACGATTTTTATTGTGAATGGTATTATTTTCCAACTGACATAATATGTATACAAAGCTATGTTTGGTTTATGCAAATCTTTTAATATTGAAAATTCAGTAGAGTTCATTAGAAACAGTGCACTAAATTTTCTCAAAAGCATACTATCGCTTCTAAACTATTTCTCCAGTAAGTCTTGCAAGCAACATAAACCATTAATTCTTTCATTCCGCAATCCGATTCTTAAACTTATTTCCATTTCTTTTATTAATAAAAAGAGGAGTAACTGTGGGCAAATTACTTAATAGTCGTTTATGCCTAGGGGAAAACAATAAATCATTTTGCTAATTAATATTCAGTTTAATAGAAATTTTTGTTTGTATAACTACGTCATAGTAATTATAAAGAATCGAATATTGTCAGTTTAGTTGAGTAGAAATAGATTGTTGCTAAATTTTACAGTCAAGATTGAATAATTTGAATATTACGTTGTACAGTGAAGAATGTGTTAAGAGAAATCATATTATTTGGTCAAAACAGTCAAAAGTCTGATTCATTTGCAGTAAAGTCAATTAATTCATTTTTTTTTGTAAATCCAAATTAACTTTCTTGTTGATTTTTGTAGATATCACCTTATTTCTCGTTAAATTTATTAAAAGTCTATTTGACGTTAGAACCAAAGCATTTATGTGGTTATTATTTCAAAGATATGCCTATTTCTTTAACCGGTATTAGCATACCTAGAAGAACTGAAAAAGTTGAAATACGGTTACATTGACCATCAGAAATTTTTATCTAAATTAACTCATTTTTTTAAAAAAACTTTAAATTAAACTTTCCTTGTTTGTTGCTTTTTAACTATTTTTGCTATCTCCACACACTTCGGTGACAGAGTGATAGTCAGTGTAGCCAACTGAACAAGCCATTAGCGAAAAATCTTTCTTTCAGCTTTGCAGCTTGTGAGATTTTTGCTCCGCATGTTTAAATCACTTAACTATTAACTACGCACCTGTTTTCCTAGCGCCTTGGAGACACCGTTATGGGGAAAACAGGATCGATTAGACTTAGGTCATCTTTCGTTATATATATCATTTTTTTTAATTCCTAACCATCTTAGCAAAACTGTATCTTTACCTTGGAGAACTGAAGTTCGAGCCCCGTGGAGTCAACTTCAATTCTCCAAACTCTCATTCATTTTTTTTTATTTGTGTAATAGGCAAATGAGTTGTCGCTCATCAATACCATTCACTTTTCAAGTACAAGGTCAGGTATTCATTTCTCTGATGCATATTAGGCTCATCCGTGAGTGCCTTAATTATTCGTTCTAGTTCAGATTAAATATGCAAATTAGAGATAAGGAATCGAATTCCGAAAACAATACGTTTCATATTCCTCGTCGCCCGAATACGTAAGATCTGCTTATTCGTAATATCACGCAGTAATTCTATTTGGCAGCCCGAGCAGAAATTTTCCTTTCATTGTTAGTAATTTTCAATCGTTATAAAACTTGGCTTCCAATACCGGAACCCCCAGTGTAACAAGAAATGGCGCAACCGAACTAGGACCAAAGTACAGTGTTACACGTCGTCTCCCCACTTCCAGCGTCCCCCCACTTTCTAAAAAAAAATTACAATGGCCAAAGATAGGCACGGGGGATGGTGTGACGTCATGCATCCCCCTACCTTTTCAGATCCACTTTTACCCCTGATTGCTACAATATAACGGAGTTTGTCTCGGACTTCGTTTGTTTGCAGTAATAAGTTACGCCGAGTTCAACTCGGGCTTAGAATTGAGTGTTAACGTGCTTCATTTGAGGGTGACATGTTTTGAACTTATATATATATATATATATATATATATATATATATATATATATATATATATATATATATATATATATATATATATATATATATATATATATATATATATATATATATATATAGGGTGTTTAATAAGTAATGGTCATAAATTAAACCGTAGATAGTACACGCCAAAACTAACAAAAAAGTCTTAGTAAACGTGTGTCCGCAAACGCTTCGTAACGGAGATAGGGGCTGTCGAAAGTGTGAGAAAATGAAGTTTAGAGACGAATATCTCAAAAAGTATGAATCGGACAGAGGGCGGTCCAATGAATGACTATCGAAGTCAGACCTGCGCTATGCAGAAATGCATGGTTGATAACTTCAATGCGCGCGCAAGGTTCCCTAAAGAAACGGACGGATTTCCGGACAATTGTCCGAGGAAAGGGGGCTCAAGATGAACATCGAGGGCGCGTCTATCCACCAATAATTCATAAGTCGTAGTACCAGGTCGAAAGCTCGAAAAGAAAGAAAATGGCGGACAATGTTGACGTGTCGTGTGTGGTTGCATAATCAGCAGGAAATGAGAGGCAATCGAAGAAAGGTGGTGGTGCATGTTGTGAACTACTTCAAAGGACATTCCTAAGACGAATGCACATGTACAGAGTAGTCTTTTACTGTACCATTCTCGCTTCCCACATACTCGAATGTTGTCATGCTTTTCCCATTGCAATCCAGTTTGCGGATATTTGTTACGTTAACTGCTTAGCACATAATGCTTCATCAGTGCCTTGCATACCGTTTGGTTTACCTAAGTGCTGCCACACTTGTACGTGTGCATTAGTTGTCGGAATTCTTCCTGGAGCCATATAAAACGTACATCACCACACTTCGATTGCCTCTCTCATTTCCTGCTTTTTATGCAACCACACACGGCACGTAAACATTGTCCACCATTTTGTATCTTTTCGGGCTTTCGACCTGGTACCACGAAAGCGTGTATAGCGTAGGTCTGACTTCGATAGTCATTCATTGGACCGCCCTCTGTCCGATTCATACATTTTGAGATATTCGCCTCTAAACTTCACTTTCCCACAGTTTCGACAGCCCCTATCTCCGTTACGAAGCGTTTGCGGACACATGTTTACTAAGACTTTTTTGTTAGTTTTGGCGTGTACTATCTACGGTTTAATTTATGACCATTACTTATTAAACACCCTGTATATATATAACGCTCCTTCCCCAAACGATTTATTGCTCCTCTTCTGTCGCTCAGAAATCTTGTCTTCCTACTTATTACTGATAGGAGAAAAACAGACAGTTTTTCTACAACTTTACGTCTGTCTCTTTAAATGAAAATGGTTACTTATCAAGAATATTATACAGAGTGGCCCAAAAATAGGTATATACCTCTGCATTGATCTAGTATAACATTCTAGTTTATAGGTTTGTTTGCTTCTGCTGTTCCGAACTTAAGGTATAAGAAAAATGGCATTAAGAACAAATAATAAAGAAACTAAGTCTATCTGATGGCTTACAAAAAAGAAATGATATAAAAT
Source organism: Thermobia domestica (assembly GCF_964235325.1). NCBI lineage: Eukaryota > Metazoa > Arthropoda > Insecta > Zygentoma > Lepismatidae > Thermobia > Thermobia domestica. The sequence continues at coordinate 267,647,195 of NC_137463.1, forward strand.
GCAATGAGCTTATTAGTACGGTACTGTATATCTACTTTTGAACCACACTGTACAATAAGTGACTTAAACAAGACAAAAATAACTTCACATGTAGAATTTTATCTTTCCAGTTTTTGTTTCAACAAAAAAGCATAAGATGACGTTAATGTCCCAGGGTATATGAGCCTCACTGGATCAACCTTAGAATTAGACAGACGTAAGTTATTGCACCTAAAGATGAGTGAAATTTGCACAAAACTGCTACTTTTTACAACTTTATTTCCATAAAGGCGCAAATGCTACGCACGTACGTAAAGAAATTTGTGTTGCTTATGGACACGATACGTTATCAAAAACAACTACGAAGAGATGGTTCAGTGACTTCCATTCAAGAAAATGTCCAAGATGCTCCTCGCAGTGAGCGAGCAATACAGGAAAAATGTAACAGGGAAGATAATTTCAATCAATGTGTTCAGCTGTTGCTTCATTAAGGATAACGGTAACTTGTCTAATGTCTGTCACACCTGAGGAGTCAGTTTCCCAAATTGGGGTGGACAGAGTATCCTCTCAAAGTAGCTCCCTCCAGGTCGGTGATAATATTTTATGAAAGAAAAAAAACACAGACACGCAAACCAATTCTAGATAAGTCAATAATTTGTTAACAGCAAATGTGAATTGAGTCAAAGCTTTATTCTGAAAGATTGTTAATTTCAACAGATGACTGTCAAAGTTCTAGTGATAAAAGTAAAGAAAACAGTTCTTTTTTTATCAGAAAAGTGGTGTTAGTCAGTCATACATTTTAATTACGCTTGATCCTAGCTATAGGAGCTAAATACACGGTTTTGATTGGTTGAAATTATCTATGTTTCGCCACGTAGCATGTATATAGAACAAATCAACCGCCTGCTGTTGTCGTTCCTCGTAGCCGAGCGTGCTAGCAAACGAGCTAGTAATAAAAATCGCTTTTGGCGTGGGCTCAAACCCGGCCCAAGGATTTTTTTTATTTTTTAAATTTTCATAACACTTTTATTATTAAAATAATATAAAATAAGGTAATAGTATACAACAGTTCCTCATCGTGTTCCGTACTCGAGGATAGTTCTTACTCTTGCACCACGTACAGAAATGGTGGTATGTTATGTACAAGTTTCAGTCGATAAGTAAATGAAAGTTGCTTTGTTACCCCATTTTCAAGTTTCTAGATCCTCAATGAATAATCCGTAAAAGACTGAACTTCGTGAGTCCTCGGGAAATGATGAGGAACTGTTGTATACTATACCCTAAAATAATACTCATCTGCTATTGTACGTAATATATAATGCATAAAAAGTGATTTACTTACATTATGAAACAGTCTAGCAAGCATCAGCGACTGAAGGGGTTAGAATCCCCTCAGGGCTCGTTTTGTTCCACCTTTACCTCCATAATAATATCACGTGACATTATGTCACACTCGGGTGGTCCAACTTTGAACCTCACCCGCTTCCTTGTGACCAAAATGCATTTTTTTAAGGGTAGCGCTTGAAAAAAATATTCCTCGTGTTCTTGTGAAATGTAACCCAAACATAATTATCTTTTTATTTTTATCGACACACATAGTGGCAATTTTCTTCTGTTACTATACTAGACAATACATGTACCAGAAGGTTTGGACAATCGCAAACTGCAACCAATGAGAAACATGTATTTAGTTCATATGGCTAGAGTCGAGCGTGAAACAATGTTAGACAAGAAAATATGTATTACACCAATTTGGCTTTCATTGCTCCATATATGAAAATCGTTAAGCTTAAATTCATCTGTAAAGTAATCCTATAAGCTTGTCCTTGTTGGAAAACTTTGCAACCACCTGAAAAATATCTCTGAACTGGGTGTAAACAATAATCTAAAAATACTTAGGTATTAGAGGGTGCATCTGAAGATTCCAATTTCATTATATTTATTTTTTTAAAAAAGTAATTACAAATGCAATTTTTTCTATAACTAATAATATAAAATTTAATTTTACAAATGATCAACCATTGAGTATGTGCTTTACACTGTTAGACAAAATTAATGGCACAGCACACACATTCTCTCATATGCTGGTATATACTTCCTTATTTCTAGGAAAACCGATATTAATCCGCCATCTTTCATAATCACCCTTTATTTTCATAAATATTTACATGAGAATTACACATTGCAAAACAATTATTTATAATAAACTCAGTGATATAGGGACTGATACCTAAGTCTGTAACTGAATTGAAGTTGAGATAGTGGAAAGTTTTTTTTTTTTTAATTTTGAAGGTCATGATAAGTTGTCAGATGTAATAGTTGTAACTAATACTTTAAATAAATAGGTACTCTCTTATATAAAATGGAGAGCACGGTGGCTAATTGGTAGAACACTTACTTCTGGTGTCTGGGACCCATGGTTCGATCTTCGGCTAAGTAAATGTGTGCTAGAAACATCGTTAGACCCATATAGATGAACTTGATACTCTTCCGGTTTATGTATACATACTTAAATTCACGAATTATGACTTACTTCTTCAGGAATTAGATTAGTACATTATACTACAAATGCATTTTAAATTATTTCTTATGGAGGGAGTTGTATTCATGGGTGCAGATTTACTTTAGCACAGCTTAACTGTTATATTACATACTTGTGAGGATTATGCCATAAAAACGACAGCTAAGAAAACAGAAACACTCTGTGATAGGTGGCCATTGAATAAGATGAATTCCATCTAACAGAGTTAGAGCAGGGCAAAATTTGTGGCCCCTCTTGGGGGCTAGTCTGAAGAGCAGACGCGTTAGAGACGGTGAGTATGCATAAGCGAAGATGGTGTAGGTATACTATATTTTTCATGTTACTACATGCCTTACTTGTCAGACAGCTTTATCATTACGGATGATGACTGAACACAGCATTGACATATGAATTCAGTTCATCATGACTTTCTTATGGAATATTACGAACTTAAAAGCATACACTTTGGTTTATGTTTTTTTAGACATTATTACAGATGTCAGAGGTAAAATTCCGATATATTTTGATTACTTATATATCCTTGTTTTCAAATAACATTCGACGTTTTTTTTTATTTTTATAAATCTATGGATATCTAAACTGAGATAGCAACCTAGATAGATTTGAAAATATATCATGGAGAGCATTGATCTATGTATATATTGTATAGTGCTTAGAATTAAAAGGAGAGGAAAAATAACTTTACCTTCCATAAGAAAAAGCACAGTACAGTAGAAGGATTGAGTATAGTCCGCTCCCCCCAGTGATTTTTAACGAATCATAGTGATTCTAACGATTCATATTAGTTCATAATGAATCGGAAACGCATGTTATAAAAATTTAAGATGTAAATCTTGTGGTAAGGAAGCTTTAGTATAAGTAGTAGTAGTAGTAGTAGTAGCGATAGTAGTAGTAGTAGTAGTAGTGGTAGTTAGTAGAAATAGTAGTAGTAGTACTAGTAGTAGGAACGGGTTAGAAGCCCCGCAGGGGTTGGTTGGGTTCTGTTCTCGATATAAGTAGTAGTAGTAGTAGTAAAGTAGTAATGTAAAGTAGTAGTAGTAAAGTAGTAGTAGTAAAGTAATAGTAGTAGTAAAGTAGTAGTAGTAGCAGTAGTGACTCATCCAGTTCCGGTGACAAAGAACTGGGGGGAGCGGTATTCTACACAAACCCAGTAGAATACCGTAGAGGAGTACAAAATGTAGTCCTTTGTCTTCGAAAAGAAAAAGTAGAATATAGAGATAATTTTGTACATGTTACGGCTAAAGGACGGAGGCCAGATAGTCCACGAAAGTTCGTGGTACTATTTTCATAAAGGCAGTAATTTTATTTACTTTCATCGTCGAATATAATCGAAAACGCACATTGAAAATCTAAGAATGTGATTAAGGACTCTAAACAGACTAAGAACTTACCCTACTGATATCTTTGTAAATTCCTAGAGAATAAAAATTTATAGTATTTATTATCTTTGCTACTGTTTCTCATTACAAAATGCAGTTGTAAATCTCAATTGAAATATAAATATTATATACACACACATACTACTCATTGTTTGTATTGAAACTCGTGAAATTAATTCATATATTCCATGAATTTCTTATCATGTAAATTAAGTTTGTCATTACCACAATTTGTCTTAATATTAAAATTCTTTCACAGAGTATATCTCCCCTTTTAGAACAGATTTACACTGAGGACATGACATTACATTATTTGGTACAGATGCAGCTATAAGAGAATCACAAACTTCTACGTAAACATTCAATTTTTTGTACAAACTATGTCCATACCGTTTAGCAACACATTTTCACTCTGTTGCACTATAAGAAACCCAATAGGTACAGGTGAAGTTATGGGGATCCACTGAAGATACTTACATAAAAATTTCTGTTTAAAAAAAAAATTATATTTTCTACACTTTTAATAACACATAACACAATAATTCAGAAGCTATCCTTAAATGCACGAACCAATTGAAGCCGTGACTTCCACAACCGCACAAGTCCAGCTGAAGAGATATTGCGAAAAGCAATAAAAACTGAATATTTGTTGGAAATGTAAACTTGGAAATAAGACTTTTTTTTTCATACTTACACTTTGCAGAATAACAAATGTCACTATGTATGAAAAAGAAAGTCTGATTTCCAATTTCACATTTCCAACAAATTTTCAGTCTTTTATTTGCTTTTCTCAATATCTCTTCAGCTGGACTTGTGCTGTTATGGGAGTCACGGTTTCAATTTGCATTTACTCTAGTTCTGAGCACGGAAAACTGTGGCCACATTCGTACAGGAATGGTTAGTGATGATGCGGACAACAAAAGAATATTTATGTTATTACATGTATTGGTCTGTTTTTCTTCTAATTTTCCTTTTATCTGACTTTTCTGGACATTTATTAATTCTTTTTATCAAAATCTCCATTCCATGAGTTTTTCCTTGTCATGGCAGTCTCATATAGTAAATGATAGAGTCTCTGGATTTTCTTTCACTACAAGAAATTAACATGTGGAAAGCAGGTCGTGACCACAGATGTTGACATTTTAAATACCGAACTTACCTTCCCCTTTGTTAATCATCTTACATAAACTACTTACAAGATAATCTTCACTGAATCTTTATATGTAGAATGTCCCAACTTTCCTTCATGCAAAACTCAACACAATCACATACGTTACACAATCCTGCATCACTATTTTGTGTATTAACATAAAGCAGTCTTTGGTATCATCTAGAGGTAAATAAGTATTTTTACCTTCAAACAGGAAATTTAATAAATTAACGAATGTCATTGTTTTAGCGCAATTGTGAGTTTTTTTTATTCCAAATGCGCATATTTTTTAATGGTATAGCGGTGGACTTCTTGGTGATAATGCAATAATTTCGACGGTGAAACGTGATGTCCTACGTGTCAAATGATTCTCCATTTTCTTGTGCATAAATGAATAATGCGTTTCGCCCTAAAAGTAATTCAATGATTATTCTTAACTTATTAATAAACTTTCTGTTCCGTGACACACTCATCTTCATTCATATCTTTATCTCCGTAGCCCCAAACGGGATGTGTTCCATCCCCAGTCCGTAGTACTTTCCGCTTTATTACTTCTTGAGACACTGTTTTGAAGTCATAGGCCAAACCGAGTTTGGCGCATAGATTGAGGAAGACCGTGGTAGGGTTGTTCTTGACGACTCCGAATTCAGAGGCCCTATAGTCCCAGGGAAACACGTGGTGGTAGTTATGCCAACCTTCACCTAGTGTGAAGAGAGATAGCTTCTTGTTTTCTGTGGGGCCAATATATCTGTAAAGAAAAAATAAATTGAGATTATTTTCAAAATGATATTGTTAGGGAAACAGCGAAATAGTTTCTGCTCCAAAAATACTACCTAAGAAAAACTACACGTTTTGTACAGAGTGATCACAAAGTTTCGTTACCCCTATATTTTACATAGATGTTAATGAATTATTGTTTTTTATCGTTGCACGTGCTGATATATATCTAAATCATGGGTGATAAATTCACTTACACCATGGAGAAAAGGATCGTAATGAACACGTGGGCTCACGAACGACCCCTTACAGGAAAATCAATAAGACATAATCAGCATGATTTCACTGTAAAGTTTCGTAAACCTTCCCCGCCAAAGCCAACAATTTTCGGGTGGGAGAAAAAGTTCTTTGCAACTGGTTGCATAGAAGATAAGCCTCGGTCAGGACTACCACCAACATGACTGGAAACGCATATGGAGACTGCAGCGTCTGTCGAACGTTCGCAAAAAAGAAGAAAAAAAATTCATAAGTGTCACAAGAATTGGGTCTCATACTTGACATTACAAAAACACATGAAGAAGGATTTGCAGTTAAAGACATTTAAATCTTCGTTCGTAAACGAATTGAATAATAATGGCGCTCAAGAACGTCAGCAGGCTTGTGAACGAATGCTCGATATCTTTACAACTATTACTTCAACGGAGAAAGTGTTTTTCTCGAACCAATGTGCAATAGACGTGGACACGCGATAAGGGGTAATGGGATTTTCTGATCACCCTGTAGAACATGGATCTGAAGGGACTTCGTCTCAGAATTCTATCCATCTCAAATCTTTTAATAAATAAACCTCGGAGTTGATAATGTTCACACCTTATGTATAAAGCACGTAATTCTTTCTATAGCTTTTAAGTTGAAAAAGAAAACTAATATATACATATATAATCTGATGTGAGGTATTTTTTGTTATTTTTGGGTGTTTGAAATCAATTTAGCTATAATTCAAATTCAAGATAAACTCATTTTAGGGTTTGAACAATTTTCATAAAATGGAGCTGACAGAGAGCTTTTTGGAACTGAAAAAAGAGATCTTGTTCTCGACTTTGGGAAGACAACTTTCGTGAAATAAAGTTGTCTTCGAGATATAATCAGGCCCGTATTTAGGTAAGTGCTATTCTGTGCTCGAGCACAGGGCAGCAGAATTTAGAAGGCGGCATTAAAAAAAAAAAAAAAAAAGATTGACAGTAAAGTAATATTTAAAACTAGCAACCCGCATAGTCCTACTCAAGCGCGAGAAAATATGTTAATGTCTTTAATTCGCTCTAATTACAGTAGTTACTAATTAGCTAGCTTATCTCATTATTTTTAAAGTCTTCCTCTCCCACCCCTACCAAAAGGGGTGAAGATGAACTTTAACATCATGAAAACTGATATTGTTATACTCAGCGACCTCGGAAACTATGAATTCAACACTAATAGCTATCGTTTTCGATTACTTTTAAAATCTCGCCCCTGCCCTGGGCATTGAGGTTGAATTGAATTAAAACTGTCACTATTCATCTCAGTGACCCAAAAGAATATGAAATCAACTCTAATATTGGTCTTCTTTTATTTGAGTAACCTAAAAACACTAGAAAACGCATACAGAAGAAAAACAATTTATTGGTAAATACTTTGAGAAAAGATTGTTTTTTATTCGAGTAACCTAAAACGTGAGAAAACACATACCGTATATGAGAAAAACTTTTTTTTTCTTCAAATATTTTGGACAGTTTTTAAGATTATTTAAGTAACCTAAAACATATAAGAGAAGAAACCGCATACACAGGAGAAAATAGTTCCTTTGCAAATACTTTGGGAGTATTATTATTATTATTATTATTATTATTATTATTATTATTATTATTATTATTATTATTATTATTATTATTATTATTATTATTATTATTTGGGTAACTTAACAACGTAGGAAAACGCATACAGGAGAAAAACAAATTTCTAGAAATACTTTGGGAAGTTTTAAAAATTATTCAACTAATGTAAAACATGAGAAAAGAAAATACATACAGGAGAAAAAGTTTATTTGCGAATACTTTGGAAGTAGTTTCTTTTATTCGTTCGAGTAGCTTAAACATATGAAAGAATCCACGCTCATTATGTAAACTAATATATTTCTTTACATATAAAGTTTTATAAAAGCTTTTTACTAAACACCTATAATCTTTAATTATATGATAACTTCAAAATAAACAACGTCAGAAACACTCCCTACAATTACAATATTTACTATTACTATTACAATAATAAGAGTAAATATTTAAGAAATTCAATCATAATTCAAGTGAAATTATGAAATTTAAAAATTACATTAACTGTTGATTATGAATTAATAAATAGAGTGCATTTTCTCCGGACAGTAAATTAAAACCTACATGAATAAATTACATGCCAGTATTGAGAGAATGTGTCCCTAATGGATTAGTGGTTACGCTCGTTGCCTTGTAATCAAGAGGTCCCAGGTTCGATTCCCGTTGGGGATACAAGTAGTTCAGATCCCAAGTTAAGCTGTAGGTCCTGTCCTTAGTACGTCCATGGGAGGCAATGGGAAACTACCATGGGCACTCGTTGTCGAGGAACCTTCGGACCAAACACCCACCTTCGTGCAGAACACCACATCATAATCATCATTGATAGAATTAGGCCATTTAAAATTACGTTTATCACTTTTGTAACTTGTAATACCTAAACTGCTATTCAAGAACAGCTGGTATGTTTGCAAAATCGCGACTTCTTTCCTTGTTTGAGATATAAGTATGTGGCGGGGGACGGCAAATTATTTTGAGCACAGGGGCGCATAATATATAAATACGGGCCTGGATATAATATACAAATAAAATTATAAAGTGTAGAATTATATATGATTGGGAGTAGTAATGAAAATAAAAATATATGTTCTTCATTCTTTTTCCAGATGTGAGAAACGACTAGCAGACTGCCCATTCAGAAAAAGCTTTTTTAAAAAAAAGAGAAAAAAAAGAAAGAAAGAAAGAAAAGTGAAAATGCTGTGAGACTTGAAGTGTGACAATCTGTTGTGCAAATGTAACAGTACAGCAGAGGAAAAATTTCCGACTAAACTTTTGCCACTTCACTTTTCTTTTTCGTCTTCTTCTTTTCATGTTAATTGTTTAAATACGAGGAGTGGCCGAAAAGTAAGATTACAAAGCCTGCAGTAAAATTTGTATGTACTATTTCATACAACCAATACAGCCAACAGATAGTACTTAAATTAGGTTACTTTTCGACATAGTCTCCATGTCGGTTGAGGTAATTGTCGCATCGTGACATGAATTTAAAGATTCCCTCCTGGTAAAAATCCTGTCTTTGCGTGTTCAGCCACGTTATCACAGAGTGTTTCACCTGTTAGTCTGATGCAAAGCGACGGTCTCCTAGATGCTCCTTGAAGCGCAGGAACATGTGGAAGTCGCTTGGAGCGAGGTTCGGGCTGTAGGGAGGGTGGTTGATGATGTCCTAGCAAAACTGCTTCAGTAATGTTTTCTTAACCAGCCGCAAACTTTCGGCACCATTCTGAGACATACTGAGAAGACATTACAGTCTCTCCGTAAGCCTTTTACCAGCTGCCGGTGAATTTCAACCGCGATTACATGTTTCGCCCACGGAAATCGAATAACTGAGCGGACATCTTCGCAAGACCACTTTTCGAAATGAGTCGCCATTTCTGTTTACCTCAACTAGCACCGTATAGGTGGCGGATAACTGAAGCTCTGCAGAGTTGCCAACTCGATGTATTAAAATTACTGCACACTTCTCATTCCTATATAACAGACTAAAGTCCAGAAATATTGGTCCTGTAACCTTAGTTTCTGAACCTCCCTCGTAATTAAGTAATAGTTACTAATTTAGTATTATTTGATATTTTTATTATAACAGACATGAAACTTATAATTATCTTAACCGCAATTACTGATTAAACTTATATTAGTAGTACAAGGACTGGATAAAAGGTATTGACAACATTGTTATAATTCACACCTGGTTTTATGAACAGATATACAGTAATATTATTCGCGCCTGGTTACTTCTATAATACACGCATATCTAAGATTGAGTATCACTGTAGTATCGTGTGCAGTGTCAGTTCGGTAAGAAAATCCTAGAGTTTGATCCTCTCGTTCACAGGAGTGTTGTTTTTCATCTTGTAACAAATTCGCGTCTCCTCACTACATCACAAACACCTTTAATTGTTGGTGTGATTTGCCAACGTCGTCATATGGTGTTAACGTCCGATGCCACTAATATCTTTAGTATGGAAGTACCTAGTATTTTTCAAAACATCGCCATGCTGTGTTAGTGTATAGTAGGCCTACTTGTGGATATTATTACCACTTTGCTGTATTGATTCTTATGTTATTATATTGTAAAACTTTGTCTCATATAGGTTTTGTGGGTAGAGCATTTAATAAAAAGAGCGTCCGGAATCGACTCCCACTACTAGTTTTATTATAAAAGATTCCACTATAAAAGTATTTTCACAAAATACAGTAAAAATTAATCTCTCTAGAATCAAAGGTTAGTTATAGGTGGTCTTTGACCGTAAGGTCGCAGACAGGATCTCCAACAGAGCCCCGTAGCAGGCTAAGCCAGGAGATAGGATAGGCGTAGTCCCGTAGCAGACTGGAGGCCTGGGGTTAGGTTGCTCCAAGAGTCCCGTAGCAGACTAAAGGAGGGTCACCAGAAAACTGGTATCGAGTTGCCTTCGTCCATCCAATTTATAGGGTCCTTTGGGTGGCGGTGGCGCTGCTGCTCCGATGTCGTCTTCTGCTCCGTGGGAGGGGCCAGAAGCCGTCGTCTGCATGTGATTATAGGTCCCTCTGGTGGGAGATCCTCTTGCCAAACCACGTGGTGATGTTTGTAAACACTGATGCGTGGAATTGTTTGTTTACAACATCACATAGGATATTACAATATTGTGATTGTATATCCTCACTACACCAGTACAGTGAGGGACAACATCTATTTATAGATTGAAGTACTAAAGCGGACTAACTATCTCTGCAACCCGATAGTGTTTAATTTTTAATATTTCTTGAGTTATGCACCTTGGAGAAGAACTTTATTGAGACCGCTAATGATGCGATTTACTCAACTACTGTAATCGATTTTTATCGCTGTACGCCTTACAAAGTTTTCAAGACAGTCTTCCGTCATTCTTCTTACTCTGGTTGAATTTCATACTTTGGTAATATACTCACTCTAGGTATATATAAATATAACCGGAATTCCTCTACTCACTCGTACTAATTACACCATCATAAATTATCTCAAACAATTCAAGATAAAAGTACACTAACAGATTAAATCTATTAAAATATAATTACCGAATCAAATAAATTATAACAAAATTACAAATACTAGGTACCGCTAAGCTCACGTATTTGACAAACAAAATTATATTATAAATAATAAAATAGTAAAGAAATAATCCCCCTTACTGTTACTTATGAACAACTCCTAATAGATTTTAAACGTAGACTACTAGTATCCTAATCATAGATGAATTAAATTAAATTCTTGCACAACCAGATATAACAGAAACCGAAAGACATTTCACCACTAAAACAAAATTAATAAAGGTAAAGTAAACCAAAAAAGTTCTATCGCTTTTTGTGGAGGACTGTGTTCAATTGACCCTCACACTGTGAGTTGAATGCGAATGAAGATAAGGCGAAGGTCAGTTGTTAGTGTTGATATGTCCAACATACTACCTGGTTGTGGCAGTTCAGTTACACCTTGAACTTGTTAAGGACAGAGTGAACATGAGACCTCCACAGAGTTTCATAAGGGCATGTATGCTGTACGAGTTCAAACTGGGCTCAAAAGCCGCTGCAGTGGGGCGAAATATATGCCAGGCTTTTGGTAATGATGTCGTGACGTCGTGACTACGCGGACAGTGCAGGACAATGACAAAATACTCGAAGACGCACTACGTGCCGGAAGACTAACACATGTACAAAATGAACATCTTCAGGCAGTAATTGAGGCGAACAGTGGCTAGACATGTGAGGAACTGAGACTACAATTCAGTGTGAGTGGAGAAACCATTCAACAGCACCTCTATCAACTTGGGAAGCACTACAAGTTGGATCGATGGGTCCCACATGATTTGACTCTGGGCCAGAAGGCAACGCGAGCAGACACCTGAGGAAGGAGCCATTTGCTGTCTCGTCTGAGGAAGGAGCCATTTCTGGACATGGTGTTGAAATGTGATGAGACTTGGGTCCTATAAGTTCCATGGTGTCGTCATGATTGGTTAATATCCTGGCTTCAAAATAACCGAAACTAGCACCGCACCAGAAGATCCTCCTGTGTGTTTGGTGGACTGCTCGTGGCATCGTGCATCGGGAACTGCTAGCAGCTGGTCAGAGCATCAATGCAACTGTGTATTGTCAGCAGTTGAGAAGTGTTCAAGAAAAACCCAAAACTCTTTAACCAGCACCTCTGAATCGCAAAGGGCACTGGTGTTAGGATGACCTGGGACACCATTTTATGCCTTGGATGCGAAACAGTATTGCATCCACCTTACTCGTCGGACATTGCACCGTCCGATTATCACCTACTCCATTCCTTGAACAATCACCTTAGAGGACACCAGTTTAAATCCCTAGTATAGGTGCAAAATGCACTTGATACCTTCTTCGCTTCACGGCCCACCAAGTTTTACCGCGATGGAATCCATAGCCTTCCAGAACGTTGGCAGAAGGTCGTCGATGCTAATAAGGACTATTTTTGATCTTCCAGGTTCGTCGTGGGTGACACATCGATGTTCGAAATTGGTGGGTGAAAAAGCAACAGAACTTTCTTGGTTACTTTTATAATATGCCACCTATAATATCATATTATCTTGGCTCTTTCCGTTTTGGTAAATAATTATATAATTATATTATTTAGTGTTTCTTGAAACAAAGGTATAACATTACATGTCTTCTTAAAAAATAACTTTCATTATTGTTTAAACATTGCCTTACGGTACTAATTAACCATTATTTAACAAATTAACTCTATATACCATACTTTAACACTAACTCAAGTTGATTCACCTAAACATAAATATAATAATAATAATAATAATATGTGCATAATTTCTAATGAAGGTAATCTGAATAACACAGAAACCCCTTTGATGTAAGCAAATAGCTCAACTAATAACTTATATTTTGTTGTACTCAAACTAGGCACACTTTCTGGTACACTATGTTATGACTCATTTCACTTAAACAAATGAGCAACGGGCTATGTGTACATATCCTAGAGCCTTACTTATATAACTCAACATTTCATTCAAATCCACTTTCTTTAAATTATTTCATATTAAAATTCTTTTTAAACACCTTATTGTAATCCATCTCCATTTTGTGATAAGCTGCATCTTGACCTGAGGTTCATCCTAACAAAGGACATTGAAGGTATCCAGTTTCTCCTTCACTACTAACACTATCGACCGTCTCTACCAGTATATTGCCCTAAATCTTTGAGCCTGTTCTTGTCTTGGAATTGTTCAGTACATTCTCAGTTTCTACATTGTATTCGACCTTTTTCATTGGCCCTGTAAACACTAGATCTCCTTTATTATGCGCATCCAGTTATAACTTGTAATTGTGTATTAACCTATGACCAGCAACCACTTTATGTAAACCTCTATCCTTTCCTCGAAACCTGAAAATTATCTTAGTGAATTTTTTAATATCATCTGGCTTCCAAAAACAAATATCTCAAATAAATCTTTTTTAGACTTCTAATCCTTTTGTGTCTCGTACATCAGTTACGACTATCAGACTTCCCTATAAAACTCGCAAACTCTTTTGCTACATTGACTATCTTGCCTAATGGTCCCTCATTATCGTAGTTCTAAGGCATGGGAAGTTGTGGTTCGTATAAGGGAATCGTTAACAGTATTAACAGTCACTATTGCATAGACGGGAATTCCTTAAAGATGCTTGAAAGAATAAGCCTAAACTAACGGCGTGACAAACTTCTTGGCGTTTGAAGGCGGCGCTCGAAGTTCCCTTTAAATGCTGCTAGGCTAGCAAATGAGAGGCCAGCGGTATTGCAACGTTTATTTTGTAACATCCATATTTATCTTCTGCCACCTGATCGCGCTGTAGTTCGTCTGCTTAGCCATAGCCACACCCCTTAGCTTTCGGCAACATCGCGTCAGAGCTTGCGTTTTATTCGTTTAGCTGAAATGTCAAGATGTTTGTCACAGGCTTGCAAAGACTCGTACGCTAAACATCACAATGGAGCTCATTATATTGGTTGGTGGGGTGGGAATGGAAAGAGAAAAGAACGCCACGTTATATGGTCAGTCGTAATGGAGCATTGGAGCACAGAACATCGTGTTATCTCAGTTTGTACATGGTGGTGCGGAGCCAGCTGACACATTTCAAAGTTGAATATTACGCAGGTGTGATAGGTTGGAGTGGGTTACGGGTGGAGATTGGAAAAGAATAAGATGTCATTTTATAATAATACCATAACAGTTACCATGAACATCAATAGAACGTTGAACAATGTGTTTTCTATGTTCGTGTTAATTACGAAAAAATGTCAGTCATTAAAGTGCAGCTATTGTTCGATATTTCATTGTTACCTAACATTACGCTAAAGGTCCATTGTAACTGTTGCAATGTTCTTACGAAATGGCATCCTATCCACTTTCCATCCCCCAGCTGTAACCCACTTGAAGCTAAAGCGCCTGCGCAATATTCACATTTTGAAATGTGTTAGTTGGCTCCGCGCCACTCTGTACGAACTGAGTCAGATAACACAATGTTCTGCACTCCAATGCTACATTGCGACTGACCATATAACGTGGCGTTCTTTCCTCTTTTCGTTCCTACCTTGCCAACCAATATGTTATTACGCCTGCGCAATATTCAAATTTGAAATGTGTCAGTCGGCTTCGCGCCACCCTGTAGAAAGACCTCGAACAACGCTATTGCCGAATTAAGTTAAGAATGCAAGGTATTCATACATTTAGGTACTTAGGTAACATGTGGTACAAAACACGGAAAATATACGTCAATATCTTATCAGAGTAAGAGAAAAAGTGAACATAGTTGCAATACGTACTTGTCATAAGGCTTGTTTCCCCACAAATGTGCAGCGCTGTTGACAGAGAAGGCAAAGTTGATGACAAACACAAATCGGAGGATAAAAGGGCATAAAAATGCCTGGAGAAGGCCTTCATCCCATAGCCATATGGGAACTCCAACTGGGATGAGGAACCACGTCACAAAACCCAATGGAATGAAATAACTGTAAAATAATAGAATAATACTTAGTAATCAATGTAAACTGAACATGGATTTTATCCTACATGCGGAGATACATTACAAACTCCAATTTCGGGAGTTTAGAGCATAACAGAATCAATTTCTTCAATAAAGGAGAAAGAATGTTTGGTACGTTCGAATACATGGAAAAGTTAGCAGTTTTTAAATATTACAACACTTATTGACAATATTTGGACATGAATCTTTTAGATTCCTTAAGAGGCTTTAGATAGAGATCTTAAAGATGAAGTTAAGTCCAAAATGACCAAAAAAGTGGACTTAATTCCCTCATGCACTGAACACGCCATACCATACATATTACCACGATTACTGTACAGTGGTCTCGCCCTATATCGGGTACAGCAAAGGCAGAGACAGACTTTCTTGTGCCCCAGCTACTCAATATATATATATATATATATATATATATATATGTGTGTGTGTGTGTGTGTGTGTGTGTGTGTGTGTGTGTGTGTTAGCCTCTGATCCTTTCAAGTTCTTCCTTTGTACGAAAACAAAATTTTTGTGAAATTTGAATCAATTTGCTTAATATTTAGAGGTGGTTCAAGCGATTTGAAGTTTATTGCATACTCTGTCGCAGACTACAATGCAAGTTGTACGTGACATACTATCTCGTTATTATAGTTGTTCATTCCATCATGTATAAATTAATGATAAATAATAATATTAAATACTAATACAAGTAACAAACAATATATTATTATAAATTTATAAATATAATGATAAGCATCCTTATATATAGATTGCTTATGTCTGTCTCTGTGTGTGCCCAGAAAGACCAATACTGAAAATTAGTACCTATAGCCAAAAAAATTTACGTCTTATACCACATTGTTTGGAGGGTAACCGAAAAGCAGGGATATTATCGCTTACTATCTACACGCTCCACCTCGCAAGTTTACATATTCTGTTATTTTAAGAAATGCATCAAAAGTGGCTGGTGTGTTTTAATTAATGAAGAACATATTTTTTAAGTTTAGATTTTTCAGTGACCGAACGTTTTGTAAGTATTAATCAGGTTTTAGTAGTGATATTCCAGGAAAATTATTCTTATAGCCATACATTGTAATCATACATTAGTTTACTTTTTAAAGACAACTGAAAAATGCATAGTAGAGGGCCATTCTCAATATGTATATTTATAGTGCAATTTCTGAAGTTGTAACGCGAATAGCGCTGAAGAATGAAATGGCTAGGCGTTCACAGGAGTTTCTAGTCACTCCTGCAGAAGTGATAGAGGGTAGTAAATTACCTTTAGTATCTTGCCCACTTTCTGTTGTCATAGTTTTTTTTTTTTTTTTTCAAAGAAATGATCCAAATGGTAGCACCAAAGACAGTGGAGCCAGTGGAAGACTTCTGGTTCCGTTCTAGGATACCTGTCAAGCATCACCAAGATTCGATAAAGAAGTTGAGCTTTTTTTTTTCCTTCCAGTGGAAAGGACTAAAGGTTGGTTTAAAGGGACAAGTTTTGTCGATAGATGGCAGTACAATCTTCGTATCTCTTCCATGTATTTTTTACCTTTCACAAAAATTTACAATTTCTTTTACAAATTTCAACGTAGAGACTTCAAATTTTTAGAGAAGGGACTTCATAACCTATTAAAAGGAACAATCCCTGCCGATTTTTTATTTAGAATTTTCTTCATTTTTGAAACAGTTTCATTGTTAAAGATTTGGATATCCATTTGAACAATCAAGCCATTTCAACAATGAGGAAAATTCTAAATGAAAAATCGGCACGGATTGTTCCCTTTAATAGGTTATGAAGTTCCTTCTCTAAAAATTTGAAGTCTCTACGTTGAAATTTGTAAAAGAAATTGTAAATTTTCATGAAAGGAAAAAATACATGGGAGAGATACGAAGACTGTAGTGACATCTATCGGCAAAACTTGTCCCTTTACACTAACCTTCAGGAAAATAAGAACCGACACGGACGCAGACTCAAGAAGCCAATAAAGCCACACTCTCAGCATTGATTGTGGAACTTTTTTGGCATCGCACATTCAATTGTCATATATATGATGGATAATGAAGAAGAATATGTTGTTCTCTAATAATTCAGTAGAGACTAATAGTAGAGACTATTCGAAACGTTTGCAGTTACATTGATTTACTGTGAATAATTAACTGTGTGAAACATATGGAATACTTGAACAATTAACATTAAGCTTTTGCATAACAAAACTTTAACATTGTTTTGAGCCACCTCTAAATATTAAAATTCTTACATGATATTTTGCAATATTATTTCTATATGAAAAGGAAACTTTTGAAAGGGTCAGAGAGTAATTGCTTTATTTTGAAATTTCTCCTTATGTATAAGGATAACCATATATATATAATGTACAGTCACCAGCAAAAATAATTCCCCCTGTTGGTTTAACTTCATTAGGTTGGATCCAGTACTTCTATTGGTATTTCAAACGCCTGAATAGATGCAACCGAACTTAAACGTAACATTTAAGGATGTTGGTAAACCTTTGGAGCACTGAAATAGGCTTTCGCTGGGCAGTATATGTAGAAACATTTCTCTATTTTAAGATTAATATATATTGTGTGGAGTGTATGTTCTCCAATGAATGCCATATATGAAAGACATTATAACTTGTTAACATAATGTACATAATATATGAAAGACATTATAACTTGTTCACTATTCTGCATATACGAAAAAAAGAGAAAGAAACACTGATCATACATTAGTTAGAAAGTGGTTCAAATAAACTGAAACATCAAATCTGAAACAATTCAAGGAAATAACTTTGTATGTCATTATCTCTATTCATGGTCTTACTCCAGTTCCACGTCATTCCAGCATCTGTTTCCTTCCTTGCGTGAGATTTTACTTATCACACTCAGTACGGATTAAAACTGAACTTGGAACATATTAAAAAGTTCAGACCTGTCAGGATTCTTACCTGGATCTTATGTAGGGAAATCCAACACAGTAACTCCTAAAATACACCGAGACTTACTTGAGATTAACAAAAATGGTTACACACAGGGCTCGAAGTACATGATATGGCATAAAAATATATATGTCAAACCTGTCCGTAATAGGGCACACACACATGTCGTAATGATATTAAACACACTGCCAACAACGTGAATAATACTGTCACTAAACACACTGCAAGAAGACGCTAGAAATATTAATTTTAGTGGAAATATTGCTAGTTTAGTCACTAGACAACATTTAAAAGGTGCTAAAATTCTATTCTAACAATGATAAATGAACCAATTGTTTTTGATAAAAATATCCTTAAAAATTTCTAGATCAAGCGACAAAGTGCTACATTGGTAACACTGATAACAAGAGACAAACCATAACCGCCTCACGTTTCCGCACATGTGTATAAATTGTTGACGTACAAGTATATCATCTCAAACACTGCCCCAGTGATCAAAACATAACATACTAATCCGTCAAAACTAATGAAAACAAGGCAGTCGATCATTTTGACATGCTATAGTTGCTCATTTTTTATGTTCATGGCGGACATATCCGTAATGTCGAAAAATCGACATATTTCCTTATGTCCACCATTAGAGGGCAATTCATTTGTACACATTAAAGTATGTCCAAATTTGAAGACATACATTTTTGTGTCGTTTTGAGTTGTTTCGGGCTCTATGTGTACCTTGTGGCAAACATCTCATGTAAGATTATTAATTCAGTTAATTAATTTTCTGTATCAAATTTGATTGTTAAGGTAACTATTATTGCAATTCTATTATTATTGACGATCATTCCAATTCCCATCAATTTAAAAATTCAACCTGTTTAATATCAATATTGTGACGTAAAAGAAGATGTGGCTTATGCAAGAAATACGTTTCTACATTACAAGATATGTAACATCCAATTATTTAAAAGTCTGTCGTATCTGACTGTAAACAAAACCTAGTATGCAACAGAAAAACCACAGTACACAAAGTCAAAAGCAGATTTGAAATAGCATAAGAAATATTTGACCGATTTGGATGAATAGCTTGTTAGTCTTATGTTCATGTTTTCAAATTTGGAGTAGATAAAGTTCATCTTTTTTATTGTGTTATCCGGTGGTGCTATTCTAACTTTTTAACAACTTGCTCTGTATATCTTGTATCTAAATATATAGGTATAATATATAAATAGATAGGTATAATTCTCTTCTAACATGTAGAGACGTATAAAGCATACTAATATAAGGTGTTATGACGAAAACATCTTGGAAACGAATCGTTGAAGATAAATGGTTGTCAAAAGTATTGCAAAGACTTTATCCAGCGCAATGGATAGACAGTTGTTGATAATGTTTTGTATGCCTTTTAAATATAAATAATCCTCACCACTTCACTCATATAATACCAGTTCTCATTCTTAATAAGATCTGAGCATTTGAGATTAAGGAATAAACGCCTATACCTTTTCTGAGAGATCGTATGTTTAACCTTGTAGCTGTAACAATTTCTAAGAACAAAGACACTTAAAATAAAAGTTTCCATTTCCCGCCCTCCATTAATCATCTGGTATGTACAGAGCAAAGTAACTTTCTTCAAAGAAATTAATTGTTTTCGGCTGTGAAACGTTTGTATTCTAAAAGCTCTTCTTTCCAGCTGAAATTTGCAGTACATACACTTGCTATGCTAATAAAAGTACAAGAGATATAGAAATGTTATCTGTATAGTTTATTTTCGATTTCCGAAAATTGATTCTCCTATGTGAAGTTGGCACCACTCATGTTTTTGGTATAAATAGTTTATAAATGGTGAACAAACGAAAATTTTATGAGAACAATCATGAACAAACAATAAATAAATAATCTGCATGGTTTATTTTCTATTTCCGAACTTAGGTTCTGCCAGGTTCATGCACTTAAGTCTAATTTGTTTGACTTATTTCTTTCGCTCTTGGCTAGGTTATAGTTGTGTGTGTGTTTATGTGTGGGTATCCGTATAACGGGTTCTGCGAACTAGAAATATTTTAACAACCGGTTCTACCGAACCAGTGCGAACCGGCTGAATACCACCACTGGTGTTATCGTAACTAAACCCAGAGACTGAGAGCATTTCTTTGCGTAACTCTTTGGTAACTCACTTCCTTTCAAATTCGATTAGAAAACAACACTATATAAATTATAAATATAAAATGTCATAGCTGAAAATAAGGTATTAAGTACGTTCACTATTCTATTATTATCCACTCAAACGCGGGAGACCACGATTCAATTCTCGGTGAAGCCCATGTGCTTCCAACAATGGAATGAACGTTTGGACAAGTGCGTTAGTACTAATAGCGAGTACATTTAGGATTATTAAAATTGTATTTGAAAAAAAAATTACATTAAAAAAAGTAAAGTCCATACTTTTTATCAGGAAATTCTGGTTAGTTTTGGGTCCCGCTATTTAGTATACAAGAAAGCATGCAAACAAGAAATATTTGTGAAAACAATTACCAAGGAAGTAGGGTAATGAAACAGGAGTAATTGTAAGGTATATCAACGTAGCCATAAGTAATAAAGAAAATAATGTTAGAAACAGGTTCATGTTCCTGCCATGAGGTCGAGACCATCAGCAGAACATTAGCCAACGGTAAATTTAACGGTGGAAATCCATATCACATTTTTACTATTGATACAGAGCTATATAACTGTAGGATGTTGAAAGTTACATACAGCGCCGTTAGATGGCAGTATATATCTTCAGCATTTGACATCTACCGGACGAAATTTAAACTTCTACGTAGGATCCTCTTTACTGTTCCTAGCAGAGCTTATTTATCTTTAAATTTGCCTAATGAGACTGCCTTTACGAACACGTGCATTTCTCTTTGCTCTTATTGTCTGTTCGTCTGATTTACTGAGAATGTGAAAACTGTACTATGACGCTACTAACTAACTCTATGGCCTATGGAACCAGAAGATTCAATGCCGCATGTACGAAAGCTCTCCACTGACTTCTATCCTTAGCCAACTGGATCCAGTTTCTACTTTGGATTCCTATTTCTGCGAGGTCCATCTTAATATTGTCCTCCCATCTGCGCCTTGGTCTTTCTAATGGTCGTTTTCCGATTGGTCTTCCAGTCAAGACTTTGAAAGCGTTTCTACTTTCTTCCATCCTAGCTATATGACCTGCCCACCTAAGCCTCCTAGATTTGATGACCTTAACAATGTTTGTTAAACCGTATAAATTATGTAGTCCCTCGTTGTGAAGTTTCCGCCGTTCCCCATTCCCGTTCCTCTTGGGTCCGAATATTTGTCTCAGGATCTTGTTCTCAAATACTTTCAGTCTATGTTCTTCCCTCAGAGTAAATGACCATGTTTCGCAACCATACAGAACAGCAGGCATGATTATCGTTTTGTATATTTTAAGCTTCAAATTCCTCGACAGAATTAGCGACGACATGAGATTTTGAACCGAATAGTAGCACGAATTCCCTGCTTTTAGTCGATATTTAGTTTCTTCGTTAATATGGCTCTCGTCCGTTAATATGACTATAACATCACAGAGGATTCAATTAGAAGTAATTAGTATTTTATATAGACCAAGGATGTTAGAAATAGAGGATCTGCCCATATGTATCTTCATCCTATTAAATCGATGAAGCCAAAAAAACAACAGAGCATCGGCGTTCTGATTGGCTACTCTCGTATCTGCCATCGTCTGATTGGCTACTTTCGTTTCCGCCATGATAGTTGGCTCAAAACATTGCGATCTTATTGAGCGGAGTGGGCAGAGTAGGGATGGCGAAACAGTGACGTATGGCTTCAAGATGTTGTTGTAAGGGCAGATCCTCTATTATATAAGATCCTTGATATAGACTAGGGATTACCTTTTCTTTTCTTTTCTTTTTCTTTTTTTTTAGAAATATCATGCAGAAAATATTTTTTTTCAAAAACGGCTCATTTCGCCCGGATCTTCATCACCGTCACTATTTTCAACATCGAGACATAGCTTATCCTTGAGTATATATACAGCTTTAATTCATTAATTGGTTGCTTTGTGAACCTATGTAAACGTCATTACAACCGAAGAGTATTTTTCCGGAAAGAGCTTCTGGCATTCTTTGTTTGATAAACGTAGGAAAGGAAAAATAATTGGCGACCGTTAGTTTTGCTGAGTAATGATGTCTATAGAAGTAATGAAAATTCGTAGAATAATTATCTATTTATTTTAAAACAATAAAAAGATTTTATTAAAAGGTTAACTATGGGTTTTACGAATTATGAAACACTTTGAGATCCTCCTAAATGACTCTTCGCTGCCAGGTGGATAGACAACGTGAGTTTCTCTTTCTTAAAAAAAATGTAAACACAATACTCTTAGGTATGTGAGTTTTTCTTTTTAAGAAAAATTTAAAAAAAGAAAGAAATTTTTTCCAACTAGTTATAATTAGTGGTAACTGCACAGTACGATACAGTATACATTACGCATGGGAGAAAGGGTATGACTCATGTGCTTCACAGAGTTTAAAAACTAAGAATAAATACACGTTTTCCTCTCTTATATATATTAAGTTATGGAGAAAACAATTATGTATAGTCAGGACCGGATCCAGGATTTTCTGAGGGGGGTGCACCATTAACTATTAGTACATTTGAATCAAATTTATTTTTTTTAAATGTCTTTAGGCATCTGTGATGTGCATGAGGAACTGACTTAAACTATTGTGTTTAGAAAAACCGCTTTCTTTTCAGCCCGAAACGGAAACATGACATGAAATTTTAGGAAAGTTGCTATTTCCACTGCCAGTTGCTCACTTTAGATAGTGTATATTCAAAACGGATGGGGAGGGATGCACGTGCTCCGATGCACCCCACTAAATCCGACCCTGTGTATAGTTTAAACTGCGATTCCTTTAACAAAAGTTTAACAGAACATCGATGTCCGTAACGAAGCATAGATTTTAGTAATTAGTGCATTTAGGACCAAGACAATTTTGCGTCCCTCTCCACCTTTCTTATACAGGGTGTTTCAAAACAACACCGACAACGTTTGAGGGATGACTCCTTACACCAAGATAAGACAAAAAGTATAGACCAACCTGACTGCAAAGATGTTTCCTGGAGCTATGATAAGCCAAAAATTTATCGGAAAAAATGCAAAAACAGTCATAACTCAAGAACAAAATGCCGGATAGAAGTCGGGTAAAAGAGAAAGTCTATTGCTTTTAGCCGTAGATTCTAATAATGCATAATTCGATAAGATGCAGCGGCGGCACAAGGGTGATCCCAAAAGAAACTGAAGAATTCCTGCTGTATTTTATCAAAAGTTGACTGAGGAAAATTGACCAGAATTAAGTACATTACGTCAACGAACCAAAATCGTGCTACATTGTTCAAGTTAGAAGAACACTCTATCAACATCACACAAGGAAATGGCAATCAATAACACTACCCAGCATTAAAAAAAAAAAAAAAAAAAAAAAAAAAAAAAAACCTGCGACAAGAGATATGATACGTGATTTTAACTAATTTGAGGTCGCTGAATATGAATCTGTCGTCCGCTTCTACGTATTACACCAGATTTTCTCGTAATAGATACACCAAAAAATATATTGCATATTATAGTAAAAAGTACTGACTAAATATAAGTTTGGAAACATTTACACAAAGAACCAAAATGATATGTTTATACAGTCCCTGACATGTGTATTCCATGTTGTGAATGTGGGCCAGATAAAATTAAGTTTCATCTATTAGAATTGCCAATACGTACAGTCGAACCCTAGTAACTGGGAATATATGTGACATTCGTGATTCCTGTGGTCTAGTAACGAAGTCCAAGCAAAGAATTTACCAAAAAGCTAATTTATATGTAAAATAACACCTTAGCAAAAGAGCAAATTTGTAGTCATGCTAATTTGAACAGTCCTAGTTGTCCCCTTGGAATTTTTTTTTTTTTCATTCGCTCAGCCGCGTTACTGTCAGCCGGTGCCTTGAGCATTCAAAACCGGCGAAGTATCATCATTGCGAATGATTTCTCTTTTGGGTTTATTTATTTCATAATTTTGAAGAAGGAAAGGGAAGGGGAAAAGGGAATGATCGCTTGGCTGCCCAGCACCTGATTGTTGTATCTTTGCCATCTCTTTCTAAACACCAACAGTAGTCTGCCATCATGGATACAGCCCAACCCCCTGCTATCTTCTTTCTGCTTCCTTGATGTCTTGGTGAAACCTCTCTTCCATCTCTTCACTAACAACCCCAAGACTTTTCGGAAAGTAATCGAGATGAGAATGAAGGAAGTGCAGTTTCAGGCTCACTTTACATCCCAAATCTTTCATGTGATCCAACATCGTTTTCACTATTGTTTCATACTGCTTATCCTTGACATTTCCTAGGAACTTTGTCCTGACTTCCCTCATTGAATTCCATGCAGCATACTCTACGGCATTCATCGTCTCTTCAAAGTTTCGGTCTTTCAGAAGTTTCCTAAATTTATGGTTCATCAAAAATGCCTTCCTTGACCTTTGCGCCCGATAAATGTGGAAACTTGTTTGCAATGTATTGAAAACATAT
This sequence comes from Thermobia domestica, assembly GCF_964235325.1. NCBI lineage: Eukaryota > Metazoa > Arthropoda > Insecta > Zygentoma > Lepismatidae > Thermobia > Thermobia domestica. Next base: position 267,671,830 of record NC_137463.1, read on the forward strand.
ATCTTTGTCCAAGGCCTTCAGAAACTGCTTTATGATTCCCAGTTTGATGTAAAGTGATGGCAGAATGTGTTTGTGTGGTCACCTAAGGCAACATTTGTAACATTTTTCACATCTGGTATTAACACGTGCCTCTCCATCCAGGCAGGTGTAGACCAGTGTTTGTTCCTAACCGTGCTGTCCCATTCACATAAATAACAAGGAAATTTACTGTAAACCAGGTTGGGTAAGTTTAATTTGTGCGGGTACTACGAACTACAGAAACGCTGGATCTAGCAGGTGAAAAGCTAAATTGTCAACACTGCATTTCAGATGGTAAAAATTCTAAAAATAGACTCATACCGGACGAATTCAATGGATGGAGTAAATGTGGTGAACGGGTGTTGGATTGACAAACATGCACAATAATAATAAAGCAAACCGTGGCCATACTAGTAACTGGCGATTCGCTGTTATTGCAAAGTAGTACTTATACCCGCAATGACAAGTTTGGGGAGAGTAAATGGTTATTATTACGAAAACTAGAAGTGATACAAGAAAACTGATTACATTTCTGAAATTAGGAGACCTTAGTTAGTTTAAAAGCACTTATCAGATGCGTTGCCACAAAAATCATTCTGTGGGTAATGTAATATGCAAACATGTTTACACACACAAAAAACACAACTAGCAAACGTAAGATCACTTTGATCTCCGAACTGGGCGCGTGAGCTCTACTTATGACGAAGTTTGTACTTCAAATCCGAGTGAGAACGAGGAGGCTTCTGTGTTGTTTCTTCAGCGTTGCCAAGTTGCGAGATATAAGATTGATCACTTGTAGTGCGTTGGGGTAGCATACGGCATGTCAATTCTGCAATCCACACAAGTGTTGATGCCAAGGCTACAGTGAAAGACTGGCTGCGAGGAGGTTCAGTACCCACCGTAAGCCCAGTGAAAGACTGTGGCTTCAAGGAGATCCAGTACCTACCTTAACCCCAGTGAAAAACTGTGGCTTCGAGGAGGTGCAGCATCCACCCTATAGCCCAGATTTAGCACTGCGAACTTGGCAACAACATTTGTATGGACTGGAAAATTGCCATGCATTACGCGACCCTGACGCAACAACGGGTTCAAATGATTGCCTTCAATGAACTGACAACTAATTAGACAATTTAAACTGACACATTATTTCTTCCGTAGATGTCATTGTGTACACGAATGTCTTATTGCAGTACTTGGCCGGACATGTTTGAAAATACCTTCGCATATGTTTGCTTGGATCACAATAAGTTTGTTACTTAATTTACGACTGTCAATATATTTAACTACTTACTTCTTTTGAAACATGACGAATTTATTTCTCTTCAAATCACTTAAATCCACAACTTTCCCCTTTCTGACAACTTCTGGGTGCTTCTTCATCATTAGCCACCCCACGTGAGAGAACCAGAAGCCCCGCTTAGCGTTGTGAGGGTCGGCGTCTGTCTCACTGAATTTATGATGCACTCGGTGGTCTCTCACCCAGTCAAAAATCGTGTTCTGGAAAAGAACAGAGCGTTTAAATAGGCTGTTAAATCAAACAGAAAATAGTATTACACTTGTGCTACAGTAATTAGATAAAAAGGCATACACAATAATAATAATAATAATAATAATAATAATAATAATAATAATAATAATAATAATAATAATAATAATAATAATAATAATAATAATAATAATAAAACAGTGAAGTAAGTATAATGTTTGGATACCATAGTAGTATCTTCATGCTTTTGTGTCTGACAAAGATACTGTTATTCAACAGTCTATAATCGGATCTGAGAAGAAAAACGAAAACCCGTATGATGTGTAATCCGTTCTATCACTGCTGCATAATGAATGACACAGTATTCCTCTGGAATCTATTCATGATTTTTTTTTTTTTTTTAATGAGTCCAGTCCAAGGCGAATCAAAACTAGTCTCCAAGTTAGTAGTCGTACGCCATATTAAGTGGATAAGCTGCATTTTCTAGGTGTTTCCATTATTTTGGTAACCATCAATAGATCTTACTGAATAAAAGAATTAGATGAACCTGTTTGAGCAGTGGCGTGTGGTGCTGTTGCCGATCGGGAAACACGTCATAAATAGTAATACACTCTTCACATTGTCAAATACAAGGGAATATTAGCATGCGTTTAATATGAGAAATATAATGTTAATGGGTTTCCTCAAAGCTCTGCCGTTTCCTCCCACGCTATCACTCCACGAATTATTTCATAACAATACGTTTTCTTTAGTCTAAATGACCTAATAGGAAGTTAAAGACTTCATTTCATTTCTACATATCCTCAGTCAATACTGCAAATGACCGATTTCCAGTAACATCTGTGAATCATGGAATTCATTTTTCTACTTCTAACAGTATTAAAAGTTGATACGCCCGTTATTTCGTGAAGTAATAGCCAAACAAAGGTAGAACTAAGAAACCCCATGTTCTATTTCGTTAAATAATTCCTCTGCTGTACCGCTGCTTCGGCCATTTTGAATTTTATTCCAAGTTCTAGCAAATGTAATTGTGTTCAACAAATGATTTACAACTTTCTAATCGTATATTACAAATTCAGTAGTTTAATTTAGTTGTTCTTGTTCATTGCCTTGCTAACCTGTCTTTGTCTTCTATTTTCCAATCCCTGATTTTAATTTTGTCTTTTTTTTTAAGGTAAATTATAGACTTTCAGTCAAAAAGCTACGTCATCATCTTTATTTATCCTAGGATCATGGTTTGTACCTCATTCTCTTCACAATCACAACCATTCACATGTCTCCATCTTGTATCTTAGGCGGGAAAATCGCGAAGGGATTTTTTTGTTAAAAATTTCCCTTTATTTTACCTTTTTGCTCCTCTGGAGCTCCCTATTTTAACGCAGAGATCTGGAAAAAATTTGAAAAATACTCAGGGGTGCACTAAGTCTGTGTGCAAAATTGCAACCTTCTAGGTGCAAAAGAGAGCCCGCCAAAAAATAATAAAAATAGGCATAACAAAAATATTTTAAATAATGACGTCATCACACCCTATCTGCCGACGCAGAAATGCATGAAAGCATACATAACGTGTTCTACAATGCTTCCAGGCTTGGAAAAACAAAAAAGAAACCGAAACAGAAAGCTTTATTGGTACTTTTTAAATCGAATAATGAACACACTACTTTAGTCCCTGAAAATAGGCATAAAATTCAAAAGATTCTTGTTCATTGACTTGCTAACATCTGTTTGTCTTCTATGTTCCAATCCCTGATCTGCTTAAGAGTCTTCATCCCGGCGAAATTAAAATACCGCTAATTTTACAGTAATTATGTGATATCTTCAAGTAGATAAAAGATAATCGAAATGTGGAACAAGAGCGCCCTAGACAATATTGTTTTACATGAGAAACCGTTATCACGACTCACTTATTTGCTTTCGATTTCGAGCCATTTTGAAAATCGGCATTTATTTTCGCGTTTCTAAACAGCTGAAAACGGAAAGCCACTAGGTGCCTTGTGATAACGGTACCTCACGCAAAATAATATTGTCTAGGGCGCTCTTGTTCCATATTTCAATTATCTTTTATCTATTTGAAGATATCACACAATTACTGTAAAATTAGCGGTATTTTAATTTCGCCGGGATGAAGACTCTTAAGAAAACTTCCGACACTAATTAAACAAATTCTTTTTGTTTGGTTTTACGTTTTTATTAGTTTTAATTATCCCACAATGATGTTGATATTGACCGTCAATCCTTGTGTAATCGAATGTCATTACCCAATACTTGGAGATGGTTTTAGGACTATTCATCACACTCACAATTTACATAATAATTATGAATAAATTCTGAGACATTCTAAACGGGTTTTCAGTAACAAAATAAATAAGACTAATACGTCAATTTATTACTTGACGAACACCCAGTTAATCGTTTCGTAGAATTATGATGACTACTTAGAAAATGCATTATGTAAGATTTTACTTTCATTTTAAATTCTGTAAGATGAGAGGCAGGCATACTATTTAAAATAATCATACATTATCATAAAATCCAGTGAACCAAAAAGACTAAATTTCACTTCATCTATCATGAACTGACTGGTTCATTTCTGTGCGAAAGGAAATTTCCGAATGCATGAACCATAAACAGGTACTATTTACCTGTTCTCTTGTCGACTTATTTTAACAAGTTTAAGTAGCAAGTTTAAGCCTTCTCAAGTTTTATTTTTTAAAAAAAGTGATACAATATCACATACAACGTTATATAAGAGGATGAAGAAATTCCTTTATTCCTTAGCAAATTAAAATTACTAAAACAAACTAAACCGTATGATAACTTAAATTCCATTACGTCCAATACACAAGTATGGACAGGTTAAACGCACAGCTTGCTCTGCTTCGTCGCCATGTTCGTGTCTGCTCGGTTTTACTCGGAAGGAAACATCACTTTGACCACCGACAGGAGCAGAGCAGACGACGTGGAACTTGCTAAGGCAGTAAATGAACTCCCCCTAGACAGTCCAGTTTTATAATAACTTAAATCTTACTTAGAGAGGTAGAACAGACTGTTCCATCTGTTCCGTGGAGAATCCGTCACTGGTTCTGGACTGCTGTAACATTGCGATTATATAAGTTATTAAATTGTGAAAGTAAATTACCTGTCCTGTCATAGAAAATAGAATCATAAGCAATAACTCGAGAGGCCATTTGGCTTTATAAGATCGATGAGACCACAGCCTATGAGCTCCGGCTGTTATACCTAAGCCTGATACCACCACAATGCCCAAAGCTGAAAAAGAAAAAGAAAAATTATTAACTCTATAATCTATATTGTTAGGTTGGATTTATAAACTTAATATTACTAAACATTGACATTTATAGACTTAAGGAAAAAACAACATTAAAATGGCATCGGACGATTCGATTGGTCCTTAAAATTTTCGTAGACAATTGACAATTTGTGAACTTCTTTAACTACGTATTCTCAGGCTAGATAAGTTACAGAAGTATGAATGGTCCTATTGTTTTGGAAACTACGCAGTTCTGTGTAAATCCGTGAGAATGGATGTCATATAACGCAGCAAATCCTAATGTTAAGGGGCCCATAGACGATCCATGGTTTGTGCAAACATCATGTTTACAATTCATCATGTTTACAAACATCAAACACTCCGCCATACACGGTTCAACTGTTTGTAGAAACTTCAGTTCAATTTTGAGTTTGAATGTGTAAACATGTCCAGTGAACCAGCTTGTTTAGCGATAGTAATTGCTTGTGCTTTGAAAGAGGAAAAACCTGGAAAAGCAAAACGGAAGAAGAGGGTGTGGATGAAAGAGTGGTCATCAAAATTTAATAGTCGAGCTTGATATAAGTTCGACTATGGACTATAAAAATTATTTACGAATGGATTCAACTACATTTGGTGAAATAAGAACGGTTCTTTTAAATTATTGAGCCATTAAAATGCCAAACTCCGTTGAATAAAAATCCATTTATTTATATCTTGTTGTCCTGACAACGACATTCCAAAATTCTATTGTTTAAAACATATAAAACATATGAATATCTTTTTATATCAATATTATAATTAACATTTTTCTTTTTCTTCTTTGATTTACATAATCAGCCTAGTACATATTTTAAAATATCTTACGCCCTAATAAAATAAGGATTTACAAGTAGTAAAAATATATAAATATACAACGTACTGTTGTATATTATGGCGCTCGACGGACTTTTCCTTTTTTTTTTACTCAATAAAAGGAAAAAGAATTCTGGACCGTTTACCTTTACATGTTAATCATTTGAGTTTTCGAATGCACCTCATATACTTGAAAATTACAATTCATATAAATATACATATATATCATATTTAATTTTATAACAATATTATTATCATATTTATTTTAAATTTTATCATCATCATCTTCATTTATCTATACGTTTCAACGACGATAAGGCACATTCAAAATTTGATTTGCAAGTTATTTAAGTCCCCCCTTTTTCTCGGGTCTATTAAATGATTGTTACAATTTAATGATTTTAATGATTATTTACTTAGGCATCATGAAGAAGGTTTTGAAAAAGATGTATGTGATATTCATATAGTTGTTCTTTGAAGTAAAATGATCGGATATAAGATGTAGTTAAACAAAGTATAGATTAAGATTGAAATATGATAATTATCAGAACATAACATAATAATTAACGTCTCCTTAACATTATAAAAAATACGAATAACAAACGAAATCATAATGATATTTCAAGTGAAATAATGCAAAAATCAATTGAGTACGGTTTTCTCAGATGCCGTAACTTTAATTTAAGTTACATGACCTACGACTTCATTTAAGTTGCATTGAAAACCATAAACAGAAATACAGTATTGTGCATTATTTACTTCTACAGTTGTTCGTTTCTTACTTTGAGAATTTTCGCCTTCTATGAGATTTCTACGAAGTCCCCATCGAATGAAAATAGATCTAACGCTTACATGCTTCTTAGGTGTACGTAATCGTACTACACTAAGATTAGGTTGATTTACACAATCACTATTACTTGTACTACTAAGGTTAGGTTCGGTTATCTTACCGGTAAAATTAGGTTCGGTTCTCATTCGTTTTACGGGTGGCGAGATGTCGTGTCTGTACCTATTCTTTCTACAATATTCACGGTAATCTGTCCTACCACAGTTTCTATTCCTATTGTAATTAAGTTCGGTTACATTACCGTTACTCGTTAATTTAACATCATCTTGTACATTGGGATCACACTTTAACCTCACATGAATGTATCGAATTTGGTTTCGATCAAGGTTCGTTTGGTTCAGGTTATTACTGTATTGCACGATCGATGGATTTTCAAAATTTTGTTATATCACACTTGAATGATGGAAACCAACTCACTACATCACGTTCTGTAAAAGCATCATCGGATTGTCTACTAACATCATTTTGGTCTTTTCGTTGAATGTACAATTTGACAGATTCAACCCAATCGGCCAATCGCTACAAATATTGGTGGGAACACATGTTTTCTTTCTGAATTTCACGAATACTGGAATCGACTGTCTTCCTGCTACATGAACCAAAGTCGTGTACATATCATTAAATGATTCTATTACCATTACTTCATCTTCAGGATTAGTATCATGACATGATATATACTCAACATGATACTGTGAGTTCAAGTAATCAATAGCATTCACTAGACGAAAACGATCGTAACTTTTCGCACATCGATACATACCAAAATCATCATTACCCGCAGCATCCATAAGACAATCAAAAATATTCGAATGAAAAGAAAAGTTAGGATAGTCTGTTCCAACCAATACGGCAGTATGCTTTTGTGAAAACTCCGTAAATTTCACTAATGTAAACTCAAAATTTGCTTTATCCGTTGTTTCTACAATGTCTACAGTCTTGAACTTCGTTGAATCTCTGTACTATCTTGCCCATTTCTTCAGCATAACGCTCGGACCTAACTGTAATTTGCTGATTCATTAGATTTAACTGTCGTTGTATTTGGTCCCATTTGCCATCGTTACATTGCTGCAATTGCTCTAACTTTTCGTCAAAATGTTGCGCTTGATCCCGAGCTTGATCCTTAATTTGTTCCGATATTCCCTTTAAAACATCCATTATGTTTTCTGGAAAATTCATGTCAGTATTTTGGCTATTCGTAGCACTCCTGATATTTCGAGATATTATCTTGCCACTTCTTAAGGTGGTACAATTAATATCAGACTCAATGTTGCTCTTTTTACTTTACTTCTAAACGATACAACCTATTCTCGGGCTTTCGGCATCAATTTTGGAACGGTTCTTTTAAATTATTGAGCCATTAAAATGCCAAACTCAGTTGAATAAAAATCCATTTATTTATATCTTGTCCTGACAACGACATTCCAAAATCCTATTATTTAAAACATATAAAACATATGAATATCTTTTTAAATCGATATTATAATTAATATATTTCTTTTTTTCTTTGAATTACATAATCAGCCTAGTACATATTTTAAAATATCTTACGCCCTAATAAAATAAGGATTTACAAGTAGTAAAAATATATAAATATACAACGTACTATTGTAAAATACTGGAAAATTTATTTTATTCCTCACTGAATCTCTATCCACCTTCCGGTCTATTTCCTTAATTTTATCCATCAATTTCTCGTATGCCGCATTTTTCAGAAGGCCTCTTACTCGGAAATAAACCTCGTGCTTCGACAAACATGTCCATACACGATCAACATGATTGTGCAAACATCATGTTTGTGCAAATAATTTTCGAACTAGTTCGATGTGAAAAAGGTTTGCACAAACGTTTGCGCAAACAGTTCATAAGCACCATACACGATCAAATTGTGTGCACAAACAGCGTTGTTTGCACAAACCGTGGACCGTGTATGGGCCCTTTTAAAGAAAAGTAGTGAAATTACCGAAACATTACGAAAAATTATCTGTGGTTCCTTTGTTTTTCATGTTGTATATGACACCAACTGTTTAAGAAAACAACTTTCTCAACTGTCTGTGACTAATTTTGCTGTGTATTCTAAACGCCAGTTCATTTGAACAATGCATCATCCAGATTTGAATGGAATCCATAAAAGGATGCTTAGTTTTTCACTTGTAGCCCAAAAATAATTGTAGTTGCCACCACTCTGTATTAGTAATCAATACATCTCCGCCAATCTATTCATTCTGTTGCTATCTAAAGTAAATAAATGTATTTTGGGTGCCTTCGAGTATCCAAATGGCTTAGGAGCATGCATTCTATCTGTGTGGTCCGGGATTCGATTTCTAGTGGAAGTATTTGACTTAGTAGTAGCTTGAGTTCTACTTTAGACGGTAGGTCATAAAGCATCGATTCTGAACAGCGGCTAATTTCATGCAGATGGTAACAATGCCCACGCTTGGATGAATTTTTTATTCCGGATTTTATCTATGTATCTACATATAAATGAAGGTCACAATGTTTGTGACTTAATAATTCTTGGATCATCTGACCGACCTCTAACAAATTTTCAACATAGATGAGGTTCGGGCCTGGAATGTTTTTCTTTTTTCTTTTATCATTTCATTATGACACTGAAACTTACGGGAGGGAGAGGGGGACAAATAATAAAGATTGAAAATGACCAATATTAGTGTTGAATCCATTGTTTTCGTCGTCGCTGAGATGAACAGTGACACTTTCGATGCCACTAAAATCCAAATTCATCCTCCATTAATACTTGTAAAGGGAGACATTAACAAGCAAAAATAATTGAAGATGACCGATATTAGTGTCGAATTCATAGTTTTTGGGGTAGCTAAGTTCATTAGTGACAGTTTTGGTGCCCTTTATGTCCAAAAATGAAACATATTCTCCTCGTACGAAGAACGGATATTCTGCTAGTAATACAATAATTTGAGGACGCTGAATGTGATATGCCTACTACTTTTGACCGTACCTATCCATGAGCTCACAAGAAAAGTGGCCTCGAAGCTCCGATATTTATTTTCATTTGTAGTTTTTTACCCCATACATAGATATATTTTTAAAAAATAATTCCATTAGATTTAGCGTCCAGAAGCTAGTATAAAAAGCGCAATTACAAGTTTAACTAAGCCTGAGCACTTTTGGAACATTGGCAGTGCGGTATTTCTTTCAATTAACTAATAAAAAATGAGTGTTGCTTGATTTCCGCACACCTTGTTTTTAATTAACCCATTTAAGACACCCGTGTCGAAAACGACCCACTTACCTATTTTGTTATCACTAAAGCTTATATATTTGCCCCCTGGATCTTTTTCGACCCAATATCATAATTAGCCAATGGAAAATCAGCAAAAACAAATGACACTAAAATCACCAAGAACAGGTCGAAAACTATTTATTTTCCAAAACTAAATCTAAGTACAAAACAAAAAAAGAGATAATGACATATATGGATTTGCAGTGAAAGCCTGATAATAGATAAATTGTACCTAATCTAAGATTGTAATAAGACAAGGTGAAAATTCATTGGAAACCAACCCACCACTTTTGAGTTAAATAACTTAACTACAATGCATACACCATTCGTTAGAGCTTGTTATTATACAGCACGTTCAAAAAGTCTCTACGCACAGTTGAAAATGGTTGCATTTAGCTTGAACACACATGTGTCCTCCTAGAGATGCTTGCTAATACTTGAAGTAAAGTCTGGTGATCGATAGTTTGTATGCAGTGCTGCTATTCAGCTAGAATCGGTTGTTAAAATATTTTGAGTTCGCAGAATTGTTTGTTATACCCAAACAAAAAAACACACACAAAAATCCTCACACTCACGAATGAGATATCAACAATGATGCTCAGATATCAAGAATGAGAACTGGGATCATATGAGTGAAATGGTTAGGGTTATTTACATTTGAAAAAAACATTCTTAACAATTGTCAACCCATTGCTGGATGAAGGTCTTTCCAATACTTTTTGACAACAATCTTTAATGGTTAACTAGGTCTTTCCAAGATATTCGCGGTGCTACATAACTTCGTCACATCACCTTGTATTAGAATACTGTGTAGGTCGCTACTATTTTATAGTTACTTGTGGTATCCAATAAAAAAAATGCTTTTGTTTACTTTGTAAGATTTGTTTACTAAAAGAATTACATCTATCTATCTGTCTATCTTTCAGTTTTAGATCTTGAAAAGTTTTAGGTCGACTTTTGTACACCTTGCGTTTGGTTCCCCCGCATAAGAAATAGATTTGTCATCCGTGGGAAACAAACAAACAAACAAATTTAAAAAACCTGCGTTGTTACGTTGTTAATATTGTAACACATTGCTGCACGGTTCGATACTCGACAGAACGCTGACTGGCTTTTACCGCTGACCACAGCAATACTCTCGTTCAATCTGTACCGGATATTTGTATAACGTACATATAGACAAGATGAAAAGTATGTTTCAACATTTTTCTCAGCTATATTCACTGACACTTAGGGAAAACTTTTCAGCGTACTGTATTTATATTGACATGGGTAACTATAGAAATGTTACTATTTGCAAGTTCCACACTAATATTATAACACTCGTACCTAGTGAGGATTTCATGGGGGGTCTCCGGGGGCCTCAAATCATGCTCATTTTAATTTACCAGTATTTTCGCATTTCTACTTTCATCCTCCCCTTAATTCAATCCCTCAGTGAAATAATCACTGTTTGTACCTATATAAAACAAACCTTAGACTGTTGATCCTTATAGGAAGTATAGTCATGGCAATGTACTTACCCCAGAGGATTGTAAGAAGTTTGGTGGAAGTGAGAGAGACGTAAAGGCCCCAAATTGCTAGGACATGGATGAGGCAGAGACCGAATACGTTGACCCATTTGATTGGTTGATTTGCTGGCGTCAATTTCTCTGGTTCTTCCTCTTCTTCTGGTTTTAGAATAGGGTCTGCGTAGATCTTCTCATTCGGAGCCATGCTGTTGGATTCTATAACGAGAGAAAGCGTCTTGTCTATTACTTTTATATAGGCGAAAAGTCAGGATTTTTTGTGACAGACATACTGACACTGGATATTAACAAGACATACAGGGACCGTTCTGAAACTTGGCAGTGGGGATCCTAATATTGAAAACAAGGCATTGCTCAGTTACCTGCGAGCAGTGGTTGAGGTGTTATCGCTCATGTTGTGTACAGCGAAACAACTTCGCATCAAGAACTTCTAGTTGGTGGATTTGGTGACAATGGAGCGCACTTTGGAACAGCAATACGTTGTAAAATCTTGTGTTAAGGTTAAAAAGAAAAACTTTTACGACGCATAAAATGTGGAATAGAAAAATAAAGACAAGTTTTTTTGAAAATTTGAATTAGAACTGGCAAATCTACACAAAATTTGGAATCTACCAGCAAAAACGGAACGTTTCTAGCACTTGTGGTTTTCGAAATCTCATTGATCTCATTCTCGAAAGGATTGGCTACAAACATATAAACTTTTCTTGACCATTAACATATCAACCAGCACTTTAATATATAAATAATCATAAACATTAGGATTTAAAATGTTATCATCGTAATAGCGAATAATAATTGTTAATCCACTTCTGGATGAGGGTCTCTCCAACTGTTCTCCATAACCTTTTGCAATTTTGTTTTCATCTTACTCCGCTGTGCTTCTTGATTTGGTCTCGTCTCATCACCTTGTAAGAAGACATTTCCTATGTCGTTTTTGTCTTTTCCTATCCAGTCAAGAATGTTCATCGATTATAGTTTCCTCTTGTAATATTTCCGGTCCACGTCACTTCAGAGCCTTTATTTTCATGATAATATCCGTTACTCCTGTCATCTTGCTGATCCATGTAATTATTTTCATCTCTTTGCGGGTGGTTCCTTACAGACATTTCTCCGTGCTTCGTTGTGTAGTCTGCAGACGGTGAATGACTGATTTTGTTAATGTTCACGTCTCCGATCCATGTATGAAGAGAGGCAGAGTACATCCATCGAAAATTTTACGCTTTAGACATGTTGCTTTTCAATACCAAGATGTTGCAGCTCAATGCATTCTAGCCTAACCTAATAGGTTACGTCGGTTAATTCATTTTTATGTTGTCATTCGTGTATAGGCCATCTTCTATCCCAGATAGAAGTAGGTCTTCATTTCTTAGAATTCCATATTTTCAACTTCAATTCTTCGATCATATTTTCAACTTCCTTGTGAACATTATCTTAAGACTTTTACATATTCATTTGCAACCTGATTTCCTTGCTCAAATCCTCGCTGAACAGACGGAATAGGGTAACTCGAAAAATTGTGATTTGGTTTGAGTTATGAACACCATCATCTAAATATGAAAATGCTGGGTTTATATGTTTGACTCCAAAGAAAAGTTTATATGTTTGTCTCTAAACCTTTCGATAATGAGATCTCGAAAATCACAAGTGCTAGAAACGTACCGTTTTGGCTGGTCTATTCCAAATTTTGTGTACATTATCGAGTTTTAATTGAATATTTTTTTCTTAAAAAAAAAAAAAAACATGTCCCTTATTTCTTTATTACATTTTTGGGGTACACTGGAAGTGTTGAAATTTTAAAAAAATACATCATATCCTACGACACATGTGTTCCAACAACACATATTTGTATATAGGTTTTGTATATCTCAGGCGTTTATTTCATGACCAAATGATATGAAAAACGAAGGATAACCATTTCTCCAGTCTAAGATGAATCTTTATTGTTTGGAGTGTTTTGCCCAATGAACACCATATATCACTGCCATAATTAATTATGTGTGTAATGTATTTGCTTATTATATACTGCATGTAAGAAGAAAGAAAACACTGATCATACATGAATTAAAAACTCTAATCGGAAGTAGGCTCAAATGTTGCAAGTGGTGCGAGATACTGAAACAATAATCGAAAAGATTTCTCCCTTATGGTACCCCTTGTCGATTTTTGTCAAGACGTCTTTCACTTGTGCCTGTAAAGGGACATGTAGAGATGTTGTGAGGAATGACAAGGAGATTGATACTCACATGTGAATGATGTGCTGTGTAGAGAGCACAAGCTCAGCTAGTCTATATACTAAAATGCTAGAAAGGTTCATATGTTTGTGGCCAATTCATTTGAACAATGAGATCTCGAAAACCACAAATGCTAGAGACGTGCTGCTTTCGCTGGTCGATTCCAAATTTTGTGTAGATTTGCCAGTTCTCATTCAAAGGTTCAATGACCTTGTTTTTATTTGTTTCTATTCCACGTTTTAGGTGTCGTTTCGACCCTTTTTGTTTAATATTTATTTAATATAATAATGGTTAAGGTTGACACCTTTGTGAAAGGCAATCAGTAGAACAGCTATGTATATGTTGGTGAATACTTCAGGCGCTTTGCTTTAATCTGAATAACAAAACCTATTGCAAGCTGGTAACTTCGAAGGCTTGTGGACCCACAATGATGCGTACTCGGATATGAAATTATAAGAAGAAAATATTTGCATTTGGTATCACCTATCCAAGTTTGCTATAAACTCATCCTTACATTCTATATATTAAAATAGTACATTTATATGATTGTCTATAGCAATTCAGTCCCTTTGAGAGTCTTCCTGTCCTTTACTTGTGTTCGTAAAGGGACTTGCACATATATAGTGAGAAGTGGAAAGGAGATTCACTCTCATATTTGAACTGTGCGTGTGTAAGTAGTGCAGGTTCAGCTAGTCCTTATTTAATCTGCTCTATCATTCAGGAAACATTCATGGCTGAATTTCTTACATTAACGGAGATATGAACTTTCTGGAAATGGGTAGCACGCTATATCGTTCAACGTGAAAATTTAAACCACTCTTCTGAAAAATTATAAAAATCAAGATAGGAAACTTAGCCCCTTCATCAGTGAATATCAGTAACGAGTGTCGACACTATCAAAGTAACATGTGCTTCTAGCTCCCGAGTGTTACTTCCTTAGTTAGAAAATACCTTAGTAACAGGAAAACATCTTCTCCACAAGTTGATATTCACTATTATACTCAGTTGCTTAAAATTATAATGAGCAGTTATTGCTCAATATAACTTCAAAAGTCATTTCTAAATAAAACATCTACATCAATCTTATAAACACTAAATAAATAAATTACAGCTTATAGTCCACTAAGAAGCGTAAGCTGTATTTTAAGTATATTCCATTTCATTTAAGGGAATTAGAAACAAAAATAACAGCACATTCTGTAGGCATGCTTCCAATAACAATACAGAAGGATATAGTACTTAGTTTTTATTTGAGGATCAAAAACAGGTTCGGAGCATTTTAAACAACACTCTCTTTGTTCCAGTGAAAAATAACTTTAATTTAACGGTATACAGTAACACTATGCTTATATTTGTTTATTTTGCGAAGGATTTTTATTAAAATTTGTTAGCTATTTATTGTTCCCTTTCCTCCCACTCTTTGTCACTTACATACAAAAGACATATAACGGAAGTTGCTAATTGTAGAAATTCGTAACTATTATAGATATAGAAGGCTAAGGATTATCAAGTATCTAAAACCACTTGTCAATTATGTGAGAAACAGGATGGAAATAGGTGCAACTGTGCTTTTCCATGTTAAGAAACAGAACCTTCCTGCATATGGTCAATGTTATTGGGTATAGTTGCAGGAATTAAGCAACTAGAAACGGTAACCAGTTGAGAATACTGAAAAGCATTGTCAGAAAGAACTTAAAAGAATTGGAGCTTTCGAAATTTAAATGAAACTGTACATTGAATTTATTTGATTAAATTGAATACATAATATAATATAGATAATAATATTAATATGAATTATAATTGTAATAAAATAATTGGAAATTTATAATACAAATTGTAGGCAATTAATTAAATGAAAAAATATGAAATCGGAACTTTTTTGGGGGGCCAATTTGTTAGAAAAGGTAAGAGTGACGCGAAAAACTCCATAACTTCTTTCAGATAGTTTTTGATGCTCCATCGAATAGAGGATTCAAAATTGAAAAATTTGCAAATAACAGACACACACACACACACACAGAGAGAGAGAGAGAGACAGAGACAAAGACAGAAAATTCAGTAATAAACTTTCTTTTCAGTTTTTTTTTTATATGAATTCTTAAGAGATACATCAATATTGTTTTGAAGTTAAATAGTGACGCTTATGAAATGAGACGAGAAATAGGATTATCGCGTCTCGTCTCGTATATTTTTTTTTAAAAATCTCGTCTCGATTCTCGAAAAATTCATTTTTGTCTCTCCTTGACTCTCGAAAAGTTTTACCTAGTGCCGTGTCGAAAAAATATCCCGCCTCGTTTTGAATTTACGTACAAAATGTATCAAATGCTTGTTTTCCTAATTTCACCTATAAGTTATCACAGTCCTTTATGTCACAAGAAATCCATGAAGTTAGTGATATAACAACATTTAAAAATCTCTTTATTTTTGGCGACGTACCTCAGTGGTAGTGCACTTACCTCTGGTGCGTTGAGTCTCTCATTCGATTCTTAGCCAGGGAGGTTTGTGGTGGACAAAACATCCTGTCCGTGAGTTTTCTTGAGGTACTCCCGTTTCCTCATAGATTCTCATTCCACCAATTCTTTCTCGCTTGCCTTAATCATCCGTCACCCTTCACTTAAAGGGAATAATCATAGAACGTTGGATTAAAAGATTTAAATTTTATTATTTTCGGGTATTGTGTAAAGATTTACCTGTCTTTAAACGTCGATAAATGTCCTTCATTGTGTTCGTAGAATCTCTTTATCAGTTTATAGCTATACTATGAATCATGTGATACTAAAACACTGTTGGAGACTTAAAACTTGGGTGAACTAGTTTTGCCGCATGGGACTAATTAAATTTCTCTTCTAGTCTCAATTATCATCTCCAAAACGAGACGAGAATTGTCTTGTTTTCAGCCTCGTCTCGCGTTTTTAGTCATAGACAGAAACATGATACTGTATGCATTTTCTAAAGTTTTTTTTAGACATTTTTCTGTGATGAAGAAATATATCATTTGTAAATATAGTTAAGTGACAGTAAATTAAATAAAACAGAATAAGAGCTAAAATAGCACAAAAAGGAAAAAAAATGAAGATAAGTAATACAGGACTGGGGAAAATTAAGTTCACGGCAAACACGCAGAAGCACATATGAGTATTTGCAATTGTGCGTATAGGTGTGTATGTGTGTGTTCGTGAGTCTAGAGGAAAACAGTGTGAAGGGTTCGTGAACATTGGAGCTACTATATACAAAGGTAACCATAGAAGTTCTGTCGGTTTTTGTGGAGATCTGTGTTTAAGTGGCCCTCACACCGTGAGTTGAATGCAAATGGAGATAAGACTAAAGTCAGTTGTTGGTCTGGCTATATCCAACATACTATCGAGATGTGGCGGTTCAGTTACACCGTGAACTTGCGTAAGGACAAAGTGAATATTGGACCTCCACAGAGCATCATAAGGGCGTGTATGCTGTACAAGTTCAAACTGGAGTCAAACGCCGCTGCAGCGGGTTGGAAGATATACCAGGCCTTTGGTGAGGTTGTCGTGAATACGCGGACAGTGCAACGGTGGTTTAACAAGTTTAAGGACGATGACGAAACACTGGAAGACGCACCACGTGCCGGAAGACTAACACGTATACAAAATGAAGATCTTCAGGCAGAAATTGAGACGAACAGTCGTCAGACATGCAAGGAACTGGGACTATGATTCAGTGTGAAGTGAATGGAGAAACCATTCGGCAGCACCTTCAGCTTGCCAACGCGACCAGACACCTGTGTTTCTTTGCTGTCTCGTCTGAGGAAGGAGCCATTTCTGGACAGGGTGTTGACATGTGATTAGAAGTGGGTCCTGTGCGAAGCACCACAGAGCAGTCATCATTGGTTAGCATCCCATGAACCGGTTTCAATACAGCCGAAACCAACACTACACCTAAAGAAGATCCTCCTTTGTGATTGATGGACTGATTGTGGTACCGTTCATCGGGAACTGCTACCAGCTGCTCAGAACATCAATGCAAGTGTGTACTGTCATTAGTTAAGCCGTATTCAAGAAAAACTCAAAATTCTGGAGTCAGGATTTCTGAATCGCAAAGCGGTCCTCCAGTTACAAAACAACGCTAAGCCCCACGTGGCTAGGATGACCCGCGATACCATTCTACACCTTGAATGGGAAACAGTATTACATCCGCCATACTCCCCGGACATTGCACCGTCCATCTATCATCTGCTCCATTCCTTGGACAATCACCTTAAACGATGCCAGTTCAAATCCCTAGTAGAAGTGAAAAATGCAATTGATACCTTCTCCACTTACGGCCCACCAAGTTCCACCGCGACGGAATCCATGGCCTTCCAGAACGTTGGCAGAAGGTTGTCGATACTGATAAGAATTATTTATGATTTCCAGTTACGTCTTAGGTGACATATCGATGTTCGAAGGTGATGGGTAAAAAAAGCGACATAACTTTCTTGGTTGCCTTTAGAGTAATCATGAAAAAAAAATCGGTTTGGAGAATACAACGGATTTACACGATTCATTTTCCCAGCGTTTTGGCTCCCTTCTACAGTATAGACCATATTAACATATCACCTTTGTGTTACAATGATAACATGTATTTACTTCTTTTATTTTATGATAACATGTATTTACTTCTTTTATGTTCGACAAAATTGCTATTTTATCTGTCAATAGCTCCAAATTAGAAGAAAGAGAAAAGATATAAAATGTCATGAATAATATTGATTTGTTAATGTTTTATTTTGCTCTAAAGCAAATTAGTTCATATTTTGAAATTTAGTGCTTTTCAGTGAACGAAAATAGTGTGTAATATGTAGTTTAAATTAAGAAAAAAATAGTAATCTTCCTTTAGTCAGTAACTTTTTACTATTTGTAAAGCGCTCTCTGATATCGGTCATTTTCGATCATTTTTATATTTCTGTCCCCTCCTCCTCTCCATGTTGCGTAGCTGAATTTAGATTTAAACGGGAAGCCGTGGTGGCTCAGTGGTAGAGCGTTCTTCTCTGGTGCATGGGGATGAAACAGGGTTCGATCCCAGCTCCCTCGAAGTGAACGTTCTGGTGGACAAGCACCGTGTGCGTGGGTTTTCTCGGGGTTCTCCCGTTTCCTTCAATTTTCTTCATTCCATCATTTCATTCATTTCTCATCATCACCTTCTCCTTTAGCCTAGCCGGCATAGACGTGGGACGTAAAACTCAAAGATTTCATTTCATTATTTAGATTTAGACGGCATCGGAACTGTCACTGTTCATCTCAGGGATCCCGAAAACTATGGATTCGGCAGTACTATCGATCATTTTCGATGATTTTTATATATCTCCAACCTTCCCTCCCCCATGTTGTGGGGCATGGCATCTGTTCATCTCAGCGACGTCGAAAACCATGGATTCAATACTGATATTGGTCATTTTCGATCATTTATGTTTACTCTCCCTCTCCCAAGTTGCGGTGCTGAATTTGGATTTAAACGGGATCGGATGTGTCACTGTTCATCTCAATGACTCCGAAAGCTATGGATTTCACAATAATGTCGATCATTTTAAATGTCTCTCCTCCACCCCTAAGTTACAAAATCAAAATGAATAGATAAAAACACTCCCAGGCTCAAAACGTATCAATGTTGAAAATTTAATCGAGATCGATCCGGTGATTCAAGAGATTAAGAGTCACACACATAGTTACTTTCAATTTTATAATATAGATATACTAGGATAAATCTTTATAATAATTCGAACTGTGGTGGTTACAGTATGGTCATCTGAATTACTTCTTAATGAAGGGGAATCTAACAAATTCAGTTTACGATGAATTAAATTTTGGAATTTCACTTTATGAAGTTTTGTCACGTGTAATATCCTTACACGTTGCAATATCTTGTCACGTGCAACGTAAGAGAATCCCTAACATAGCATCTTTGACATTGATGGTAAACAGTAATCTTAGTTGAGATGAGTGAAGTCAGCATATGAAGACTTCTATTGACGATGTAGCTGTTTTTCCTGGCTGAAGTCCAAGTCTTTGATGCTGAGTGAATTGCTCCGCATACAACTAGATCTTGCACTGATCGTCGGCCTAGGGATTTAGTTTATTATTATTATTATTATTATTATTATTATTATTATTATTATTATTATTATTATTATTATTATTATTATTATTATTATTACTATTATTATTATTATTATTATTATTACAGTGAAACCTCTACTAACGGACACCTCCCGTAACGGACACATTTTGTAATCCCCAAACACTGTAATAGGATAAAACATATTGGCAAACCTCTCTAAAGCGGACACTTTCTAGTACGGACACGGACAGTCTTTTCTGTCCTTTATAGGTATTGCTTACCTCCGTATTACGGACACTTTCTCTATAAATAAGTTGAAAAGTATTGTAAAAATACATTTTTAGTAATCCATACATGTGTCACCAAGAAAGCATTGTGACATTTTGTCTTCTCAACTGTCTACTCAGCAAACCAGACGAAGAGTCTCTGTTTAACAACACTCGCATGTCCTTTGATTGCATTCCACTCCCACCCAAGCTGTTTTAGACACAAAAGTGATTGACAGTTGCCAGCCGTTTGGAATAACACGTTATTCTACTTTCCTGCTGGAATCTCTAACCAAGCAGAAGACAAGTTCGGTAGTTTTTGCCCGCGGGTACGCATATTGTCACAAAAAGACACTACTGGACTGTAATTAATCCACAAATTGAAGCGACATCCTGAAAACCTAAATGTAAAGTGCACAGAATTATAACATCTTATTTCCATCTTGTGCCTTGAACATAAGAGTATTGGACAGCAGAGGACAACACAATACATTAACATTTTGGTAATGTTCGTGAATACATGATTCATCCAAAAATATTGTTACTAATTGCATATTACCTTCTTTACTAATTTACGTAAGAAAATATCAAAACCTCTCGAAGGCGGACACCTCTCTAAAGCGGACAATTATTGATTCCCCACGGCTGTCCGCTTTAGAGAGGTTTCACTGTATTATTATTATTATTATTATTATTATTATTATTATTATTATTATTATTATTATTATTATTATTATTATTATTATTATTATTATCTTATATATAAAAGAGAACGCACAAATCCTTTGTTCCCTCATCACGCTAATACGGCTGAACCAATTTCTTTCATTTTTGGGGGGTTATTAGGATTTGGACCCTAGATGGTTTTTATCATATCACTTTAATTTTTAATTACCAGTGTCTTGAGATAATTGACCATTCAAGTGTCCATAACGTACAAATCCTTTGTTAGTTCATCATAGGTAAAAATAAACGTATTTATATGCAACCCGCATGACCGTGTCACTCGGCGGGTTAACATAAATGACAGGCGATATAATGTTAACATTTACTGCAATCTACTATGGTTTTTATCATATCACTTGAAAGCGAAAAAGTAAAAATTATCTAAGTAACAAAGTTTATTGCGTTCCGGGGTGACCGCAGCGAAGCGGGGCGGGTTAACATAAATGACAGGCGATATAATGTTAACATTTACTGCAATCTTCTATGGTTTTTATCATATCACTTGAAAGCGAAAAAGTAAAAATTATCTAAGTAACAAAGTTTATTGCGTTCCGGGGTGACCGCAGCGAAGCGGGGTGAACGCTGCTAGTAACATATAAAATCACTTGTTTGGAAATTGTTAGTACTTGAATCGACATAAGTTTTCTCATTACACTTGGATTGAAATGCCTATCGTATTGGTGGAAGGGAAGGGTGTACATATGCTTTTGAAAAAGAATAACTGCTACACCGCACTGAAATGAAGTTTTAGAAATGGCCACCACTTGGCTCAAGTCGGATTTTTATTGCTCTATTTAGTGGCGGATCCAGGTTATGATCAAAGGATGGGCTAAACCATAGTTTGCTGCTTTATCCACAGTAAAGCGGGATTGAAGCCCATTTTATCTTGGGTATACCTAAGCGTCAAGGGGGGCTATAGCCCGTATAACCCCCCATTGGGTCCGCGCATGGTTAGATTCAAATACACATCATAAGGGAAGAAAAGGGATTCAAAATATACGTGTCGTCAAACGTTTTTCATAAACCTATGAGTATTTCCCATGCAAC
Organism: Thermobia domestica; assembly: GCF_964235325.1. Taxonomy (NCBI): domain Eukaryota; kingdom Metazoa; phylum Arthropoda; class Insecta; order Zygentoma; family Lepismatidae; genus Thermobia; species Thermobia domestica. The sequence continues at coordinate 267,693,431 of NC_137463.1, forward strand.
TTCAGCTAATATCTTATACAGTAGACTATCGATTATCCGAGTCCCGGTTAACTGAACATCTGGATTAACTGAGTCAGTTTTTTTTTTAAATACAGATTAGAGTTGTTGTAAAAGATGGCGCTCATACTGGTTCTTGCCGAACTGCTAAGTCATAAATCTTCGGTGTCAGCTATCTGCCATTGTGTATCGCAATAATATCGCAGCAACAAAGAGAGACCAAAAGATATCACAGAAAAGTCACTGACTTTTTTTAAAAAAAAAAGTTTTGTACGATACTGTATGTATGTAAAACTATTGCTTTTTATAACTTCTATTATACTGTAATAAATCATTTCTTTATGAAAAATATTTAATAATTTACACTACGTGTACTACCTACAGACTGCGTAAGGAAGGAGTCAGTGTACCTGATAACAGTTGATCTCTGTATTATCCAAGTTTTGTATATCCGAGGTAGGCTTGGTCCCAATTACCTCGGATAATCGGGAGTATACTGTACATAAAGCTCATTCTATATTTGTCCCTTATAGATAAGCATGCTTTTAGGTAACTGTAGGGAAGGGATCGTAGGCTATCTAGAAGTTTCTTATCATGCGTATCTTAAGAGAGGAAGGGGTTCAAAATTTATGCCAAAAATAGAATATTTCAGGAACCTCTTAATGTAGTGAGATGAAACTCGGTATAAAAACTTCTTATTAAAACTGAGTTCAGAAGTGTTCAAGTATCTTCAAAAATTACACTATTTAAGGGAGGCATTAAAAATTTTCCGTCATTTCATTTCACATTTAAATTAATGTTGTTTGTCTCAATATTAGAGGTCAACGACTGAAATCAGTGGCGTATTTAGGGAAGCTATCAGGCTCAAGCCTCCCTCGAAATAAATTTGTTAGTTTTTCGCATTCCATGTACAACAATAATCCATCTTACCATTTCTAAGAATTTCATTTTCTTATGCTTTTTGTTCAAAAATAATACTGTATTCGTCAAATTTCATTCCATGTAAGAACTGCGTTCTTTTTTCTCTCTCTCTCTTTCGTCCAATCTACTCTTCTGTTCCTTTTTCTTAATTGTTACTTTCTTTCGTTTCTCGTATCATACTTGCAAGCGTTGCTACTCGTGACTCAAATCGGCCGTCGTTAGTAACACCAAAACTAAGAGGAGCTGATGAGAGAAACTGGTATTCCACACTAACTTGCACTAATGTCAACAGAATGGGACTTCAGTTATTATAGCAAAAGAATGTTTAAATCGTTTAACTGTGAATAAAAGAAAATCAAGAGGAGGGGAATAAGTAGCCCGGGAAATTAGATAGGCCAAGAGGATGCTTCCTCTTTCTTCTATGAATAGAATAAACGGTTAGATTCACTGCTAAATTTTTGTGTGTATCACATCACATAAGATTCACAAGTCTGCATTTCTTGCCATTAAAACTTCAAATTATGCATAAATTAAAATATTTTTAATTCTCAAACTCAAGTTGGCAATTGCCCCCGTGTTTCCCGTGTTCTGCATAGCCCTCGAAACAAAATCCTAAATACGTCACTGAATGAAATGTTTCCCATTTAGTTTGGAAGATAGTTAGAGGATCACTCGAACCACGTTTTTATCATTATCTTTCATTAAATTTCATATTTTCTAGGCAGGGATGTTTTTTGTTTGCTTTTTTAAAAAATTTATGCCAATCTCACACCCTCAACCGTTTACAATCATTTTTTTAAAAAATATTACCACTTGCGTCAACCTAGATTTTATCATTACAGTTTCACTGAAATGGATATTTTAAGGACAATAATGATATTTGAATTGTTCAGAAAGAATTGTTTCAATTAAATTTTTGAAAAAATGAAATGAAATTTTTGAGTTTAACGTCCCACAGTTATGCCGGTTAGACTAAAGGAGATGGTGATGATGAGAGATGAATGAAATGGTGGAATGAAGAAAGTGGGAGGAAACGGGAGAACCCAGAGAAAACCCACGTACACGGTGTTTGTCCACCACAAAGTTCACTTGGCGGGAGCAGGGTTTGAACCCGGGACCCCAAACACCAGAGGTGAACGCTCTATCACTGAGCCACCGCGGCCCTCTAAATTTTTGAACATAGCACTTGGGTCCATCTGGATTTTTATCATTTCATTTCGAGTCAAATACGTATCCCACAGGAGAAAAGGCCGTTATACATTACAAATATTTTCCACAAACATATTCTTCCCGTGCGGAGAACGGGTACGAATATTAAACATTATGCACATGCATGAAAACCCGTGTTTTATATGTACCTGTCCAAAATCTTCAATAAGAAAAAAGACATGTTGATATCTATGCATGTTACTGTGGAACACCAGTTTCGATTATCAACTCCTCTTAGTTTTGGTGTTACTGAAGACGGCCGACTTGAATCATAACTGACAACGGTCGAAAGTATGATAGGAGAAACGAAAGACAGTAACAACTAAGGAAAAGAAACAAAAGAGTAGAATGGACGAAAGAAAGATGAAAAGAACGGTTCTTACATGAAATGAAATTTGACAAATACATTATTTCTGAACCAAAAGCATAAGAAAATGGAAAGTCAATGAAATTCTTAGAAATGATAGGTCTAGGAAGGATTGGAATGTTGTACATGGAATGCGAAAAACTAACATTTACTTTGGGGGACTTGAGCCCGATAGCACCCTAAATACACCGCTGTATATATAGTACACCACTTTATATATATATATATATATATATATATATATATATATATATATATATATATATATATATATATATATATATATATACAGTAGAAACTCGATTAACCGTCACTCTCTGTTATCCGTCACTGCTCCGGACAGTACTGTACTTTAAATGTGCCGTAATTGACGCCGTGCGCCGCACGGAATAAAGTGTAAGCGAAATGGACTGAAATAGTCATGCGTCACTATGCTACTTTCCACATAAAAACTTGGTACAGTACTAAAACCCTTATGGAGAAAAGCATGGACTTGAAACACTCAAGATGCCAGAAATTAAATTCCAAACTGTTATGAATTATTTTCAAGATGAACCTATATTAGTGTAATATGGAAGGAATACGGTTTACTCTGGTCCTGTTCAATCATTATAAGTATTATTTACTTGTATAAGGTTATTTATTTCTTCCAGAACCTTTTAAATCTACTTACTGTAGAGGTTTATAACGATATTTCTGTTATCCGTCTATTCTCTTAACCGTCATGGTCCCGGTCCCGAGGGTGACGGTTAATCGAGTTTCTACTGTATATATATACATATATAATACAAGATGTTGGCATTCTCCTGAAAATTTAGTAGCTCTATGTTACAGAAGCAACGAAGAATATCGAGAATCCCTTCCTGTGTATCTCGTATTCTTCAACATGCAACTAATTAAAGATGAAGATACGAACCTTACTTTAAGTGTTCCTTCCCAATCAGATACTTATGCGAAACTAAAAAAGATTTTCAATTCACACTTTCCAATGCAAGGTCAATACACGACATACCTGAAGCTTCCTAGCTAACGCATGCATTTATCACAAAAATCACTCATGCCTTATCTATACATGCCTATCATCGCACGAACAGCTTATTGTGAAAGGCAGTTATAGTATTTGAAAACAAAACGGGAGAATTATATATTTGGAAACTTCAAGAATCTTTTATTTTTCAACCAATAGCCAGATCTCATTAGATTAAGGAAGTCAGCAGTTCAGGGTCTGGATTGTCCTTGATCGATGGCCGTTGGGGACAAAATTACAATATCAAAAATTATTGAATGCAGGACATTTGATACAATATATAAAATTTTGAAAACTGCTTATCTTATATGAGTTCACTGTCGCAAATCTCGGGGGTATGAGGGGGACTTGTCCCCTCCAATCTTGGACCTAGGGCGGACTGTTCTCCCAATAATCCGATTTGAATTTTTTGGGGGGGAGAAATGTGATGATTTTTGTGCAAGTGCCACAAAGGAAAGTGAGATTAAATTGATATATCCCCAGAATAAGCCTCAAATCTGCCTGTCTCTCAATGTCGAAGACAACTATGCTCCCTGATCCTCCACAAGATTGTTTTTCAACTTCATAAATACTGTATGTTGAGCATCGCTTAACAAAAAAAAAAAAAAAAAAAAAAAGATATGGTCTTACTTGTCCCCCCCCCCCCTTAATATTGAAGACAGATTAGCGCCGCTGACTGAGTTGACGAAGTTGAAACTGTAGTAGTTGAGGCAAGGACACATGCACGGGGTTGGCCCTGAAGGTCCGGATCCCCCCCCCCAGAAAAAATCCCGACAATTCTATAAATTTCGTCTAATTGTAGGGGTGATTTTTAAATATGAATATAATTTATCCTCATATTGAATTTATCTTCCCCAAAAGCTTTAGATCTCCTCCTGAAATAAACCCTGCTTACGCTAATGGTTACAGAAACAGAATGTGACTTGTCCTACTTTTTCTGCAGCTGTCACTTTCGACACAACTCCGTTTATGTTCTTGTAACAAATATTTCTAAAATTCTTCACAAGACATGTGTTTGAACTTAAATTTTTAGCAAAATCATCCCCTTAATATGTTATTTCTTTCGTTTGACCACACGGTTAGAGAAAATACTTTTTCAATTGCTGCATCACTGGTTCCAATTTCAAAATAAAATTGAAAAAATTTACATTCACTGCATGTTTCAGCTATTTTTAGTTCTGAAAAATTAATACCACTGCTGCTCCTTAAGAGTTAAGTTTTCATCTACACCAGAAATTCGTACCAGACTAGACCATAGTATGAATTACTTCATAAATGTGTATTTGTATGCTCAATTACTCACATGACGGAAACTGTTTAAGAGTTTCTATCATTTCTTGTGATTTTTTAAAAGACAAATATAAATCTGACAATTCAAAAATAATTTAAATGTCTGTCAGACTGGGTAGAAAATAATGAATAACAGGGCATGTCCGGTAGAAATCGTAAGGATGGCAACCCTGGCTGGGGATAACTCCGATAGCATCAGCGACATGTCAAGTGCAATCAGCGTCATGAGGGTAACTGAGGAGCTAGTAGTTAAAAAAATAGCAGACTGTTGTCAACGAAACCAGCAGCGATGCCGATGAGACTAATGATGTGCTGACTAATTTCCACTAATTTCACAGTCTAGCGCAGTCTAGCTGTAAGCTACGTCATTTGGTATTGTCTTAGGCTGCATTCCGCACATAAGGGCCAGGTTCACAATCTACACATTGATAAACAAATGAGAAACTGCTACAATCTGTTTGAAAGACATCTGTCGGGGTGACAATGGACGGTGGTTGTCACACTGAATGAAATGTACAATTATCTCACGCGTAATGCTAACATCGAAAATGAAATCTGTAAGTTTTACGTCCCACGATTATTCCGGTTAGGCTAAAGGAGACGGTGATGATGAGAGACGAGTGAAATGGTGGAATGATGAAAGTGAGAGGAAACGGGAAAACCCACAAGCACGGTGTTTGTCCACCACAAAGTCCACAAGGCGCGAGCTGGGATTGAACCCAAGACCCCAAGCACCGGAGGTGAACGCTCTACCACTGAGCCACCGCGCCCCCCAATGCTAACATCGAGCAACTAGATAAATTGATACCTCTGATACAGGACAGAACGTATTAAGTTATTTTTCTGCTAATCCAGAGAACATTTCTCACAGAAAATCGTGACTGTTATCGGATAAGGCCACGAGGGGAAGTTGGAGGTACGTAATGTGGTATACGACGTGAAGGTGAATGCTGTTTACTTCCACACATCCATCATGACCGCATTCTATTGGAAAGGGATCCCTCGTGTGCACGGAGCCAACAACAATAGATGCAAGGTAACATCTGCTGACACTATCTGATTGTATGAGATAAAATTATAAACGAGAGTCTGTGTTATTTCTTCCATGGCATTCCTGTAGAAAGTAATGACGCCACATTTCTATGCATTTGAACTATTTAAAAGCTATCTAGAACGTTGCCCTCTCTGACCGATGGAAACCCTGCAGGGTGAAATGAGATCGAATTCATAGGTGTGTACTCCAACATAATTTGTTGCAGTGAAAATTGCAATGTCGGGTGATAATTCGTGTTTTGCAGTGGTGTATGGTGCCATGTCTTTTTATGGGGTAAGCGCACTATGAAAATTAGCCAAGGTTAACTCAATCAATTTTCTATAGTGTTACATGGGGGAGCAGTGCAGAAGGCGTTCATTCGTCGCCAAGTGGCTAACGCATGATTTGTGCGCGACAGAGAGAAAAATCCCATTTTTTGTGTGTATTTTTTTTATTACAATTTCTCGAATGAAGGGAATTGTCGTCGCGGTTGGCAATACATATATCGGATTTTTCATACTTCATAGTGAACAACAGAATTCTCTGTGGGAGGAAACTTCCTAAAGAGTTCTCATAAGCTTGAAATCAGTGTTAACTGTTACATTTTGTTGCCGGAAAATGCATGCTACTGCAGATGCAATGCAACTTTTGATTCTTTAGAAATAGCCAAGGATCTTATAAAATAGAGGATCTGCCCTTACAACAAAATCTTGAAGCCATACGTCACAGTTTCACCACCCCTACTCTGCCCACTCCGCCCAATAGGATAGCAATGTTTTGAGCCAACAATCGTGGTGGAAACGAAAGTAGCCAATCAGACGATGGTAGAAACGAGAGTAGCCAATCAGACGTTCCGATGCTCAGTTGCTTTTTGGCTTCACCGATTTAATAGGATGAAGATACATATGGGCAGATCCTCTATTTATAACATCCTTGGAAATAACCTCCAAAAAACGTAAATTACGTTCTGGTATTTAAATACTACTACCACTAACTAACTAACTCTATGGCCTATGGAACCCGGAGGTTCAATGCCGCGTTCACAAAAGCTCTCCACTGACTTCTATCCTTAGCTAATTGGATCCAGTTCTTACTTTGTATAAATACTACTACTACTACTACTATTACAAATAATAATAATAATAATACTGATAAACAACCAACTTAGAGAATATTCCGTACAAATTTGCTGAAGAATAAAATTTTTCTAATATTAATGCTCATTAAAAGATGATCTCACAAAAACCACAAAGGATAATAATTAAAACTGACAACAGGATGTAGCTACATTTTCTCATCAACACTTTCAGTTCTCTTTTTTAATTAGGGAAAAGGATTTGATAAACGCAGAAGATGAAATCTTACGGATAGTTCACTCGTAAATTGAAGAAGGTGAGAAATATAGAACTGAGTGAGTTAATTTACTTTTCACCCACACATATATATGTATACAATATATTTTTTTAAAAAATAGTATAAGGTGGGAAATTGAAGAGCGTGGAAATTTCTGCCTCTCGACATGGCATCATTGGCTAAAATTCTATTAGGAAAGAGAAGAGAAGTTGCTTGCGTCGGGTATAAACCGATATAAACTCATGTAGCTTCGCTGCTGAGAAGGAACGTTTAACTCCAATTGTCCAATCAATTGAGATACAGGTAATTATTCTGGTGTAAGAACAACGCGCATTGCCTTTTAGTACCAGTGGCGGGTCTAGAAGGTAAAAAGTGGGGGTGGGGCAGGCAGAACTCAGACTATGATAGGTATACCATAAGTTTACATAAACTTTAAAAAATATATAAATAATAGCTTAAATTATATTTCTCACTGAAAAAACTGGGAGACCAAGGAACTCCCGGCCCCAGGCTAGATCCGCCCCTGTTTAGTACACGCTTTTCGTTGAAAAAGACAGTGGTTTTAAAATGAAGAAATGCTTTATAATGAAACCAATCCGTAAACAATATACATTTTCACATTTATTTTCTTTTAAAGCGTAATTTGTGAAAGAATATTAAAATTTCTCACTTTTTTCTATTTTGAGTTTGTTTTGACGAGATACAAAGAAAGAAAATGGCTCCGGGCTGGGCGTCCATGTGGGGGGGGGGGATAAAAGCGAGCGACTGTCCGCGATTATTTACTTTAAAAAAATTGAGCAAAGTCTATCAGAATCTGAGTGAAATATAGGCCAACTCCATTTGTAAGTAAAACGTAGTTTAGTTTAGACTGTTTCTAAAAAAGTTTATAAAAAAACAACAGAAAAGACGCTAAAACTACTCACAACACTGTATGTCCTTACTTTTCGTTTTTAATTTGTACTTAATGTATCATTTTACAGTATATTATATGAGAGACAGAGAGAGAGGGGAATATCCTGTATTTTGCCTGTAAAATGCGCACCTTTTCGTCAATACTTTAAAGGAAAAAACCTGGATGCGTATTATACACTAGTAATTACACATCACATTTACTGCATTTACATGAAAATAAGGGCTTTTTTTTCTGTAATGCAGGGCTAAAAGTCTTGATGGCCGCTTATACTCGCATAACAGTTTTAGTAAAAATTTTATCATACACATATAGATAGATTCTTTTTAATCATTGTTTATAATACATTCTAAACAGTAACATTGATTTGGTAACTTTGATAAAGTAGAGTTGTATTCTCGATTGTTTAATTTTTCAGTTCACATCGCACCACTGCATCAAACAGTTGAATAATAATAGCATTTTTCAGAATAGACAAACGTACTACTGGCAACTATATCTGGAAAGATACTTTAAACAAGTAACTAATAATGATGGATTGTTAGTTTTGTGAATTTACTGTAGTGATCTTGTACGGTGTGCTTATACGCGTATCCACGTAATGAACGGATTTTCAAAACAGATAAAATTTTTAGGTAACCAGTTATATTTGAAGGATTCTTACATTTGCATAAAACCTTACATAAATGTTTTAATTCTCATATCAAGTTTTTGTCTGTTAAAATATTGTCATTTCTAAAAGCAATTACGTCAATTACGGCAATAATTCCAATTGGATTTGTTAATATTACTATTGCAATGAAACCAAATTATGTGAGTTAAGTACATTGTATAAAGAAACGAATATGACGTATTAAGCACTCTGATTATTAAATCATACAGTAATAACATTTAAAGCGAAAAATGTTGAAAAGTGTCACATATAGCAATTGATAGAACTTATTGACAATCTGCCCTCATGAAGCCCATTATTAAAACACAAACAATCTGCCCTCATGAAGCTCATTATTAAAACACAATCTGCCCTCATGAAGCTCATTATTATAACACAAACAATCTGCCCTCATGAAGCTCATTATTATAACACAAAAAATCTGCCCTCATGAAGCCCATTATTATAACGCAAACAATCTGCCCTCATGAAGCCCATTATTAAAACACAAACAATCTGCCCTCATGAAGCCCATTATTAAAACACAAACAATCTGCCCTCTTGAAGCTCTTATTAAAACAAACAATTTGCCCTCATGAAGCTCATTATTATAACAAACAATCTGCCCTCATGAAGCTCATTATTATAACAAACAATCTGCCCTCATGAAGCTCATTATTATAACACAAACAATCTGCCCTCATGAAGCTCATTATTATAACAAACAATCTGCTCTCATGAAGCTCATCATTATAACAGAAGTAATCTGCTCTCATGAAGTTCACCATTATGACTAGACATCGAATTTTTATGCAAATGCATATTTTGTTTGCTTATACGTATCTCTGTTAAGCTTCGTAGTGGTTACAACAATAATACAGCTCCGATTTGAAGTTTTATAGTGCATATAATTGGATATTTCGAAGGTCAAACCACACATTAATGCTTAACGTAGAGCATATTTTGTAAGTTTTCACTTCAAATATACGCTTATAGCATGCAATAAATATAATTTTAAATAGAATTTTCAATGCATTTAAATGTGTATGCAACATAATAACTTTTTGCATGGGAGGATGGAAAAATGCCTAGTTTATGAACGACCAATAACTTTAAGAATCGATCAGCAGAGTAAATATGTTTTCAATTGTCAAGACTTTAATGGAAATCTGATAGTGATAAAGAATCATTTTAAGATCTTGTCGACATCAACTCCGAAACAAGAGACACGAGGATGCTTCTCTGTTAAATGCTTTAGTTGATTAAGTCAGCACGTGTTCTAGTCAGTTCCTGGTAAATGCAGGCGCTCTATGGAAAAGAAATTGATGGATGCTATTACTAGGAATTTTGATTATAAAACAATTGAAGGAGTGGGAAAATACCTTCAAGGGTTATATTCCAACTGCCAGAAACTACAGATACTAAATTTGCTCCTCTCTATAAATGTTGTACGGTAACATCTGTTGATTCTGATAGACCATTTTCTAGCCACAAACTTCACAAAGGGATACCAGAAAATATAGAGAAATATCTCGTGAAATACTGTAAGGCTAATTACGGGAAGGAGTAAGTCCTTAAAAACGAACACTTATTTTTTTATACAGTGGAAACATGTACAAAAGTAAGGCTCGTCAAGGAAAATGCATTCTAAAATACAATTGTGATGAAAAACTAAGAATTGCGTTCTCATATCACTGTATTCATTTTAATCTCATAATCTGTTTTTTTTTTAATTGAGGTATACAAACTGCAAATATCATTTTTTTTAAATCTTCAGAGAAATCTCTTAAACATAAAGTACAGTATCGATTTTATATTTCACCTACAAAACTTTAGTCATAACTTTACTGCATGTTTTAAAAATGTTCATTGTATTTCTAGTTCATATTAATTGCATATTTTAACACATTTAACTGCATAGTTATAGATATATATATATAATTTTAATTGCATAAAAATCTAATGTCTGATTCTGTTACTAGCAATCTGTCCTCATGAACCTCATCATGTATCATTACACTCACAAGTAGTCTGTTCTCATCTCTCATTAAGCACGTCATTATGACACTAGTAAGACAATAGTAATTAGTATGTTTAATGAGATATAACCTAAATATATTATTAAATCTTAAATGTTAAGTTCTGTTCAACTACGAAATTGTCCAAAAACAAAACCTGTATCCGTAGATAAATCCCAGCGAAATGAACAAAATGTCACCCATGAGGGTAATTTCTTATGAGTAATTTCCGAGAAATAATAAGAAAAGAAACTTTTAGGGTGCTAAAGAGCATGTCATTCGTTGACAAAATAGTTGAAAGCTGTTCAAAGAAATTGTCATATATTCATGTAGTGTATATATAGCCTATTGTTATTTGTGTTTTCCAAACGGTGAGACACATACTCTTTACGCACACAATACCTGTAACATTGCTTGAACCATACCGCCGCCGAGAGACAGGTGGTTCAAGGCACGGCTTATGGAATGACCTCCAGAGTAGGGATGGCCAGAACCGGTTCCTGGTGGAACCGGTTTTAGGGTCTGAAAGGATCCGGTTCTAGAAGATCCGGTTCCGGAACCGGTTTTTCGGATCCAGGTCTGGAACCGGTTTTTCGGATCTAGGTCTGGAACCGGTCCCTAAGATCCGGTTCTGGAACCGGTTTCTAAGATCCAGTTCTGGAACCGGGTTTTCAGATCCAGATCTGGAACCGGTTCTAGAAGATTCAGTTCTGGAACCGGGTTTTCGGATCCAGATCCGGAACCGGTTCCAGAAAAGATTTTGGAAACCGGATCTCCGAGAACTGGTTCCTAGCGGAAACGGTTCCGCCGGAACCGGAACTTTGTGGCCATCCCTACTCCAGAGCACTCCCAATGAGCCAGAGTGGATCAAGGTTGGCAAACTGGACCCAAGTTGTGTATATCATAGGGTGACCAGATCTGCTTTTGGCCAGGCAGTCCAGCTTTTAGAGGTCCTGTCCCTTGTCCGTCGAGCCGGACACACATTTGTCCTGTTTTTCAGTTGTTTCATTGTAAATATTTAACTTTCCATTCTTCTGATGACTCGATGGCTCCCGTCTCAGACATGTCAGAGTTTGCAAATTATTATCAGTACGTTACATTAGGTACAATTTCGAAAATTTAAAGAAGATCCATCCTTATTATTCTTTCCATACAAAGTAGTAATGCTTACTGCGAACGGGTATTTTCATTAATGAATGCTGCTTGGATAAAAGAACGCAACCGACTTAATATCTCCATTGTTAAGTCCGAACTTCAAGTTTGTTTCAACTTTGAATGAAAAAGTGAGAATGGAACGTACAGTTGACACATTTAAAGAATTCTTGCAAAACAAGCGTCTATTGAAAGCCGCTCGAGGAGCAGAGAAATATCTATAAGGTAAGAATTTTAACATGTAAATGTAGCTTTCCCAACTTGCTTGAGCCAAAAATGCCTAAACGCAATTAATAAATTGAATTGTCATGCATGGGGAAAAGGTTTACAAACTCATAAAGTCCGTCTTTCTAAGTCAATGTGTCCGACTTTTTAATCATTGCCTTCTGATCACCCTAGTATATCATAATTTCTTTGATATTCTGATTGATGTAAGTTTTAGATTTATAAACTTAGAGCAGTGGTGGCCAAACCTATGAAACTCCTGAGCTACCGTGCCGTTTCTAAATCCTACTGTGAGCAGTTGCGCGGGAAAAACAAGCAATTGTTGTCGTCAGCGCCCCCTGTCGTTAGCGTCAGCTCAGTGGAGGAATCGAGGTTAGCCAACCGGAGCGTTAACACGATCTATCGAAAAATGTCCCCGAGATCGACGATTTGGCGATTACTAAGCAATTTACGTTATGTTAAAAATATTTTGAGGAAGTACTAGACCGAATTTCATAATCCTATCTTTATTAACTTTTCAGTTATAACTAATTACAATTTTTATTATTCAGATAGGAATAGTTGTCTTGGACGGCATGGTAGTGGCATGGCAGCTCTGGACGAGTACAGCCTTAAGGTTATTTATAACGTCCAAATAGTTTGAGTCTAACACGGTAGATGGCGCCATCGTCACTAATGTTAACATATACAATACTTATTAAATATGCCATTATGGTAATAGAGCTGCCGACAACTCAGATCTCTTCCTACTGAGAGAGGCACCGGATTGTGCAGATAACAGGCGGAAAAGCTTCTTCAAATAACAAAGAAAAGGCAAGACATAATAGTTCAGAAACCTAAGTGCTCATTATACAGGGTAAAATACAGTGTTAATATCCCTTTGAGATCAACCATATGGACGCCTATGCTCACAGTGATAATGAGAAATTTTTCAATCTTTGCGAATGACCTTGTGAAAAATTTTCGCGGGGAGAAGAGAAAGAAAAGCCGAAACGCAATTTTCTGCTGTTCTGCAGTCTACTGATATGTTGTGCTGAATGAGTGAAGGTCAAAGTCGTGTGAAAATGTTGGTTGCGTCGTTTTCTTAGTCGTCACTTTGCTATCGCACCTTCAGTTCCACATATTTGAATCTGTGGGATGGAAATTATGGAGTCATATACTTCCTTAACTTGTACGTGAGAACATGTACATTTAAAGATATCATATATTGATTGAATAAACGATGAGAGTTTCATGCTTGTGTGACAATGCATTTATTAATCACACTTGATTTTATATCTACGTACAGAGTTTTTCAATTAAATTCCTTGTGTATTGAAGCGAGCTTTAATGAAGCTTCAATCATTCGACTAGATTGGCATTTGTTTCGGTCTGTCGGTTCCACAGGAACTCTCGTGAAACCTTATCCGGTTCTGATGGTAGGACGTTCCTTCCTTCAACATGCAGAAATAACTCCACTGTTTAGGGTTGCGATCTATCAAGAATAACAGGGTAAAATGGACAAAACGCAACCCATGTTACAAGTTTAGACTTCTACATGCAAGACAACTTTATAATACAAACTAAGTAAAAAAAAATGTATATTTTTTACGAAATTGGAAATACCCCCACAGTTTTGGGTTAACACCTACCAAGATTGAAAGTGTGAATTCAACCCCTCCCTCGATTATGAAAATATGTTCTATGGTAATTTTCGTTTTAAAATGTTTAATCTTGATGTAATCTCGTACATTTTCTTTAAGATTTTTCAGTCATCCTCTCTCCATGGAGTTAAAATCAAAAAAAGAATAAAGTAATGGACTTACTCGCCTACTTCATCTTTCCCCGATTTCTTTTTGAGTACTACGACAAAAAATTTTAAAATTCAGTTTCATACAATATAATGCACATTTTCTTTGACTCTTTTCTATACTCCCCAGTGCTTGGGATTGAAATAAGTCAGGAATGAGCGGTGAATTCAGACCCTTATCTAGGACTGCAGACCAACAGACCCTCATCTTCATTTTAAAAAATATGTTCCACTATAATTTCCGTTACAACTGTTTGATTTTGTTGTAATACATTTTCTTTAAGGTTCAGAATCATCCACTCTGCATGGAAGTAAAATCAGCAAAGAATAAAGTGCCGATCATACCCCTGGACTTCCCAATTATCCTTTCTGAAGGAAATTAAAATCAGCCTCTCTCCCTCCCCCCGATTTCTTTTGGGATTCCATTTATTTGGAAGTTACGTGTTATAATGTCTTCCCTTGAAAGATGACCAATAGAAATCAGTTTATGTTTATGGAATGTCTTGAATATAGTGAAAATTTCTGTGTGGATAAAGAATACAGGAAAATTTTATAAATGTAATTCACGGCGTTATATTCTAAATAGTTTTTCTCTTGCTGCACGCGCAAGCACAGTAATTGTTTAGAGATAGAGTAAGTCCTGTAGAGGTGGACCCCTTTGGGTGAGACGAACCAGGGTCACAATTCGTAAATTATCCACCAGAGTGGTATGAATATTGGTTTAGCATTATGGCGAATGTATGTACGACACTGCGTGTTTTCCTGAAGCACAAATTCACACATTTCTTGAGTAAAAGTGATTTTTGATTTCAAACAGGTTGAAACTTTTTTTTTTTTTTTTTTTTTTTTTTTACATTTCATTCGAAGCAGTATTCAACGTTCTTGATGTATATTTCTTCGGTTTTGTTTTTTTACTAACGTATTTCATCATAAAAGAATGTGTTAATGAAAACAATAAAGTTTCCCGCGTTCAAAAACTACCTATCCTTGTTATCTCTCCTTCTCGGGATAGACGAACCACAGCCATTGTGAGTGAGATGGACCACATAGGTAATATAAGAATGTTTGTGATTTCAGTAGCAAAGGTTTCAAATTAGTGTTATCGAAATCTGTTTTTGAAAAAAATCTAAAACCGGTTTTTGAAAAAAGTGAATTTTCATAAAACCAAAAAGTCGGTTTTGAAAACCACTTTTGCGGTTTCGGTTTTGAAAACTGCTTTTGTAGTTTTGGTTTTGAAAAGCGTTTTGCGGTTTCGGTTTTGAAAAGCGTTTTTGCGATTTCGGTTTTC
Organism: Thermobia domestica; assembly: GCF_964235325.1. Classification (NCBI taxonomy): domain Eukaryota; kingdom Metazoa; phylum Arthropoda; class Insecta; order Zygentoma; family Lepismatidae; genus Thermobia; species Thermobia domestica. Next base: position 267,708,662 of record NC_137463.1, read on the forward strand.
AAAACCGTTTTTGCGGTTTCGGTTTTGAAAACCGCTTTTGCGGTTTCGGTTTTGAAAACCGCTTTTGCGGTTTTCGGTTTTCAGAAAACCGATTTTTTTTAAAAAACCGAATACCGCAAATGTCACAAAAATTCGACAGCACTATTTCAAATATACAAAACAAGATGCAATGTATGGTACAATATAATTACCGTCCACTCATTTTTCTTCTTAAAACATGTAACTTATGTATTCTTGCGATTTATAAATGTTTCTTTTCCATGTTGCATGTTAAAAAGAAAGTTCATTTTAGATTTTCTATATTTCTCACTTACTTTAATCAATATTAGATTATATGAGACCAATATTAGATTTCAGTAAAAACTTCGTAGTTGTATAATTTCTACTTCATTACTATAATGTATCTAAAAAATTAAACTGGGGCAACAGAGGCTCAGTGGTAGAGCATTCACCTCTGGTGCATGGGGTCCTTGGTTCGATCCAAGCTCACGCCAAGTGAACTTTGTAGTGGACAAACACCGTATACATGGGTTTTCTCGGGGTTCTCCCGTTTTCTCCCACTTTCTTCATTCCACCATTTCATTCATTTCTCATCATCACCGTTCTCTTTAGCCTAGCCGGCATAATCGTGGGACGTATAACTTAAGAGCCTGCCTTACTAAAAATAATACAAAATTTCCTATTTTTCTTTTGCTTATTTATTCATAAGTGAAAGGAGATAATAAAATGCAACTTACCACAATCGTAGATAATGTTATTCTACAACAGAAAATATGAACTTGAAGAATTTTCAGTGTTTCCATCCATAGAAATGACAGTGTTGCCAGAATTACAATTCCCCTAAAATCTAATTCAAGGGGGCGACTAGGGGAACGAACTCCACTGCATTTGATTATGTATAATGTTGTTTTGGTTTGCTGTGAACTACTTTTTAAATAAGAGCTGTATTTAATTTGTAATAAACAAAATAGTTTTAACACACAGTTATTAAAATTAAATAATGACGTTATTTAAAAAGTAGTTCTCAACAAACCAAAACAACATGATATGCAGTTGAGTTCGTTCCTCTAGTCGCTGTTTTAACTTAGATTTTAGGGGAATTGTAATTCTGGTGACACTGTAATTTCTATGGTTGGCAACACTGAAAGTTCTTCAGAGCCATATTTTCTGTTGTAGAATAACATTATCTATGATTCTAGTAAGTTGCATTTTATTATCTCCTCACACTGATGAATAAGCAAGCAAAAGACAAATGGTAAATTTTGTAAATTTTTAGTAAAGCAGGATCTTAAATATTTCATTTCATTTCATTTTCAAAGACAAAACTGTTCCAAATTATCTATTTATTTTTTTATTGTTTAGGTTCTGCATATGGTCCATCAGTCCCACACTGCATGGTGCATTTAACCCATAGTACTGTGGGATAGATGGACCAGTCAGACATTTTTTAAAGCTTAAATTTCACTTAAAATATATATCTCTTTTGATCCTAAAAACCTTTAGTAACGGTTACAGAACATTCTTTCTTATATTTCGTGCAGTAAAAAAACAAACATGCTCTACATGCACAATTACTCGAGCTATTGGAGGCAGAATAAAAGTGACCATCTCTACCGGACTTACTATATGTTTAATATGCCTGCAGAATTATTTGCCATCCTATTTCAAATAAATATTTTCAATGGATTTCATTTTCAAATAAGTCGACTTTTAAAGTGCAATATAGGTATTTTAATGGAATTTACAGACATATTCATATAATTTGGAGTTAGTGGGAGAGAAAATGAAGGATCGCTCTCTTCAAGAATGTATCACTAGTTGGGATCTCTATTAGTATTTGTGGATAATTGAAGCGAGCATAGCGAGCTAAATTCAAATTAGTGTATCTCAAATTAGTGAAATTAGTGTAACTGAAATTAGTGTACGATTATTCTCGTAAAATTTATTCGATTTGAATGAAACTTAGTATATTACTTCCCTCTAACTAACTAACTCTTGTCCTCTTGTCTATAGCATCGGAGGTTCAATACCACGTTCCCAAAAGCTCTCCATTGACTACTATCCTTAGCCAACTGGATCCAGTTTCTACTTTATATTCCTATTTCTGCGAGATCCATCTTAATATTATCCTTCCATCTGCAATTAGGTCTTCCTAATGGTCGTTTTCCGATTGGACTTCCCATTAAGACTTTGAAAGCGTTTCTACTTTTTTCCATCCTAGCTACATGACCCGCCCACCTAAGCCTCCTAGATTTGATGATCCCAACAATGTTCGGTAAACGGTATAAATTATGTAGTTCCTCGTTATGAAGTTTCCGCCATTCCCCATTCTCGTTCCTCTTGGGTTCGAATATCGGGACCGCGGTGGCTCAGTGGTAGAGCGTTCACCTCTGGTGCTTGGGGTCTCGGGTTCGATCCCAGCCCCCGCCAAGTGAACTTTGTGGTGGACAAACACCGTATGTGTGGGTTTTCTCGGGGTTCTCCCGTTTCCTCCCACTTTCTTCATTCCACCATTTCATTCATTTCTCATCTTCACCGTCTCCTTTAGCCTAACCGGCATAAGCGTGGGACGTAAAACTCAAGGATTTCATTTTGGGTTCGAATATTCGTCTCAGGATCTTGTTCTCAAATACTTTCCGTTTACGTTCTTCCCGCAGAGTAAGTGACCATGTTTCACAACTATACAGAACAACCTCCCTCTAACTTCTGGAACTAATCATATTGTTAAGGGTTGAAATTCACTGGTCGAAGTGAGACGGTATGCGGTGGTATGCCATACCGCCTCTGGTTTTTCAGTAATGAGGACATACCGTCTCTGGTTTTTCAGTGATCAAGACAATATTTAAATAGCCGGTATGTTGAGTCAAAATCATAATAAACATACCGCCTTTGCTTTCTTTCCACTTCGAACACTGTGAAATCCATCAACGATAAAGGACGAAAAGAATCAACATACACCCAATTTTGCAAGTTTAAGTTTTGAAAAAAAAAAAAATCGCAAGAGCATGACCAAATTAACACGTCCTGCGGCTCCCAGAGGGGAACAAAATATTTAGGCAATTTTGTATTTCGTAATGTTGAGAATAACATACTAACCGATTTTGAAGTTTCAATTAATTCGTTTCGTGAAAGTGAAGATGATATTCAAAACATAAATTCGCCCTTTCCCACACAAACATTCCCCATAGTGAATCTAACATTATAAAGTGATTTCTTTCTATTTTTAAAGGGAACAAAATCATTAATTAGAAGAATGATGAGCTGTATTTTTAGAAGGAAGACAAAGAATAAAGAAGATACTTTAGCGAGCTAATATAACCTATTAAAAATTACAACGGTAGCAAATGTCTTCATTTATTACATTAGAAATCGTCTCGGGCTGGACCGAGCTTTTAAGAGTCCCTATCACTGCGAAATTAAAATACCGCTAATTTTACAGTAATTATGTGATATCTTCAAATAGATAAAAGATAATCGAAAAGTGGATCAAGACCTCCCTAGACGATGTTATTTTGCATGAGGTACCGTTATTACGAGTACCTAGTAGTTTTCCGTTTGCAGTTATTTAGAAATGCCAAAATAAATGCCGATTTTCTAAATTCCTGGAAATCGAAAGCAGATAAATGAATCATGATAACGGTATCTCACGCAGAATAATATTGTCTAGGGAGATCTTGTTCCACTTTTCGATTATCTTTTATCTACTTGAAGATATCACATAATTACTGTAAAATTAGCGGTATTTTAATTTCGCAGTGATGAGGCCTCTTAAGGATGCCACGTATGACCCGCGTGCCGTAATTTGGCCATCACTGTATTAGGTCATCAAATTAATACTATGTACTATATTATATTCAATGCTCATTTAATATGGGTGATTTAATTGTAATTGTGTCATACTGTTTTTCAATTCATTTAGTAATAATCTCATTTTACGAAGAAAATAAACGTTTGCCACAGACGTTAGCCACCATCGTTGAAAGAAGTATCGATGTGCGAAATCACGCTAATGTTAATTCCATAAACGAAACTCACAACTTAGCAAAGAAATAAAATGAAACTAATTAAAGGCTTTAACGAAGTTTTAAGTTTTTTCTTCATAATCTAATCTAATATAAATATAATAAAGAGTTTGTTTGTGTGTTTGTCTGTCTGTGTGCGTTCTGGGGAGCAGACGAGTGGACCGAGAGTTACCATATTTTGGTCAGGGGTACCTTGACCCAGGCCCCAGATCAAGGCAAAGGGGGTCTGCTCAGGCCCCTTTCTTCAAATTTCGAACCAGCAGGTCTCAGGGGGGGGGCATTTACCGGAACCGGTTTGGGAACCAGACAAATTGACCGAGAGTTACCAAATTTTAGTCACGAATACTTTGGTCCAGGCTCCATACTAGAGTTAAACGTTTTTGTCAAAATTTGAACCAGGGGGGTCTCAGAGGGGCGTTTACCGGGACATGTAAAAGTAGTAGAAAATGACCAATATTAGTGTCGAATTCATAGCTTTCGCGGTCGCTCAAATCAGTGGTGAAGCTCCGATCGCATTAACTTCCAAATTCACGCTATTTGGCGCCGGGCCGGGGGTCACCAGGGGGGGTGAGATACCGAGACATATAAAAGTAATCCAAAATGACCCGTATTAGTGTCAAATCCATAGTTTTCGCTGTCGCTGAAATCAATGGTCACACTTCCATTAGCGATGATGTGCAAATTTAGTTACAATTGTATGCGGGCCGGTAGTCAGCGGAGGGGGGATACCGAGACGTAAAAATTAGCCCAAAATGACCGATATCAGTATCAAATCCATAGTTTTTGCGGTCGCTAAGATCATTGGTGATACTCCCAAAGGCGTTGACTTCCAAATACAGCCCCCGTGCGAAGCATGGGTATATTCAACTAGTATCATAAAATAATTTGCATCAAGTAATATTACGGTTATATACAATATTAAACAGTACATATCGATCACTGAAATATTCCTTTTGGTTTCTGTTGTATTTTAGTAATAATATATTTTTAAAATTAAATGTGTGTGTGTATCTGTTATCAAATATTTGCTTAGAAATAAGTCATCTACAGTCAACAAGGTTTGTACACAGAAAGATTATCTCCAGACATAATTGCGTACAAAGCATTTTTATAAACGAAAAGGGGTTCGAAGGGCCAATATTTATATGCGAAAATCATAGTGAAAATTCATGTTGGATAGGCAACCCAACTATTTTCTCTGTGGTTCAGGTTGCATACCTCTCAGGTCTTGAATTCTTTTGCATTAACCTTATCCTTCCCGTATGAAGAAAACGCATATCAGCTTATTTCAGTTTAACGTCCTACGATTATGCTCTTGAGTTAAGGGAGACGATCATTATGACAAGTGAATGATGATGGAAGAATTGGTGGAATGAGAATTTGGGAGGAAACGGGAGTATCCCCAAAAAAAACTACGGACACGATGTTGTCCACCACATACTTACTTCACCGGGGATTGAACCAGGAACCCCAAACACCAGAGGTAAGCCATCGTGCCCACCAGCTTTCCCAAGAATCAATAGCGGCAATGCTCAAGACATTGCTCGTTGGTATATATTTCACGCATATCTTTACTTTGAAGTCAAAGATTTTACATAAAAATTATTCTTCCCATGCGGAAAACGGCCACCCTATTTGAGTCCTCATAGGAATATACTATGTCACATTCTTGAACTATTGTTTATTTATAAAGCAGCTGGAATGCCCGTACTTCGCACGGAGAGAATAGATTTGAAGAAACTATTTGAGACTCTTCCTTACATTAGGATGCGCATTTCAACGAAAGTGTAATGATTAAAAAAAAAAAACTCTGTTTTGGCACAAATATTGAATCCCTCTATATCCTTTAGGGTAAGCCGAAAAAAGTTTTTTTTCTAAATCGTAATACTAACTGCTGATGAAGTTAATGTCTGATGAAGACAACGTTAAGTTATCGAAACCGTTACACTGTAATTTAGTTTTCAATAAACAAGTGTATATACTCTGGTCAGAGGTGTTTATTATTTCTTTAGTGAGTTCCAGAGTCGTGATGGATAAAATAAAAATCGTTTTATATCTTCCGGTTGCGCGTGTGCTTTAATTTTGGCAAAATTTGGAAAATTCACATTTTTACGATAATTTTTAACATTTTTAAATTCGCCTCTTTTTGAGCGTAATAGCTATTAACTATTAGGTATTACGGCTTGAAAAAAAAAAAAGACTTTTTGGGCTCACCATGGTACACATGACATTTTTTTTTTTTTTACACCACCCTACGCAAACTCACCTGAGAAACTCTCAACAATTATTATCTAACCGTCTCCTTCAGCCCAACAGGCTTAGCTGTGGGACTTAAAGCTCACAGATTTCCTTTTAAAAAAATATTTTGCAGCGACAAAACGTATAAATTTCTTAAATATTTATAATCTCGGAACTTTTTGTATTGTTACTTGAAAACAAAACTACCGCAAAACGTGATTTTAGAAAAATTACATTCATTTCTTGTTCTTTACTGACTTTTTAGTCATACTGGTGACAAAAGAAAATCTTATTGATAAAAATCTGTTCTCCTAAAACAGACCAAAGCCGATATCTTTCAAATAAAAAATAAACGACAAAAAATGTCAAAGCCGATCTAACCTCTAAGAAATGGTCTGCACAATAGCCCGCAGGCCATTCAACGAACATTAAAAAGAATTAGATGACCATCCAGCAGGTATTACAGTAATACACTCCTATTCTTGTATATACAATATATATGGGAGTACAAGGGCCCACCTGCAGAATGATGCTTAAGGGCCTTGATGAATACCGAGTTGGTCTGGAGTCTGGACTGTCTTTTTAGGAAGGAATCCTTACCTGGAGACTTGGATGGCTAAATTCCCGCTCCCCACGAAATGTAAAGTTGTGTACGAATATCTATAGCTAAGCATTATTTCCCTTTCTTTATTTTCTACACTCTGAAAATCTTTGCAATGAATCGTACATATGCCTTCAAAGTAACGACTGTTTACATTGAAAGAGATCTGAATATGATACGATTCCATCTTCAAAATTATGAGGAATTTAATTTTCATGAATGGTGCATGCAAATGAGTGAACGACCCTTTGCCTACCCCTTCCCGCCACTGGACCCGACTATGATTGCAATAAAGCTTTCTGAAAATGTTTCTGAAAGTTAAAAACTAAATCATGAAGTAGAAGATACGCCACAGAACCGATGCTATGTCATGATGATACTCCTACCGCATTTTTTTCAATTTTAACTCGAGCCCCGGCTTCGTCTAGTAGTTAAAACGTAAGATTTCTTTTCTACGCTGTCCCGGGTTCGATTTCCAGTTGGGGTGTAACTTTTCGGCGTTCACCCAGTGTCGTAAGTCTGCTCTCGGAGCAGGCAATTGGGGAGGCGACTGGGTTCGACCCTGCATGTGGCCATCCTGATTGAGGTTTTCCCTCAGTCATAACAGACGAATACCGGGATAGTACTTTGAATAAATCCTTCTCAATCCCTTTGCTCGGAGGCATGCGCTGTGGGACGTCATCCTCCTATCTTGTGAAGGGTTTCGTAAGGTCAAAAATGCCATAAATGCCTATTCAAATAAAGTTTCCCTTTTCCCAATACAGATAGCAACTTAAAATGACATTTTCCCTCATAAAATCTCATATCCTTCCAGCTATCAGTCTATAAAGCGTCCAGTGTAAGTGTGAACTTCATTCATGTAATGCAAAGCATAGCAGTGGTTCTTATTTCCAAACTAGCGGCCAATGTATATACATACTTGGGGCAATCCATCTGAAGTGGTCCAAAGATCTGAAAATGGTTGCTCGATCACCTCCAAAAATTATAAAAATTTGGCTATGGAAGTTTACGGAAATTTGCGGAAAAATTACGGAAATTTGGCTACGGGCATATAATTTGAAATACTCACCAACTACCTCTATAAAAATTGTTCCGAAAGTGCCACAGGATACTGAAACATGGATATTTGGAGGAGGCACATAATAGTTCATAAGTGAAATCTTGACCCGACTGAGGTAGGCCCTATAATATTGGACCTATGGACCTTTAAAGTTCATTTTTTTCATGTTTTCGGCAAGCCTATAACCCCGAAAGGAAGCATTTGTGCACTCAGGTTGGTTTACACTTTTTGTCTTATCTTGATGTCAGGAATCACCTTCCAAATGTTGTCGGTGTTGTTTTGAAACACCCTGTATAAACGTATTTACATGAGGGGAAAATAAAATCTAGTACGTACAAGTACACAAGATTGAAACTAATTTAACGTAACTTTCAAGCAATTAAAAAAAAATGAGGCGTTAGAATTCATATTTGAGTCAAGAGCGAGTCCTAGCAATAATCGTAACGTACAGAATTAATTATACAGTAATGAAGGTTTTCAGTTCTTTTCCTGTTGTACACACGAATCGCACTTTCATCAGTTGTTCAAAGAAAAAAAGGTTCGGAATTATCGGGCAACTTGACGCATTGCATGATCTGTTGGTTTTGTACTAAGTGAACCGAATGGGATTGTGATACGCTGTTATAATTAGTTAAGAGTGTAACAATAATTATCTAATGCAGAAGGCAAAATGACACTTTATGGAATACAGTAATTGTCTTACCATCAACTCGACAATGAAGACGGGCAGGTTTACTTGAACTTCTATGTCAGAAATTTACTCTTAGGTATAATGGGAAGATCCTCCTTCTCAAAGAGCAGCACTCAGACTACAAGGG